>NC_133366.1:35722859-36069514 GCF_049309525.1 Garra rufa | reverse complement strand
ATACGTGCATAAAAACATTTATGAATGCTGTATGTAGTGTGTTTGTGCGGGCATTTATTAATCTGCAGATATACAGGTTAATCCAAAACACGGTAGCCTGCATTGAATTGCGTTCGTCTTGTTTATTTGTGATCACATGATGACTCGGAGCATTCATACCCTCTTCTTGTACTTGAAGCTAATGCAAACAGAATACTGTGATTATGTTAATGTGATCATGCTCATAATTAGAAAAACCCTACCCGTATTAAAATATGCAGAGTACTGACAAAGTGTGCTTGTGCTTATGCAGCGGATGCAAGACGTGTGACGTTCATCCACAGCTTTGACACTTTGCTGGAATAGAAAAAGACAGATATTATTTACATTTTTTAAAGCTCTACTTTAATTTACTGATACCTAGTGTTTACCACTTCTAACTTTAGAAACAGGGCCCAGCCAGGATTTGTATTATAATTAATATGGTCTGCCTGAAAAAAACAAACCTAAGACATGGACAAACACTTAATATCCGTGTAATGAAATAAGAGATTAGCCTGCCAGCTGGTCAAAGATATGAAAACAAGATAGCATGCTAACACTAGGCACCCCAACTGGTTAATAAAACAATCATGATATAATATCATGATACATAAAAATTCAATCAGCATACATGTGTACAAGAGTTTTTTTTTTTTTTCTAAGAAATTAAACATGCAACTTAGAATTGCAAGATAAAATTCAGAATTCCAACATATTTCTTGCAATTCTAAGTTTACATCTCGCAATTCTGTGATTATGTCTTGCAATGTGATGATCTCACAATTCTGACTTTTTTTCCTTTTAGTTTATATCTTGCAACTGTCAGGAAAAAAATACACAAATGTGAATTTTAAGATAAAAAGTTGCAATTAATTTTCTGTGGTTTTTTTTAATCCCGTGGTGGAAACGGCTTTCATAACGAACACAGGGCAACATTAGAGAAATGAAAGTAAAGGAGAGTGAGACTGCAAAAAAAAAAAAAAAAAAGGGCCAAAGAGACGTGTGTTTAAAAGAGCATGCTGGGTAAATCTCCCATAACTAATTAAGACTCTCCGCAGAACAGATCAACAGAGACCAGCAGGGGTCCTGTTACGCACTTACACCTTTATGCAGCATGCATGAGCGTGTATGTGTGTGAGAGAGAGCAGGTTTGCATGTGTTTCCCTGCTGGGCCACGAGGGAGTCTCATACTAATGGGCAATGGCAAACCAAAACACGCATCAGCATCAACCCACTAAGAAAAAGAGATTCTGAATTTTGATGTGTGAAATGTGAGTCTAATTAAGCATGAAAAGCTCATCAAACAGCAAGAAAATCCAGCACCTGATCTCTTTAACACTCTCTGCCAAGCTCATCTTCATGCTCGGAGACAGAACAATACATAGCAGAAGTTCAGCTACTCCCATTCATCTATAAATCTGTTATTTCTTTGTTTAACGAGAACAGGTATCATTTGTCCTGTCATAACACACTGAACTTAACTAAATGACAGAAGAGAGAGGGAGGAGGCTTTGTTTGTGCCCAGCTTCAGTCAGTTTAAATTATTTATGCAACACAAAAGACTGTTGCTTTCACCAAGAGACATTGAGAAAGGCAGAGAGATTGGCCAGAGCTCTATCTGAGACAGCACTTAACAGTTCATTTCTTCCAGTCAATGCTGACACACAGTTGACGGAAATGCAGCATGCATGCAGGTGGAGGACAAAGAGAAAAATTTATGGAGATATGCAGAATACTATCTACAAAGCTCCAAAACAAACAGACTAAAAATTAAGTCATTTTTGCATTAAAAAAAAAAAATTAAACCTCTGTAAAAATAGGGCACAATGAATATAAAGGAATTTTATAATTGATTTTTCACAGATGTTTTACCCGGTTTTTGAATTACACATTGCTGTTGTATTTTAGGGTAAGATAAATGTCTTGGCACAAACTCTGTCAGTTTTATATCGAAATACAAACAATATGTCTATTACAATAATGTGTTTTTCACACTCTTTAATGTGGCATGACTTATTGATGTATTCACCTTTGTTTAAGGGGCATTAGTTTCATTAAATTAGGCATACTCTTTTTCTTTTCATTCTTTCTGATGTTTCTTCATGTTTATATTGTGCTATGAACTTGAAATAAAGAGGAAAACACATTTATAATTTGTATTTCGCGATAAAACTGGCAGAATTTAAAAACTGAGCTGTGTTACATTAAAAGCAACAAAGCACACAATTATTGCCATTACTGGGCAGCTAACGCTAACGCTAAATAATGAATGGAAAACGTTAAATATGATTCCCAATCATTTACTGTATCATACTGTGAATAAAACAGCTTGTAAATAGTGACTTTTATACCTCAGAAAAGAAAATAATATAACTTATGTTAACGAGTTAGAGTCCACTTCTCATTGTAATCGAAAAGACCTTGATTCACATCAATACAGCGATTAAAGCCACATTAAAGAGCGTGAAAAACACATTGATGCAAGACACATTGTTTGAATTTCACTATATACTGACTTTGTTTTATACTAAAAGCACAAAGCTTATTGCTATTATTGGGTGGGTGACACCCTACAAATAGGCCTAATGAACGTGATCGAAGACGTGAAATATTATTTTCAAGCATAACACATTGTATGATTTCAGCTAATAATCCCACATATATTCAAATCAATTCCAGTTGCCTGGAAAATTCTCCCAGTGCTCCTAATTTGGGCCATTTGCATGTGCAGGCTATACTCTCAAAATATTATAACTTTAATTGCTATTATTTACTTTATTCTTGAAACATTTTGACTTTATTCTCAAAATACTTTTGTTTTGTTTTTGTTTGTATTTTGTTGATTTTTGTTTTTTTTGTTTTTTTGTATTTAAATTTTTTAATGTGCCATTAAAATGCCGTTGTAGTCATAGGCCTTTTTCACTCTGTTTTGGCCTTCCGTCCACACTGACAGCTTTTTTTTCTTTTCTTTTTTCAAACACAACTGAGCTTTTTGAAAATGCAATATATATATAATAGGGCTGTCATAATTAACGCGTTAATAGCGTGTTAACGCAAATTAATTTTAACAGCACTAATTTTATTAACGTGCGATTAACACGCACGCATTTTCTGTTTGACCCACTACCTAGCCCATAGTTAAAGAAATGGATGCACAATGCTGCCAACCTAGCGAAAAGTGTCTAGCAACAATACATAAACACATAATTGGACAAACCTAATATAGTTTCTGAGGCTCTTCGGTTTTGCTGAACGTGAGGTCTCCCAATGCGCGCGCACCTCCCTCTCTTTATATCTGCGTCTGCTCTGTTCAGCGAGCGGCAGTGGAGCAGCGCTTTCAGTTAAAACTGATGTTATGTTCATTCCAGTGCTTGAAGTGGGCTGGTACGCAGGTACTTCTGTATTTTATCCTTTTGCGTACACCGGCACTTCTGGCATATTTAATGAATGCAAGCGGAGTCGGGCTACGTTAGGATTGTTGCTGTGGGGTTGATGCGTAAAGCCACATACGAGTATGCACGCGAAAACGGCTATATCATATGCACACCAAAGTTAATTTTAGCTTATTAATAGCACGCCAAATATAAACAGAAAGTCGTGCTAGTGCGCATTTGCCTGAGACCAGGCTCTCCAATCAGTACCAAAACAAAACATTAAAACATAAAAGAAGCAGGTTTTTGAGATCAAATAACTTTAAATGGCTAAACTCATAAAAAGTCAAAGGATCCTGAAGGCATTCAAACAGGAAGTTAAAAACAGCGATAATAATGCAGGGAATAGTGACTTATGTCCAGATGCCGGTAAATTATTCTTTTCAGTGATTGAATCATGATCATAATTCAGGATTTTTTCCAGTTATTATTTCATATTACTTTGGTTGTCTGATAACAGAAATATTAAATCAAAACAATGGAAACAGTTTTGTTGAGAACTTGGCTGCATCAAATTACAGTATGTGGGCACCAAGAGGCAAACAAATGTAATAATAAATGTAGATTTTGCATGTTCAGAAGAAGTGAGCTGCCCTGTCCTGCAAATAATGTAAACAGGCTTGTGTAAGTAAATTGCTCAGTGCAAAGAAAGAGAAGTAATGGGAACCTGGTGTTTCTATGTTCTTTTTTTCATGTGTCTAATAGACATGAACAAGTTATTTGAAAAACATCTATGACATTTGAAACAAGTTAGTCTAGTCAAGTATGGTTCCCTTCCGGGAGCTTAAACTGCGTCATCAACGCTTTGGGGAACGCCATTGGCGAGCCGCCCTCTGAATCATGTCTGCAACCAATGAAATGACGGGAGTGACGTCACCGGCGTGGTGACGTAAGTGTAGTGAATTTTACATGAGACTCATCTCATTTTAACTTGGCCCACCTAGGGATGCCAGTTATGTAGTGAGTTCTGCTTTCGCCCACTAGAAAAGCGAAATAGTGTAGTGATGATTCTTGGATCACATGTCACTTAATGTGTGGTAATGAGTACATCACATAAGAAAGATTGGTGGGATATCTAACTTGTAGAACCTCTCACTGTATTATCAACACAAGGAAGACACAAGTGTAATAAAATAAATTTATTAACAAATGATAGACAAGAGTAATCAACTATTAAATGAATACAATAAATGCAAAAGGAATAAAGTGCATAAGATGCATAAAATGTGATTCAGTTGGGTGTTACTATGTCATAGCTATGTTATCTTATGGAAAGATAAACTGTTGCTACTCTGAAACAAATAAGGTGAAGAACCTTATTTTGCATCAAACAAATAAATGAGCTATTATTTGTTATCAACTGCAATCAGCTATACAATATCTAATGTAAATTAGAAAAATCATATACTGATAGTACACAACAATGCCAAGGTCTCTGGAAGAGGATTGGAAGTGATATTTACGTTCTCTGTGGTTGATTGAGCAGTCCGGTAGCGGTGAATTCTTCCACTGGTTGTGCTGGGAGCAGTCAGTGGGAAAAGGAGCAGGAATCCGTTTCGCCAGCCTTGAGCATGAAGCGCTGTAGGATGCTGTTCTCCTGGAGCACCAAAGGGTCCTAAGATCTGGAACACGCAGATGTGGCCCTGGTGTAGGTGCTGAAGGACCTTAGCTTGGAACACGCAAGCAAAGGTACCTGAAGTGAAGGTTTGCTTGCTGGAGCTCAACCTTGTTGCAAATGTCTGTTGGTCTTCTGCCTCTCTGGGCTAGAGACTCAGAACTTGTTCAATCCGCTTTGTCTCTCTCGGATGGAGACTTAGGACGTGCTGCATCTGTTGTTGCCTCGCTGGACGAAGACTCTGAACGTGGAAAATATCTCTTTCTTCACAGACAGAACGTGGTCGTATCTGCTGCTGCCTCAAAGCTGGAGACTTGAAGCGTGGAGCGTCTGTTTCTGTCTCTCTGGACAGTAGGCTCAGAATGGTTGTGTCTGTTAGTGTCTCTCTCTTGTGGAGCTGGAGAATGAATGAAGGTATCTGTAGCTGCCTTCCCAGTAACGGGCTGCAGACTCAGAAAGAAGTTTGATCTGTTACTGTCCCCTAGACGTGCCGGAGACTCAGAATGGAGGTGTAGCTGTTATTGTCTCACCCTTGCAGGTCAGACTCAGTACTTTAGCCTCGTTCAGACTGTCAGCCCAAATCCGATTTGTATGCAAATCCGATTGAAATCCGATCATATTTAGGTAGTCTGAACAGCAACGAACTACATGAAATCTGATTTGGTCAAATCCGTTTCGAGCTTCATTCGTATGTGGTTTGGAATCCTATTCAAATCGGATTTCTGCTTTTTCACGTTTTCATGCCACATAAAACGTAAACACGTCAGACGTTTTTGTGGAAAACATAACAAAAGTCTTTGCAGAAACAAGCTTGTGTTGTTGCGAACTGCAAATCAAGCGGGAAAAGACAATATACAGCTAGTATACGCACCTCTTTGAGTTTTGATACCAGCAGAGACGGCAGCACAGAATAAAGTCGCACATTCCAGCTTCCTGCGTTTCTGCCGCTGCTTTAGAAGACGAAATATAATCCAGCGCGACGGCAACGTTGTCATATCGCAAGACAGCATCTATATTGCAAACTGTAATGCTGTTATTGTTTTTAGCGTTGGCATAATAACGCAACGGCATTGCCATAGAAACCAACGCACATTCCGTAAAACGAAAGAACGCTTATGGACACACAAATCGGATTTGAACAGTTGCGATATGACTGTGTGGACAGTCAGTTATTCAAATCTGATTCCATCCAGATCTAGACAAAATCGGATTTGGGCTGACAGTCTGAACGAGGCTCAAGTTAGTGCTCTGTTAGTGTCTCACCCTGCCGGGCCTCAGACTCAGAACTTAGTTGCTCTGTTAGTGTCCCTTCCCCTACGGGACTCAGACTCAGAACTTTGTTGCTCTGTTAGTGTCCCTTCCCCTACGGGACTCAGACTCAGAACTTTGTTGCTCTGTTAGTGTCCCTTCCCCTACGGGACTCAGACTCAGAACAAGGAGTGTCTTTTGGAGAGGTACCTTTATAACTTTTCGATGAGGAGGAGATTGCAATTTGGTGCTTCTCCATTTCCATGCTGTGATTGGCTGGTTCCATAAGAGCGGGGGACATGGGGTAGCCCACCCTTCTTTCCTCTTGTGGAAGTCATTTGCATAGTCCAAACACAAAGTTAAAAAAAGGTGTCAATAATGTTTTACTGGTGCATTTCTCATTTTCCAAAACACAATCAGAAAACATTTGGTCATGTAATGAACACATTAAGTCCAAACATGATGGGAAAAGATTGAACTGTCATGCATGCATTCATTTGTCCATTAACAGCTGAGTTTGTGTAAGATGTTGCACTACACATCGCTGTCAGTGAGAATACTTATTTCTCTGAATAAGTATAAGATGTGTGTGTTATGGTTCGCATCAGTTCAAGGTTTGAAAACATAGTTATGAATGGATTTGGATGGATCTTTATGATCTCTCTTTGTTTCCCCCACTGCGTGCTGCATCTGGAGATCCTAAGGAATTTTTATGACCGTCACAGGACCAAACCTTAGAAAACAGTCTCAAGGTGGGTGAAGGGTAGAAACTGCATCTTGACCAATAGGAAGTTCTGTCCTTCCAGGGGTTTTGTCCCAAAGGTCTCTTCTTGCCCTCTAAGAGGTGTCTGGCAGTTGTCCTGGCATCCTTATCTGATGG
The DNA here is from genome assembly GCF_049309525.1 of Garra rufa. Taxonomy (NCBI): domain Eukaryota; kingdom Metazoa; phylum Chordata; class Actinopteri; order Cypriniformes; family Cyprinidae; genus Garra; species Garra rufa. Next base: position 36,062,319 of record NC_133366.1, on the reverse strand, counting down.
CGTTGGACAGTTTGCTTATGTTAGTCCACCAAGATCCAATCAAAATGTAGCAAACCTTTGTCCACTATTGTGGCCAGGGAGGGGCCCTCGCCATAAACTGGGCCCTGGAATGCGTGGTCCACTACATAAGCGACCAGGAAGTATAAAGCACGTGCGTTTGATGCTGGCGTCAGCTTTTGTCATTCAGCGAGAGTGCTCTGTGTCTGTCTGTCTGTCATTTCGCTGTTTTTCTGTGCCAATTGCACAACTTTATTTTGAGCAAAATGACTACCAAAGGTGGAAAGAGTTTTAGAAAAACATTTAGAGCGGTTGAGCAGCCACACAGGCAGTGTGCTCCTCCATGTCAGCGATTCATCGTTGGCGGGGATACACACAGCCTGTGTGTGGTCTGCTTGGGAGCGGAGCATGCACAGTCAGCCCTTGAGGGGGCTGGCTGCCGGCAGTGTGAGCGTCTTCCACTGCGGGTGCTCCGTTCCCGGAAAGCCCTCTTCGAGGAGGGGGCTTTCGCTAGCGTTCCTCGCGGGTCTGGCCCCGCTTCCGTTGAGGCGGAGCGGCAGCTGCACTCGTGGGGTTCGCAGTTAGATCTACTAGAGGGAATGGAGACGGGCGATGCCCTATCTCCATCCTCACCTGGTGGATCTAGTGACCTTCTCCTGGATGTGGAAGCCCGCTCTGCGGTTCCTTCCCTCCAGGAGGAGGAGTCAAGGCTTCTCCTATCTTCCTCCGAGGAGGTTGATGTGGAAAGCCTTGGCCCCATTCAACCGCCCCCCCCCCCCCCGATCGCCTTACTACAAGGAGCTAGTCGAGGTGCTGACTAATGCGGTCGCCAAGTTAAACATTGTTTGGCCCGCAGAACAAAGCAATGAGCCGCAGCGAAGCAGACTTGACGAATGCTTCCTGCGGACAAAGTCAGCACCTCCTAGACGGAGCCTTCCGTTTTTCCCGGATCTCCGCAAAGAGATCTCGAGATCCTGGGAAAAACCATATTCAGCCCGCTTGTTCTCCCCCGCCTCTGATCACTATGGTAATGTGGCGGGGCTGGACGAGCACGGCTATAAGACGATGCCACAGGTTGAACAGACGCTGGCAGGCTATCTGTCACCTGGTCAGGTATCGTCTTTGAAGGCTCCATCCTTGCCCACCAAGCCACTCAAACTCACATCGGGCTTGATGGGCAAGGCTTACACGGCAGCAGGTCAGGCTGGGGCTTGCCTTCACACCATGGCAGTCCTTCAAGCCTACCAATCCGACCTGCTGAAGGAGTTTAATGACGGCGAGGAAGTGAGCGTCACAGAAATGAGACGCACCGCAGATCATGCTCTCCGGGCCACCAAGGAGACTGCCCGCGGAGAGGCATCTGTGGCTGACCCTGTCCGATATGAGGGAGAAAGACAGGGTCACCCTTCTGGACGCCCCCCTGCATCCATCTGGCCTCTTTGGTGATTCTGTTGACACGGTTGTCAGCAGACACCAGGAGGCCCGCAAGCAGGCGGCGGCGTTCCAGCGGTTCCTTCCTCGCCGCGTTTACTCCTCTGGGGCTGAACGGGAGCAGCCCCAGCCGTGCGCTAGCTCCTCGCACAGAGAGGCTCAGAAGAGGAGTGTTGCAACCCGTACCCCTCCGGCAAGAGGGCGGGCTAAGCAACACTCCAAGTCGGGGGCCTCTGGGAAGAGGCCTGACCTGAGGGTCGTCCTCCAGTCCAAGAGGTCCTCGGCTAAACGGCCCTAAACGGGCTCTACAGCCGGTACTTCATTGTTCCGAAGAAGGATGGCGGGCTACGGCCCATTTTAGATCTCAGACACTTGAGCCACTCAGTCAAGAAACTGAAGTTCAAGATGCTGACTATCAAACACATCGTGTCTCAAATCAGGTCCGAGGACTGGTTTGTCACGATAGATCTAAAAGACGCATATTTTCACATCTCCATCCTTCCTCAACACAGGAAGTTCCTGAGGTTTGCTTTCAGGGGCAAAGCTTACCAATACAGAGTTCTTCCTTTCGGCCTAGCACTCTCACCCCGAACTTTCACGAAGTGTGTGGATGCTGCGCTGGCTCCTTTGCGACTCCAGGGCATCCGCATACTCAACTACATAGACGACTAGCTGATCCTAGCCAGTTCGGAGCAATTGGCGGTTCAGCATCGAGGTGCTATTCTCGCTCACATGCAAAAGCTGGGGTTGAGACTCAACGCCAAGAAAAGTGTGCTGTCTCCATTACAGAGAACCACTTATCTAGGTGTCGTATGGGATTCGACCATGATGCAGGCACGCATGTCACCTGCTCAGATCGAGTCGATCCTTACTGCAGTCAATGCGGTCAAGCTAGGCCTGTCACTCACTGTCAAACAGTTCCAAGTACTGTTAGGTCTTATGGCAGCTGCAGCCAACGTGATACCTTTTGGACTGCTGTACATGAGACCGCTACAGTGGTGGCTCAAAACCAGAGGGTTTTCCCCGAAAGGCAACCCGTTCCGCAAGATCAAGGTCACGCGGCGATGCCTACGTGCCTTGAACTCGTGGAAGAAACCCTGGTTTCTCTCTCAAGGCCCGGTGCTGGGAGCTCCATGTCGCCGCGTCATGCTAGCGACAGATGCATCCCTCACCGGGTGGGGAGCGGTCATGAGTGGCCGCTCAGCCCACGGCCTATGGAGCGACCACCATCTCTCTTCGCACATAAACTGCCTAGAGATGCTGGCCGTGTTTCGGGCCCTGAAGTTTTTCCTTCCAGACCTAAGAAACCGTCATGTGTTGGTCCAGACAGACAACACCGCGGTAGTCTATTATATCAACCACCAGGGCGGTCTGCGATCACGCCCCTTGTACAAGTTGGCGTACCAGATCCTCCTGTGGTCTCAAGGAAAGCTTCTATCTCTGAGAGCAGTCCATATACCTGGACGTCTCAATGTGGGAGCAGACGTCCTGTCGAGGCAGGGGCCGAGGCCCGGGGAATGGATGCTTCACCCTCAAGTAGTGAAGCAGATTTGGAGAGTGTTTGGCCAGGCTCAAGTGGACCTCTTTGCGACTCAAGAGACATCGCAATGTCCCCTCTGGTACTCTCAAGTGCCTCCAGCTCTGCTTGGACTGGACGCCATGGTACAGACGTGGCCGAGGCTTCGTCTGTACACATTTCCCCCGATTGCTCTGCTCCCGGGAGTTCTGGAAAGAGTACGCCGGTTTGGAGTACGGCTGCTGCTAGTAGCCCCATACTGGCCGGCCCGAGTATGGTTCTCGGACATAATCGCCCTCCTAGACGGCTCTCCGTGGGTGTTTCAGTCAGGAGGGACCTCCTATCCCAGGCCGGGGGCGCAATATGCCACCCCCACCCGGAAATGTGGAAATTATGGGTGTGGCCCCTGAGGGGGCACAACTCATAGAGGCTGGTCTCCCATCTGAGGTTGTCGAGACCATTCTCCAATCCAGAGCTCCCTCTACGAGGAAACTTTATGGCCTTAAGTGGAACCTGTTTGCTTCATGGTGTCATGAACGCCGTTTAGACCCAGTTAACTGCCCAGTTGGTACAGTACTGGAGTTCCTGCAAACTCGTTTTTCCACAGGGCTAACCCACTCCACCTTGAAGGTCTACGTGGCGGCAATATCGGCCTACCATGCCCCTCATGGTGGCCTCTCAGTGGGTAGAGACCCCCTGGTCACACGTTTCCTCCGCAGTGTACTCAGGTTGAGGCCTCGAGTCAAACCGCGAGTCCCCACGTGGGACCTGGCTGTGGTGTTAGAAGCTTTATGTAAGCCTCCTTTTGAAACTATATAGGAGATCTCTGATCACATGCTTACTATCAAGACAGCGCTGCTGCTTGCTCTGACTTCTCTGAGGAGAGTCAGGGACCTGCAGGCCCTTTCAGTGGCCCCCTCTTATATCGACTTTGCGCCCGGATTGGCCAAAGCGTTTCTCTACCCAAGAGCTGGGTACGTCCCTAAGGTTCCCTCTTCAACACCACAGCCAATAACGCTCCAAGCGTTTTATCCTCCTCCATTCGTGGAGCCCGACCATCGGAAGTATAACTCTATGTGTCCAGTAAGAGCACTCGACACTTACGTCCACAGAGCTGCCTTGTGGCGTAAATCAGAGCAATTGTTTGTCTGTTACGGCCTCCCAAGGAGGGGGTGCCCGGCTTCAAAGCCCACTCTCAGTAGATGGATCGTGGATGCCATCTCTACTGCGTACGAGTCCTCTGGTCTCCCATCTCCAATAGCAGTCAAGGCTCACTCTACCCGAGGTCTGTCGGCCTCTAAAGCTCTGATGGCAGGTGTCCCCATCCAGGACATCTGCAGTGCAGCGGGTTGGTCCTCACCTCTAACGTTCGTTAGGTTCTACGAACTTGATCTCAGAGCCACTCCTGGCTCCTTTGTCCTCGCGTCCTAGCAGCTAGGCTAGGCCCAGAGTTTCATCCCTCCTGGTCTGGCAGCTAATATCCCTAGACAGGTGAAGCATTTATTTCCTCGCGTGCCCGAGGGCCAAGGAATACTCTCCCTCTGGTTCTAGTAGGGTACTAGACCAAGGTTTATTTCTCCCTCTGGTTCTGGTATGACCAGACCAAGGATCATTCTCCCTCTTGTTCTGGCACGTTGGTTCCCAGACAGAGGTGTAATACCACTCGCGTCCTGGCAATTTCCCCAGGCGGAGATATTTCAGTGTCCTGGCAGGTACACCAGGCACTACTTGTGTCCCTCTTGTTCTGGCGGAAAACCAGACAAAGGACTACCCTCTCCTCGTGCGCCCGAGGGCCGAGGAATATCCTCCCTCTGGTTCTAGTACAATACTAGACCAAGGATTATTCTCCCTCTAGTTCTGGTAGACGACCAGACCAAGGTTATCATCTCCCTCTTGTTCTGGCAGGACACCAGACAGAGGTGTATTATGTTCTCCTCGTGTGCCTGAGGGCCGAGGAATACTCTCCCTCTGGTTCTAGTATGACTAGACCAAGGTTCATTCTCTCCCTCTGGTTCTGGCAGACAACCAGACCAAGGAGCTCTATGTTCTCCTCGTGGGCCTGAGGGCCGAGGAGTATCTCTCCCTCTTGCTCCGGCTGAGGATCCGGACGAAGAAAGACTCCGGTAGAGGGCCAATGTTCACCTCGTGTGCCCGAGGGCCGAGGAATGTTCCCCCTCTGGTTCTAGTACAATACTAGACCAAGGATTATTCTCCCTCTGGTTCTGGTATGACCAGACCAAGGATCATTCTCCCTCTTGTTCTGGCACGTATGGTTCCCAGACAGAGGTGTACTACCACTCGCGTCCTGGCAATTTCCCCAGGCGGAGACATTCCAGTGTCTCGGCAGGTAAGTATTCTAGACACTGTCTTTCCCTCTTGCGCTGGCAACCCAAGGGTTACCCAGACAGATGGTACTACTTGTCTGGAGTGATGCACCAGAGACTCAACGCGTTCCTTTCCCTTGGCCTAGCAGCAGACACTGCGCAGGGACTTGGAATCATGGGGGCGTGGGTATCTCGTTCCCCAAAGCGTTGATGACGCAGTTCGAGTTCCCGGAAGGGAACGTCTCAGGTTACGTATGTAACCCTGGTTCCCTGAGGGAACGAGACACTGCGTCATGGACCATAATTCCCGCATTCCCGAAAATAAATTATGTTCAATAAGATGTACTTGTGTTTACTAACTAACTAACTAACAACGAAATGATTTTTTCTACCTATTAGATTGTTTTTTTTTTACGTCTACACCTACCCAACCCTAAACTTAGCCCTTACTGCAATAAAAAAACAGTATTATTGCTGTTCAGTGTGACAAAAATATACATCTACGTATATATTATATTTATTTTTTGTCATATATATTGTTTTATGTCAATTATTTAAATAGAAATATATAAAAACATTATACTGTACAAAAGTAATACAGGACTAATGTTCTGTTACATGTTACACCGTACTTTTATTTTGACAGGTTGCCGTGAAGTTTCTGTGTATACAGTATGATATGATGCTAGTTTTCTCAAATGAAACGGTAAAAGTGACACTCACAGCAGTTTTGGAGATTGAGTTTATCTGTTCATGTGAGATGCAAATGCCGAAAATTAGCGGGAGCGTCACGCGTGCTTCAGTATGCGTGTAGTAAAAACTCGTCTCCACCATTCATACATACAGAGGCAAGCCGAACATGCACGATTCATATTAAAACGGTCTTTTTGCATTTCAGTTTTCACAGACACTAGTCCATATCACGATTTGAATTAAGTGACAGACCAACATTTGATTTATGAATCCAAAAATCGACGAATTTACGTGGCATTTCGCGCTATAGTAGATTCGGTTTTTATGAATGGAGTCCGCGATCCCGTCTGTGTTTTGGCGGAGGAGACGTAAACGCGCGACCATGTATGGGTATTCTATAGTCTTTGGTATACATCCGCGTTAAACTATCAAGGTGAAAGTCATCATAGTTTGCGTAGTATAGACCCAACTTTGACAATAGATTAACGGCGATATTTTTTTTATCGCCCGATAAGAGTCTCACGTTAACACAGCATGTTAATGCCGATAACGGCCCACCAATAATTAAAAACTTTAAAAAGTATTAATTTAAGGTACATTTAGAACAGATAATAATGTGTGATTAATCGCGAATTAACTCATGACAACCATGCGATTAATCACGATTTAAAAAAAATTGATCGATTGACAGCCCTAATATATAATGATGAGTGAGTACAACCTGGACACCTGGAAATTATCCAGAAGAATTTCATGAAAATTAATGTTCTCCAACATTTCATTGTGAATGAGAAAGTTTTGAAAAAAGCTTGAAAACGCTAATAGGATGGCGTTTCAAAATGAAAATGGCAAATTCAGATGTATCTGAAATAATGTGGATGTAGCCTTAACCAATACTGAGAGTATCAGAAGAATAACCTTTTTCTGAAGAATATCAGAAGATTCCTTTGAAATCTCAAAAGAACAATTGAGTCATAAATCTGACATCACTACTTCACTCAAGAATTAATTAAAAAGACAATGAGAGCTTGGTGGCTGATGTCAAGATTTGTAGTAAATAATGACTTAAATTGCAGTCTGTTGCCAACCTAAAACTATATCGTCAGTGTTAAGAGACTTGGAATATAGCAAACAAGAGGGCTTTTTTACACTTTAATTAGTTAACTCTGGGTCATCCTAAACCCCGGATAAACCCAGGTAAAAAAAAAGTGCACTAAAATGCACTTTATTTAAGTATACTTAGTACACTTTTCAGTAATGTACTAAAAGTGCTCTATTTTCGCACACTAATTTTGTACTTAATGTACTAAAAGATAGTATTAAGTATATGTTAAGATAAACTTAATACCATCTAAGTGTACTCAACTGTGCTATTTTGAGACACCCTGAAATTGAACTAAAATGTGCTTTTAACATACTATATCTGTATTTTAAAAAATATATTTAGTTAAAACTAGAAATACACTTGAACCCTATTTTTAAACATTTATAAATATATTTAAGACTAATTTAAAGTATAATAGTAATATATTAAAAGAATATTCAAAATGTGAAAAAAGTGTGCTAAAATACAATTTAACCTTTTCACACGTGAGTTTAAAATATTCTATCTAACCCCAAAGAGTGAGTTTTTTTAGGAGACCGTTATTTTAGAATGTTTCGCTTTAATGTTTCCATGGCGACGCGTCATGTGACACACCGCAGCCACAACAGCACTGTATGACACATGGATCGCTTTTATTTCGTTTTTCCTTTTTTATTATTAATATTCACAAGCATGCTCACTATATTATGAAATATCTGATATTCCGATTTCGAAATATGTGCAAGTAAATGTATTTAAAAGTTCAAACACTTTTATAATGACCGCGTTAGTTGATCTATACCGGGTGATGGGCGCCGCCATGTTTGTTGAATCCAAGCTGTGGGATTTACAACACGCAAATTTATCCTCTCCTCCCGAAAGACATTAAAGTAAGTCTCTGGTGAGCTGGGAGAAGAGAAGAGTGAACTTTATAGTTACCTACATAATCTGTATATAATATCAATAAAATATGTTGTCAGAATATATTTGTAGGATCATTATTGCCGCTTCATTAGACATCAGTGTGTATTTTACAAACTATAAATGTATGGTTTTGCTAGTACTTATGTCTATTTAAATGTCTGAAACCTAAAATAAACATTATATGGTTGAAAACACTGAATAGCTGTGAAAATATGACAAGCACTCAGCGCGTCCGATCTGGTTCAGCGCCAGCCAACGCGCCAAAACCGATTTGAATTTAGCATCTGATGACGTGATGCGGCGAACGTTCGATTCACACCGGTGTGATCGTACGCTTCAGGGACCAGCCAAGACAAATCACACGGGTGTGATCGTACGCGCTAAAGGGTTAAGTACACTTAGTGCACTTCCCTAATGTACTTAAAGTGCTCTATTTTCGGGCACTGATTTTGTACTTAATATACTAAAAGTTATTCTTAAGTACTCCTTAAGATAAACTTAAGATCATCTAAGTGTACTCAACTGTGCTATTTTGAGACACCATGAAGATGAACTAAAACGTGCTTTTAACATACTATCTCAGCATTTCCAAAAATGTATTTTGTTACCACTTATAATACATTTGAAACATATTTCATAAACCTTTAAATATACTTATTATACATAAAAAATAAACTTACTGATTATTTAAAATACAATAATAATATATAACAAATGTATACAAGGCGTATTTATAATGTATTGCCCACATGTTTTTTATTAATAAAAAATACACTTATTAATTATTTAAAATACATGAATAATATATAAAAAATGTATACAAAGCGTATTTATAATGTATTGGCCACATATATTCATTAATAAAAAATACATTTGTTGATTATTTAAAATACATGAATAATATATGACAAATGTATACAAAGCGTATTTATAATGTATTGCCCAAATATTTTTATTAATAAAAAATACACTTGATGATTATTTAAAATACATGAATAATATATGACAAATGTATACAAAGCGTATTTATAATGTATTGCCCAAATATTTTTATTAATAAAAAATACACTTGATGATTATTTAAAATACATGAATAATATATAATAAATGTATATATAGCGTATTTATAATGTATTTTTTATTAATAAAAATATGTGGGCAAGACATTATAATTACGCTTTGAATAAATTTATTATATATAATTGATATATTTTAATTAATTAATAAGTGTATTATAATGAATAAAAATGTATGGGCAATACATTATAAATACGTTGTCACGAAACGTGTAGGAAAGCAAAAAATAACGTCTTCAATAAAAAGTCTTCAATAAATCCTCAGGCAGAGTAACAATAGACAGGAATGGCGGGAGAAGACGTGCACACAACAAAGGAACATAGGTGTAACGCTTGTAGCCGGACAAAGAAACAAGGAAATCAAACAAACTTATAAAGGGGAGATAATTACAACAACAGGTGGAGGGGATCACACTAATGAGCAGGAAGACCAAAAAAGGGCATGGGAGAAACCAAACAGACAGTCCAATGGGGGAAACACTGGGAAAAACCAAGACAAACAGTCCAAGGGCGTGACATACACTTTGTATACATTTATCATATATTATTCATGTATTTTAAATAATTAAGAAGTGTATTTTTTATTATTAAACATATGTGGGCAATACATTATAAATATGCTTTGTATACATTTATTATATATTATTCATGTATTTTAAATAATCAACAAGTGTATTTTTTTTTGTAATAAAAATATGTGGGAAATACATTATAAATACGCCTTGCATACATTTGTTATATATTTATGTATTTTAAATAATCAACAAGTGTATTTTTTATTGATAAAAATATCTGGGCAATACATTATAAATACGCTTTGTATACATTTGTTATATATTATTCATGTATTTTAAATAATCAGTAAGTTTATTTTTTATGTATAATTAGTATATTTAAAGGTTTATGAAATATGTTTCAATCCTATTAGAAGTGGTAACAAAATACATTTTTTGGAAATGCTGAGATAGTATGTAAAAAGCACATTTTAGTTCATCTTCATGGTGTCTCAAAATAGCACAGTTGAGTACACTTAGATGATTTTAAGTTTATCTTAACATATACTTAAGAATAACTTTTAGTATATTGAGTACAAAATTAGTGGCCGAAAATAGAGCACTTTAAGTACATTAGGGAAGTGCACTAAGTGTACTTAAATTGTATTTTAGCACACTTTTTTCACACTTTGTATATTCTTTTAATATATTATTGCTATACTTTAAATTAGTCATAAATATATTTATAAATGTTCAAAAGTAGGGTTCAAGTGTATTTCTAGTTGTAACTAAATATATTTTTTTAAATACAGATATAGTATGTTAAAAGCACATTTTAGTTCAATTTCATGGTGTCTCAAAATAGCACAGTTGAGTACACTTAGATGGTATTAAGTTTATCTTAACATATACTTAATACTATTTTTTAGTACAATAAGTACAAAATTAGTGTGCGAAAATAGAGTACTTTTAGTACATTACTGAAAAGTGTACTAAGTATACTTAAATAAAGTGTATTTTAGTGCACTTTTTTTTTAACCTGGGAGAATTACCACACTCAAAATCAGTTTAAGTGTTAGTGCTAATAATGCATTCATATTAAGTGTACTTAAGTACAACTTTTGGGAAAATGTACTTCTACTACAATACATTACTAATAGATTATTAATAAAATAAATTTAATGTAAACTTAAAATTACCACACTCAAAATCAATTTAAGTGTTAGTGATAATAATGCATTCATATTAAGTGTACTTAAGTACAACTTTTGGGAAAATGTACTTCTACTACAGTACATTACTAATAGATTTTTAATAAAATCAATTTAATGTAAACTTAAAATTACCACACTCAAAATCAATTTAAGTGTTAGTGATTATAATGCATTCACATTAAGTGTACTTAGGTACAACTTTTGGGAAAATGTACTTCTACTACAGTACATTACTAATAGATTTTTAATAAAATCAATTTAATGTAAACTTAAAATTACCACACTCAAAATCAATTTAAGTGTTAGTGATTATAATGCATTCACATTAAGTGTACTTAAGTACAACTTTTGAGAAAATGTACTTCTACTACAATACATTACTAATAGATTTTTAATAAAATCAATTTAATGTAAACTTAAAATTACCACACTCAAAATCAATTTAAGTGTTAGTGATAATAATGCATTCATATTAAGTGTACTTAAGTACAACTTTTGGGAAAATGTACTTCTACTACAATACATTACTAATAGATTTTTTATATATTAACTTATTTTAAACTCAAGATTAGTATGTAAACAGTGTACTAAAAATCAACTAATGTTTAAAGCATTTAAAGCACACTTTTGAAAAACACACTAATACAACTCTTTTGGATGTTTTTTCTGTAGTGTACTTTATTGTAGTACACTAAAAAAATATTTAAGTATTACTGGTATTTAGTATACTTTTGTCAAGTGTACTAAAGTCCTACTGAAGTATAAACATACTTTTAATTAGTAAATTTATAGTGTATAACCATCAAACTTTTATTTAACACAAAAAAAAAAACAATGTACTAAAAATGTATTTGCGGGTATTTAAGTGTATTTTAATTGCATTTAAGTATATTTTTTTTTCACCTGGGAATGGATATCTGTAATCATGTTTCACACTGCTCATACTATACCTGGTGTTAACTGTTAATCCTGTGCATTTATTAACAGGCGTTTCACACTGTACATTCCTAAACCCAGGGTTAACGTTCTTATTTGCATATTTGCGGTGTCACTGTCACTGTCACTGATTGGATGAACAGCAGGCAACCTGTTAACACAGCTTTTACTTTTCTCTCACTGGCTACTGTTTACACGACATGTGATTCCTGTTACTGACATGACAGGAGCCTCGCTGCTCAATTTCTGTTTGGCTGTTTGTTGCCGAACATCCAGCAGCAGGAAGCAAACACCGCTCCGTTTCACACTGAACAAACTTAGCAGGAGCAGGAGAAGGGTTTCATAACTCTTTGCTAACCTCACTTTCAAATTACAAGTGTGAAACGTTTCTTTACCCGGGGCTAAAAGCTGTGTTCAGAACATTGATAACCCAGGGTTAAGTGCAGTGTAGAAAGCCCTAAGTTGTTTGCACTATTTTTATAATATCTGAGTCACTTTTGAAGCTTGAAAGATTAGTCATTGTAATCATGATTACATTCTTTAATCTCCCATACTATTTTGAAATAACATAACATTCAATAAATTATGACAGAATATTCATGTTTGGGTTAATTATCACTTAAAGCCTCTATTATAACATATGATGAGTTTCTTAACTGTTGTTCTAATTATGTTTTCTACAAAAAATAAATAAATAAAGAGAGATAATTTTAGTTAATGCACAGCTCACCATATTTCCTAATTTCTGCACAGCTAATTAAACATATAATTATCAAGGCTGGAGTCAATTCTCATAAAATTGGCCTGCAGGGCAGCAGACAGTTGTCTTCACCACAGTCCATCCTCGCATGAGCTTATACAACAAGATTAGATGAGAAAGAGAGAGACCAACAAAGCAAGAGCAGCAAGAAATACATATATAGATGTTTCTTTTAACACATTTGTGAAACGTCTGTTTAAATTGTTGATAAGAACTCAAGTGACTAATGATGGAGGGAAGTTGATGAGAAGTCGGGGTCAGGAGAACTGATGCGAGAACGCCTGTCATAAAGCATTAGATTTCACAAAGTTAGTGTGTGCACGTACATATGCTGCAGTGGCAAGATGCAGCAAGTGGGTCTGGAAGAGTGACACACAAGGGTGAAGGTTTGTGTTGTTGAATGTATGAATGTGTCATAGAGAGTGTAGGCAGAGTTAAAGGGATTGCTCACCCAAAAATGAAAATTCTGTCATCATTTTGGTCCATTCAATAGCTGTTTTTCCACTGACAAGCCAGTACGAGCGGGCGCTAGTCCAGTATAAACAAAGACACAGGTAAAAAAAATAATAATATGAAACAAATAAATACAGTACAGACTTTATATAGCTTTAAGCAACACATATACATCTCTAAATAAGATGTTTCTGCCTCTTTGGATAACAGTCGGAAGTTATTTAAACACTTCCTGGTGCCAGAAAGTGAGGTGTTTTACTGCTTAGCCAGCTGTGATTGTGTTCATATAAAGGCAGGTGGAATGGAGAGAAAGCCTGGGCACAGTGTGTGTGTGTGTGTGTGTGTGTGTGTGTGTGTGTGTGTACTGGAGGATGAAGGGATGTGGATTCTGGCAAGGGATGCGTTAACTATTGTGGGTATCATGTCGGCGTTTCTGGAAGGTTCTATTCATTCTAACTGTGCAGAAAGAAATAGAAGTCTTTTTGATTGCTGTCTTATACTGACACTTTGCCGTCTTCATTGGAAACATTATTTATGCTCTTTAGCACAATATCAAATGTAGATGATTCATAAACATAGAATTCAATCTAAAAGGTCACCTTTCTTGACACAGCTGAGCTTTGATAGGTTATATAAGTAAAATTCTTTATGTAAGAGTTAGTGATTGTTGTAAGTTTTCTTTTATCCTACGCTTTGACGACTGCTGAGAATAGGGAGGAGGAGAAAGCAAGGACATCTTATGTGGGGTTAAGTAATGGATGCAGGATGAGACTGAGGCATAGGAGAACAGACTGGATGCAAAATTTGGACAAGATTTGAACATTTGGACATGATCCATAGAAATTTTTTGACATTTGGACACCATCCATAGGATGTAATCATTAGACATTTGGCAATGCCTGACAATGTGGCTTTTTTTTCTTTAGGCACATTTTCAAAAAGAATTAGGTTAAGAGAATATCTTCATTTATAAAAATGTAGTGCATTTCCAGGTAATGGGTAATCTGGGGCAAATTAAATGAATTCAATAAGAGGATGTTAAAAAGTCTGAGGTGAATGCTCTCTACCTCATTTGACGTTTACTTATTTAAACACTTTTAAATGTTATACATTTAAAATTTGTAAGACATTATGATAAATATTTACACCTATCACAACAAATTGACCGTAGGTGTGAGTGATCAAGTGAATGTTTGAGCTCCTTTCACATAGAGCATTGATCGCAGAAAAATTGTCATAACATTTCTTAATCCTGGGATGGGGACCTAGTAACATTGCCAGTATCACTCCTGAAATGCACCCTGTGCAAAAGGCATTTGACAAATGCCTAAAACTGATTGAAAATTTGTGCTTTTTCAGTTAAGTAACAATCGCATAGTGCAGGGATTCTCAAATCTGCCCAACGAGATACACTTTCCTACAGAGTTAGCTCCAGCCTCTAGCCCTAATCAAACCCACTTGAACATGCTTATCAATGTCTTCAGGATCATTAGAAAGTAACAGGTGGGTGAGTTTGATCAGAGTTGGAGCTAAAGTCTGCGGCACATTAACCCTCCAGGACAAGACCTGAGAAACCCTGACGTGAGAAAAGTGCAGATGTGTCGTCAATGCCTGTGAGAAATTTGCCATGCTAAATATCTGGTCCTGCAGTGTGCAACATGCTTTAAAGCAACACTAAGTAACTTTTCAACGCTCCCTCTACAGGTTGGAAGCGGAATTGTCCATTACCGCTGTCATAAATAATTTAGCCTACCGTTGTGTCACATGCACGTTATTTGTTTGCTGGAGGCTATCCAGGACCGGCTTTGGAAATAACGATGTCCAGTGACAAGGTAGAGTATGTTGCATGACTTTATGAAAGTATGAAAACGAAATAAAACATAATAATGACATTGTTTGCTATTTACTTTTGTGTGAAACTGACATAATTTTGAAACGGTCTAGCAATAGCCAGATAGGTTTACACAAGGAAAAAAAAGTATTGCCTAACAGTTTAGTATGTAATAGCCATTTGCATTGTCTGGGAAAATCTTGAGAATGTTATTGTAAAATGTTATTGTACAATGTTATTGTCTTGTTTTTTGTGCGAATAAAGTTCTAAATTACGATTCATGCCTACGAGTATTTGACCTTCATACAGTTACCGTAATAAGTTCGTAATTTAGTTTCCCAGTCAAATGTCCTCCATCACCAAAAATCAACTCACAACTTCGCTAACTCAAGCATGCTAGCAATCAAAAACTCCAAACACAAACTAAGAATGAACAACTTTGGAAACTTTTTCATCCTTCGCTGCATTCAACTCAGAACATCAGTGGTAGAAAACGCTGTATAAACACAAACTACTACCTAACGCCTTAGCTAACATGAGCCAATCGATATAAAACAATCTACAATGTATCGTACACAGATCTATGCACACTGTTGGGGTGAAAAAAGATTATTACTTACAAGTCCAGCAGCAACAATGCCAAGTGAGCATCAGTGTCGCATCTTGTAGCCTCCTTCAACTCTCGCCAACGAGTGAAAGCCGGTACAATGTTGACTCTAGTTCGAGCTCTTTCTCTATCATGCTCCCGTTTTCTTTTCTTCGCCTCCTCCGACACACTCTTCCTTTTCTTTGCAGGCTCCATCATGACGAAAATTGCTCAAGCTACCTGCTGCTAGGTATCTTCCATTTACATGTACCTGCCGAGTATGCTCCACCCAGAGAGCCTTGCAGGATGCTACACCTACCGGCTTTTGTGAAGCCTGCCGTAAAGCAAGTCGCATTTGTAGTCTCATTTGAACTACAAAACCGCGACCCGACGACCCAAACTTACATAGTGCTGTTATGGCTGATAGAGGGTCGCGAAGCGAATACGAAAGTGCCGTTTCACCCTGTTATGAATTGATGAACCACTGACATGAGTTCGGAAACATTATTTTAAGGTAAAAAAAAACTACTTAGTGTTGCTTTAACTGGAAATGACATCGACAACTACCTACAGCCAATGAGAGAGCAAAATATAGGGCAAGAGAAAGTTCAGGGTGAGTCATAATAGATCGATAACAGAACATCATCAAGAAATCATTCTCTCCATATTTTTCTTAGTTTCTTTTTATTTTTCATGGCATATCATTATATAGACAACTTGGACTGCAAGCTTTTTGCAGGCTAACATTTTAAAACCATTCTCACCTGAGAATGATTCTTCCTATTGAAAAGTTGTATACAGTAATGTGTTGCCGATCCATTGAGTAGTGTGCACACAACAGCAAGATGGTGCCCCAAACTGTCAGAAGAGCAGCGATCCAACGACTTTGAAAATCGTACAGTGGAACCCAGCATTAGTGGAATGATATGCATCACATTACACGTCACGTGTCTTTACGAGATCTTTACTTAATGTCTTTGATCACACACACATAGATTCCACAAAAAACACAGACAGTGTGAATGAACCAAAATCAAATGATCCCAGGATACATTATGAGTTCTCAGAATCTCTAAAAGGAGCTAATGTGTGAGGACTAGCCATACATCCAGGGTAAAATCACCCTACGCCGCTGCGGATGTACCGACCCAGTCTTTACAAAGTGAACATGCAAAGAAGGTCAAACGTCCTTTACAAAAAAATGGTAAAACTGCAATGTAGGAAGATTTTGAAGTTGGAGGAGAAAATGAGATACCCTAACTGTCTTGAACAGGACTGCACAGAGTGTGCACGTCACAGCTAGACATGTTTTCATGCTGAGGATGCAAACGGATCTGTCAAAGCGCCTCACAGGGCAAGCCATTACGCTATAGCTTAAAGTTTAAAATAATGAATTCTCATGTTTTGGGCAGCTTGGATCATGTAACTCTCCTGCAGCATCTCATTCTGTTTCCACCACTATTTTTAGATGCGTTTTGTCTATAGAAATGCATCATTCAGTGCTGTAATTTGACGTGATTCTCTGAAGTTGTATAAGTGCACTGTGGGGACCCGATTAATCGATAATGAGAATCGTTGTCGACAAATTTCATTATCGATAGTAATCGATTTTATCGATTAGTTGTTGCAGCCCTACTCACAAGTACCAAATATTTAACTCTCTCCAAGTGCCACCATAATAACCAGCATTAAAATACATTAGTGTAGGCCTAACTATTACAGTTACTGTTACAGCTCTAAACAGTTCAAAAGTAAGGCAGTTTAAGAATATCTATTGATGTCAGCCACTTTAATTTTGTAAATACACAGTTTGAACAATGACACTGCACAGTGCTTACAAAGAGGTAAATAAAAATCTTAAATAATGATTAAATAGGCTAGGCCTTAAACTTCTACGTGTGGAACATACCAAACAAACTAGCCCGGCATTGACTGACGTCTGATCGTCGGCTTGGTGTGTCCCAGCCTTAACAGTGTTTTATGGATCTTTTCAAATCACCTTTCCTAATAATGTGCTAGTTTGCAAGTTTTGTGGCTTATGGCTTGCTGTGAACGGAGCTGATTTTGAAGGGTGTTTTTTTAAAAGGCTGTTGTTTTACACCACCATTGAGACATTTCAACTAAAGTATGTTTTTTTCATTAAGACCCTAAAGAATCATATCAACTAGAGGAAAATGAGCATCAAATGATCCCTTGAAATAAGAAATATACTGAAGGGTAAAAGGGCATAACAAGACAGGTGAAAACCACCAATAAATAAAACAGGAAATGGGAAGGCACAAAACTACAAGTCTCAAATACAAAACCAAGCAAAAAAAAAGAAAGAAAAAGAACACATCACAAACATCCTGTGAGATAGTGTCAGGATGAATTAATTGGAAACTGAATTACAGAAACAACACTTACTCTGCTGTGGAACATGGCCAATTGAATTCAAATTCCATTCATGAATTGAAAGGGAGCCAATTCTTACATTTTGTGGTGGATCTAGTTGGTTGCTAAAATAATTACATTTTAGAAGTTGCACAAAACTGGCCATTTAGTAGGCTTGAAATGCAGTTTGTGCTTCAATAAAGTGATTAGTAAATGATTAGCAGCTTTTAAGCAGTTTCAGTAATTCTATAAACTGGTACTAGTACAAATGCTGTTAGTTCAGCTGGAGGGTAACTGAGAACCTCTCCATCATCCTTCCTTTCTTTAGATTTAGATTGTAACTGTATTGTATTGTACACTACTTTAGATGAAATAGGCTGACAAGGAACAACACGAACTGTACAAACATAAGTAGACAAGCAGAATGTGCATTGCTGATGCACATATAGTCTGTGGACAGACATGTAATCTGCACTGCATGATGAGATGATTTTCTGCTCCAGTTGCCGTAAAGGCACAGAGCGCAGCGGTGTGGCTGCATTAAAGACACACACTCTGTTCCTGCCACACCATGACTAGTGTCCCGTACAGAGGACACTCACATACAGCCTCTTACCAGCTCACACTGATGTCAGTGCAAGATGTTCACACTCAAACTGCTTTAGTAATGGACTCTTTAAGAATATGCAAGTATTTGCTATGACAGATTTTAACATTTGTGATTTTTTAACAACAACAACAGGCACCAGCCTCATGGTTTATTTATATTTATTGCAAATCCACTCGAATATTTACTGATGGAACAATGATTAGTCATAGGATAAGTACGTTTTGATGCAGAAAATCTCCCACAGAGAGCCGTCTAGGAGAGCGATTATGTCCGAGAACCATACTCGGGCTGGCCAGTATGGGGTTACTAGCAGTAGCCGTACTCCAAACCGGCGCACTCTTTCCAGAACTCCCGGGAGCAGAGCGATCGGGGGAAATGCGTACAGACGAAGCCTCGGCCACGTCTGTACCATGGCGTCCAGTCCCAGCGGAGCTGGAAGGACTAGAGAGTACCAGAGGGGACATTGTGATGTCTCTCGAGTCGCAAAGAGGTCCACTTGAGCCTGGCCAAACACTCTCCAAATCTGCTTCACTACTTGAGGGTGAAGCATCCATTCCCCGGGCCTCGGCCCCTGCCTCGACAGGACGTCTGCTCCCACATTGAGACGTCCAGGTATATGGACTGCTCTCAGAGATAGAAGCTTGTACGCCAGCTTGTACAAGGGGCGTGATCGCAGACCACCCTGGTGGTTGATATAATAGACTACCGCGATGTTGTCTGTCTGGACCAACACATGATGGTTTCTTAGGTCTGGAAGGAAAAACTTCAAGGCCCGAAACATGGCCAGCATCTCTAGGCAGTTTATGTGCCAAGAGAGATGGTGGTCGCTCCATAGGCCTTGGGCTGAGCGGCCACTCATGACCGCTCCCCACCCGGTGAGGGATGCATCTGTCGCTAGCGTGACGCGGCGACAAGGAGCTCCCAGCACTGGGCCTTGAGAGAGAAACCAGGGTTTCTTCCACAGACTCAAGGCACGTAGGCATCGCCGCGTGACCTTGATCTTGCGGAATGGGTTGCCTCTCGGGGAAAACCCTCTGGTTTTGAGCCACCACTGTAGTGGTCTCATGTACAGCAGTCCAAGAGGTATCACGTTGGATGCAGCTGCCATAAGACCTAACAGTACTTGGAACTGTTTGACAGTGAGTGACAGGCCTAGCTTGACCGCATTTACTGCAGTAAGGATCGACTCGATCCGAGCAGGTGACATTCGTGCCTGCATCGTGGTCGAATCCCATACGACACCTAGATAAGTGGTTCTCTGTAATGGAGATAGCACACTTTTCTTGGCGTTGAGTCTCAACCCCAGCTCTTTCATGTGAGCGAGAACAGCACCTCGATGCTGAACCGCTAACTGCTCTGAACTGGCTAGAATGAGCCAGTCGTCTATGTAGTTGAGTATGCGGATGCCCTGGAGTCGCAACAGAGCCAGCGCAGCATCCACACACTTCGTGAAAGTTCGGGGTGAGAGTGCTAGGCCGAAAGGAAGAACTCTGTATTGGTAAGCTTTGCCCCTGGAAGCAAACCTCAGGAACTTCCTGTGTTGAGGAAGGATGGAGACGTGAAAATATGCGTCTTTTAGATCTATCGTGACAAACCAGTCCTCGGACCTGATTTGAGACACGACCTGTTTGATAGTTAGCATCTTGAACTTCAGTTTCTTGACTGAGCGGTTCAGATGTCTGAGATCTAAAATGGGCCGCAGCCCGCCATCCTTCTTCGGAACAATGAAGTACCAGCTGTAGAACCCGGACTCTCTGTGCTGAAGAAGGACCACCTCGATGGCCTCCTTCCTCAGAAGGGAGTCTACTTCCTGTGTCATTACCAGAGCCTGCTCGGGGCCCACCTCGGTGGGAAATACCCCGTTGAAAGGTGGCGGCGGAGCGCCGAATTGGATAGAATAACCTTTCTCTACAGTACGCAGGACTCATGTAGATACATTCGGCAGTAGTTTCCACGCTGCCAGAAAGTCTACTAAGGGAACCATCCTCTCGAGACTGGTTTCTGGATTTACTTGAACAACTGATTCGGTGACCTGTAACAGCGAACTGGCAGGAAACACCTGAATCGGCTGTTCTAAAAGCCCCCGTGGGGGCGGCGAACTCCCTAGCTCCGCTACGTTTCCGGGCGGAAGGAGTAGAGAATGATGTTCGCGGGAGACTGCCGCGTCCTGTAACACCGGCAGGGTTAGCTGATGAATCTCCTGAGGGCCCCGAGGAGGGGCGGTCACCATGAAATGTAGTGAACCACCAGCCTCCCCGAGAGGGGCTGCCCTCATTGGCCCTGTGCCACAGCAGTCAGGGCCACTTAGCCGAGGACCTCTTGGACTGGAGGACGACCCTCAGGTCAGCTCTCTTCCCAGAGGCCCCTGACTTGGAGTGTTGCTTCCCCCGCCCTCTAGGTCTTGCCGGAGGGGTGCGGGTTGCAACACTCCTTTTCTGAGCCTCTCTGTGTGAGGAGCTAGCACACGGCTGGGGCTGCTCCCGTTCAGCCCCAGAGGAGTAAACGCAGCGAGGAAGGAACCGATGGAACGCCTTCGTTAAACTCCTTCAGCAGGTTTGCTTGGTAGGCTTGAAGGACTGCCATGGTGTGAAGGCAAGCCCCAGCCTGACCTGCTGCCGTGTATGCCTTGCCCATTAAGCTAGATGTAACTTTAAGTGGCTTGGTGGGCAAGGACGGAGCCTTCAGAGATGATGCCTGTCCAGGTGACAGATAGCCCGCGAGCGTCTGTTTAACCTGCGGCATCATCTTATAGCCGTACTCGCTCATCCCCGCCACATTACCGTAGTGATCAGTGGCGGGGGAGAACAAGCAGGCTGAATATGGTTTCTCCCAAGATCTAGCGATTTCTTTGTGTAAATCTGGGAAAAACAGAAGGCTCCGTCTAGGAGGTGTTGACTGTCACGGTAGGAATAAGGGTCTGGGTCCAAATGCAGAGAAAGTAAGAATATTTAATAAACACAAAATAAACATAAACCAAAAAGCCAACACGGCACAGAAACCAAACTCGAACACAAAATAACAAAACCAAGAACAAGATCCAAAGGCCAGGGAATCAGGAACACAAAATAACATCAAAAACACAAGACATGAGACAATGCAGACCTGAATCAGAAATGAGCAGTGGAGATACTTATAGTCCTAATGGTGAACAGATGTGGGTGATTAGTGCTGATGACAAGGACCAGTGAACAATCAAGGTAGTGCAGTGTAGGACAGCGACCTCAGGTGGCTGAGGGAAAATCCACAGCCCCGATCATGACATTGACTTAGTCCGCAGGAAGCGTTCATCTAAACGGCTTCTCTGCGGCTCATAGCTTTGCTCAGCGGGCCAATCAATGTTTAATTTGGCTACCGCATTAGTCAACACCTCTACTAGCTCCTCATAGTGAGGCGATTGGGGGGGGGCGGTTGAACTGGATCAAGGCTTTCCACATCAACCTCCTCGGAGAAAGATAGGAGAAGCCTTGATTCGTCCTCCTCCCAGAGGGAAGGAACCGCAGTGCGGGCTTCCACATCCAGAAGGAGGTCACTAGATCCGCCAGGTGAGGAAGGAGATAGGGCAGCGCCCGTCTCCATTCCCTCTAGCAGATCTAACTGCGAACCCCACGAGTGCAGCTGCCGCTCCGCCTCGACGGAAGCGGGGCCAGACCCGCGAGGAACGCTAGCGAAAGCTCCCTCCTCGAAGAGGGCTTTCCAGGAACGGAGCACCCGCAGTGGAAGGCGTTCACACTGCCGGCAGCCAGCCCCCTCAAGGGCTGACTGTGCATGCTCCGCTCCCAAGCAGACCACACATAGGTTGTGTGTATCCCCGCCAGTGATGAATCGCTGGCATGGGGGAGCACACCGCCTATGTGGCTGCTCAACCGCTCTAAAACTACTTTCTTTCTTTCCCCCTTTCTTGGTTGACATATTGCTCAAAATAACGTTGTGCAAACTGGCACAGAAAAACAGCAATATGCAAAGACAGACACATACACAGAGCGCTCTCGCTGAATGACAAAAGCTGACGCCGGCATCAAACGCACGTGCTTTATACTTCTTGGTCGCTTACGTCACCACGCCTGTGACGTCACTCCCGTCATTTCATTGGTTGTAGACATGTTCAGAGTGCGGCCCGCCAATAGACCTTTTTCACAGAAACCGGAAATACGCAATCGCAGGGTATGCAGACTTCCTGTGTAATGTTAACACAGCAGAAAGCCGGGTAATTTAAAATTGAAATGGAGAGAGTCTACACAACTTCCCTCACTGGTTTGCCAAAGATAACTTTTGCCGACCTGATAAGAGTTGTGGAGGAAAACTCACAAAGAGGAACAAATTGGATAAAGGATAGCCTATAAATAGGGTGACCAGACGTCCCGAAAAATTCAGGACAGTCCCGAAATCTAAGCTGCTGTCCCGAATCCCGCTCTAATTGTCCCAAAAATTAAACTGGTCCGCAGCGAAATCAAAGTAAAAATGAATTTAATGACTTGTGCAGAGTTCCATAAATACATCCTGGGAAAGACAGGAGTGCTGGCAGCAGTGAAAAGCTCTGCAAAATATGCTGATGTCGAGCCTCCACAACCTCGGTAGGCTATATAGCTCAAGTGTGAATTTATAGTTATATTGTTTCTATTAAGTTATCTAATTCATCTAGGCTATGCGCACAAAGACAATACGACCTTTTTGCTTTATAGAGTAGATGAAGAGAGCGCAAGTTGCAGCAGCCGTTAGGACAGTTGAAAGTGCAGGCAGAAGTCGCGTGAAGTCAGACCGGTCGAGGGCGAGGCACCGTGTTCAAAATAATACTTCTATAGCCTACGTATTAGGCTATCAATTTATATGCATATGTACTTGTTAATAAAAATATGATTGTTCATTAACTTCAGTTTGATGTATAAAAATGCCTAACGTTACTTCTATTATATGTAGGCTACTTATATTAATAAAAACATGAAATTCATTAGCTTTATTATTCATTACACCCCCCCTCCCGTCCCGAATTTCAACCAATCTCATCTGGTCACCCTAACTGAACCAGATCTTAAGGGAAGGGTGTCTAGCAGACCTTTTGAGAACACAAATTTTGTGAACCAAAACAGGCCCAATGGTTGATGCACCAAATGACTGAAGGTAGATTTGGAGTCACAATTGATCTTAACATAGCAAATAAACGAGCAACTTTAGGTAGCTTGGCATGAAACACTGAGACAGTGTAAGGTTCTACATGGTTTATTAAAAGACAACTCAATCATACAACCAATCTCACTTCTCCACTGGAAACAGTTTGTCCAATAGTGGAGGTCCTCACAGCAACATCTCTTCCTAAAAAGGAGAAGTAGTGAGAAAGGCCACGAAGTCACAAATCAAGTGGAAATAGTTACTGCGTGCACTTACTCTTCCTGCCACAGCTTTGCTCACAGGAGCCAGAAGAGGGATGGCACACTGCTGTACTGCAATGGATGAAGATCTGAAAGAGAAAAGAGTTAAGCCATAGAATCCATTAAAGAGTAATATTAGGGGTTCAGGAAGAGCTGAGAGCATACGGTTTCCTGCAGAGGAGCCAGTGATGCTGGATCAACAAACGTGAACATCTTGACAACGAAGCGCTTGTAGTGGGTTGGGAACTGAAGACCAGACGCTCTAGTCACTGGAACCAGTGCGGTCAGGTAACGGTCATCATAGTAAGGGCATCTGAAGAGGAAAGAGGCAGTTAGAGAGTTCCTCACAGCAGACTAGCTGGATAAAGACTGTCGGTAGACTCACCCATCAATCAGAAGATCCCACTGGGGCAGACTGAGTGGACTGGGGGTTGATGTTGCCCAACAACGTCCCAGCATCAGGACAAGGTTGGGGTCAGTCCTCTCCAGAATGCGCACCTCAACATACACAGGCTCTCGCAGGACTTTCGTGACGGGATAATCAGCAGCACCGTAGTAGGACATGTAGGCCTCATCCCCTGAGGAACACTGGGGTTTAACCACAGTCCACTGCAACCTGGACTTTAAGACTGAAGACAAGTCTTACCTTCTGCGCAACCTTTGGTGACACATTGGCCATTGGCCAGTCTAAGCTCCACTCTGAGAGGTCCAGGAGCAGCTACTGGTGGAGGTGCAGGAACACTGTTGACCTCCACAACCAGAGCTTCCACAGCAGTACCAGAGTACCTACACTGGAAGAGAAGCCTGGACAACAAACGGTCAACTTGTAGAGTTTGTCAGAGATGGTACTTAAGATAAAGGGTATGAGTCACCTACTCAAAATGGCTGTCTCTCGTGATGGAACCAAACGGACCAACGCCTACTTCATACAAGGAGGTCATTCTGTTTTCATACACCACATATCCACTGTCCTCCTGCAAATATGAACACTGTTGGCATCCAGCCCATCATAAGCCATGCAGAATAAAGCCAGAAGCATCTCCTCACCATCATGCTCGTGCCACATGCGGTGACAGGGAACTGGTATATAGCAAAGAAAGGTGTAGAGTCCACAGGAGCGCAAGGTGGTTCACTTCCACCCACTAGACGGACCGAATCCAGACTCAGTCGAGGCAGCGTAACATCTCTAGCCACCACTACCACAAACTGACCATCTCTAATACACTGGACAGTCACTGGAATGACATACAAGAGTAGATTAATGTGGGTAACAAACATTAACCAAATTTCATCAGATTCGAAACTCTTACCTGCTTTCCCATAGTAACACTGTTGTCCGTTAAAGCAGCAGTTGATAGCCTCACACTCAGCACCACTGATACCAGGTTGTCCACATTGGATCTGCTCATAATCAGCTACAGCACATTTGTCAACAGGCTCGGCCTTCACTGGCTGCTGAAGCTGAAACTTCTGAGGAACCTGCTGAGCAGATTGTTGAGCTGACTGTTTAAACCGATGGTCAGACGGCTGGAACATCAGAGCTTGAGGATTCTGAGCTGGAAAACCCATTTGAGGAAGAGCACTGCAAAAAGAACAAGCCAAAACACATAGTGTTTGGAAATAACATAAATGCCACTTTCCTGCCATTACTAAACAACTGAGCATAGTTTCAGGAGGCATTGGACTGCTATTTATACTCTGCAAATGAATAGTCGTTATCAACCACACCCCCTTTAATCAAGAACCATTACAGCTGCTCTGACTAATTAACTTTAACTTCACATTTGATTGGATGTTCTTGAACAACAGTGGCTGCATCTTACTTAGTATTTTTGTCTTGATTCTAGTGAAAATTTCTACAAATTCCTAAGTTAAGATGCATTTAAAATATTTTACTTACCCCATTGCCAGATAATTTTAACTGTTTCCAGGGAGAAAAAACTAAATTAAGTGCATTTTGCAAAAAACAAGATAATATCTTAAATACATCTTACGGGCAAAAACGCTGTTTTTTCATGCAGCTGTGAAGTTTGAGATTTAGGCCTTTGTGTTTTTTCAGAAAACAGCCAAACATCACTGATAAGTGTTTCTTTTATAGCACTTTATCTATTTGTATCAATAGATTTCAATTACAATACATATTTTTAAGGCCAAGAGTTTTTTTCTCCTACACTGAGCCATAAATCTCCACTTCAGCAGCACTTACACACACCACACTTTACATTTGTATTCTGTCTATATCCTGAAGGTTTTTACAGAGGGATTTGTTCATATTAGCTTGATTTTATACAACATTTTCTCCCCAAAATGGTAAGAAATACATGTTTTTTGTCTGTTCAAAGTTTTTTCCTGAATTATGGAGCGATGAAATGATATACCCCAAATTCCCTCTGTAAAAGCATTTGACACTATGTCAAAAAATTAAACAAGAATTTTGAAACTGACTTCATCCAGTGTTTAGATTTCTGGACTAGAAATGTATGCAAATAAACACATATTTCATATTATCAATGTAATCGATCAACTGGGTCAGTAAGGCGATAACTATTAGTTCTCTTTTTTCCCCTATTCACTGGCAGTGTCTCGCCTTAATTTAAGAATTTTTAGAAATTTTGACTAGAAACAAGATAAAAATACTAAGATAAGCCTTTTTTTTCTTTTTTAAAAGATAGCCATCTCATGGGGGGTGGTGCAGATGTACATGATTATTGTCAAATGCACATTAATATTCTTAAGGGATAACTATGAATATGTAGGAGTTCAGAAAGACTGGATTAAATAAAACAAAGAATTTTAAATAAGAGTACTGTTTTTTTTTTACGTACTTGAATTTAACACGTCGAGCCGGAGGAGAGCGAACCGGAGCCGCTGCGCACGCACCCGCATCCCGCGATCGTTATGTCCATCCACTGCACACATGCACGCGCTCCAGAGCACACTGCATTTTACTTCATCACCACTGAACAGCCATGAAGTTACAATAGCGCACGAATGATCCAACTCCTTAAAACAAGCTACAGGTGTCAAGAATCACAGAGGAACTTTTCCTTTTCAGCAATGGGATCAAAGTTACTGGCCTTAGTTCAGTGAATCGGCCCACCCTCTGATGTGTTCATTCCCTCTAGTGGCCCTCCATATGGGCAATGCTGCATAATTGGTTCAACAGTGTGTGCCTGCATTGGCTGTTTCTCTAATATGACTGACAGGTGCTTTATGATCCATTTGCCTCACTTTTAAACCTCTGAAAAGTGGAGTATTGCCATATTGTGGTGCAAGTTTGGCTCTTAAAACACAATCAGTCTGACAAGATAAAATAAAGCCATTACAGCACAGACTATTAATCCGAACTCAGAATAAATTACACTAGTGAACACCATACACACTTGTGCAGTTTGTAATTTTACCATTAAGCACATTCATTTACATTACTGGACCTGGACCTTAAGTTGTTCAGAGTAATTGTCTTGAGAATTTTTGGAAGTAGCCTACTGAACATATAAATGTTTCCACTAAGAGTTTATCCGGGACGTTCTAAAACGCTTAACGTGGCTTAATGTACGTAAAAAACTACCAGGAAACCCCAAATTTCTGTCAAACCTTACTTGGAACAAACACTAACTACTATCAAAAAAACGAGTCCTTATTCCACAGATAAAGTGAATAATATCACGTTAAGCGTTTTCTCCCCCATAGAAGCCCGTTGTAAGGAAACTGCTTAACGTGGTTTAACTTACCTCAACAGCGACCAGGGAAGACCAAACTTCTGTTAAATTTCACTTATAATAAACACTTTCTGCTGTCAAAAGAACGAGCTCTCATTCAGCATATAAAGTGATCGCCCCCCATAGAAATCCATTATACAAAAAAAAGCTTAACGTGCTTAAAATTTTACTTATAATAAACACTTTCTGCTGTCAAAAGAATGAGCTCTTATTCAGCGTATAAAGTGAATAATATCACGCTTTTCTCCCTATAGAACTCCATTAAGGAAAAAACTTAACATGGTTTGTTATAATGGACTTCTATGGGGGGCGATCAAATTTATATGCTGAATAAGAGCTCGTTCTTTTGACAGCAGCAAGTATTTATTATAAGTAAAAATTTAACAGAAGTTTGGTTTTCCCTGGTCGCTATTGAGATACGTAAACCACGTTAAACTGTTTCCTTATAATGGGCTTATTTGGGGGAGAAAACGCTTAACGTGATATTATTCACTTTATCTGTGGAATAAGGGCTCGTTCTTTTGATAGTAGTTAGTGTTTGTTCCAAGTAAGGTTTGACAGAAACTTTAAGCGTTTTAGAACGTCCCGTTTATCCATAACTTTCAAGGTAAGTAACGTAGCTAACGTTAGAGAGCAATCAGGCTAACAAATTACTAGTGTGTCCACTTAGACCGAGGACTAGGGTTATAAGGTTATGTATGGATAGTATAGAGGACATGTACAACTTTATTAAAGCAATATACCAGTCGTGGTCTTGATGTTACAAACAATCTTGCTCGATGTTTTCGCCATCTTTGTTGTTTAACTGGTTACCGGCATACTGGGGCGGAAATAGGTTTACACAGCAATTGCGTATTTCCGGTGCAAAATACGGAAGTTGTGAGAAAGGTCTATGGCGTTCCCCAAAGCGTTGTATGATGCAGTTCGAGTTCCCGGAAGGGAACTAGGATTATGTAAGCATAATGTTTAAATGTCAGTGAATGAGCTAACAATGTGTTTCAACTTATTTTTATTGAAAGTGTCATGCATGTACATTTCAAACTTTTAAACTGAATCTTGTAAATAACTAAATAACAATAAAGTTGCAACTGTGAGATATAAAATCACACTGTGAAAAATATATGAGAACAGAGATAAGTATATTATTGGATCAGTATATGTTTATCTATATATATTTTTATTACTGGGGTTTGGTAAGATTTTGTTCAGAAGAAAGTCTTTGAATTTAAAATAACTTTTCTATTTTAATATATTTTAATTTATTCCTGTGATGGCAAAGCTAAATTTCCAGAAGACATTAGTCAAGTCTTCATTTCCAGAAATAATTATAATATGCTGATTTGGTGCTCAAAAATATTTCTTATCATTATTAAATGTTGTAAACATAATATAAAAAAAAAAAAGTTTATACAGGAGTCTTTGATAAATAGAAATTTCAAACGAACTTGAAATTATTTAAAGCATCTTTGCTGAATGAAAGAAGTACAAATTTCTTCATTTTCCTTTTTTTTTTTATTAATTGTCAAAGTTAAAACTTGTTTTTTAAGTTCCAAACAACTGATATGTGCTTGCATTAGTATGCACTATTCAGTCCTCTGTGTTCCAGAGCCACACAGTTTTATAAATTCAAAGATAATGATTCAGTGATTCAGTTTGTGATTCCACAGGACAGCAGTGAATACTAAAATGTATATCAAAGGCATAAGATACAAGTAAAACCATTGCAGAAACTGTAAAAGGCTTCCAAACAATTGCCAAGTGTTTGGAAACCCCACTGAGCCCTGTTGATGCAACTGTCAGGAAATGTAAGTTACATGAAACAAAGCAAACGCTGCCTAGAAAAGGTCAACCTTCAAAACTTTTCGCAATCAAAGAAAGAAAACATGTGAGAAACACAGCCACAGATGATTGCTTTGAAAGAGCTACAGAGTTCAATATCAGAGATCAAACTGAAGTTGCACCAGTAAACCATATAACGCTCTCTACATAACACTAGGCTTTATACAGAGATGCCACAGGATCCATGTGACACTAAAATCACATAGTGTTTGTCAAAAAGCTTAATAATGACCTAGTTGCAAAATGGGAAAGATTAGGTAATCAGGTGAGAGCGTTTTAAAGCTTTTATATTTTCTTGGCACAAATCTATGTGTTAAACACCATATGCAGTTAATGGCGGTGGTAGCATCAGTCTTTAGAGGTTATTTTCATCATCAAGGACAGGTACTTTTTTCTGCAGCAGTCTTATGCAAAGATTTGGAGTAAATCCATCATTAATTAATAATTTTACAAGTTAAGTAGTTACGCTACTGTACTAGAGTACTTACTACTCAAATGTTTCATATTAGATATTTTAATGTTTTTTTTTTTTTTTTTTGAAAGTCTCTTAGTTTATCAGAAGTAAATGTAACGTACAAGCATTGCAATGGAGTGGGGATCCAACTGCAGGGTTTTTTTAACAGAGCGTAGCCAATACATGCAAACGGGCAATGGTCAGGACAGGCAGCAAAACAATGAAAAAGCTGAAGGCAGTCTAAAGTCAAAAATATGGCAACAAGACAAGACAAGGGTAACCAGGATGGAAAATGCTACATAGAGTCCACAATAGCAAAACAAGACTCAGCAATGAGTGTGTGAATGTGTGCAGCTTAAATGGTCCCACAGATGGGTAACAGGTGTGTATGCTTTTTTCTTCGACTCGGTCACCGCAAGGATGCATTTTTTCACCTCTTTTATTAACGAGTGTCAAACACAACTAGAGAGACATCATATCATCAAGTTTGTGGATGATTCTGTGATTGTTTCCCTTTTAAAGAGTGAGGATTTTGATCATGGTCTTGTATTGGCAGATTTTGTTGATTGGTGTCCTTTTTGGACATTAATGTATTTAAAATTAAAGAGAAGATTATAGATTGTGAAAAGAATCCTAAGGTCATTTCTCCTGTGGTTATTAGTGATCATGTTGTTGAGGTTGTATGTATGGTATTAATGGAAGCCATTATTATTGTTTGTGTGTTTTGTTTGTTTTTGTTGATTGTATGGCTTTACTGAAGGCTGTGAAGCAAATTGCCCTTTGGGGATAATAACATTGACCTTGACCTTAAAATATTATTACACTATATAAAAAAGGTTCTATTTCAATATATTTCAAAAATAAGTTATTTATTCCTTTGATTAAAAAGTATCACATCATCCATCAGAACAATCAGAAATCATTCTAATAGGCTGATTTGCTGCAAAAAGAACTATTTCTTGTTATTATGACAGTTGAAAAAAATCGCTTGATTGTAATAAAATGCCAGTATTTACTGCAAGTATTTAATGCCAATATTAATCTTGCAGAATCTTGCAATTTAATCTTGCAGAATAAAAGTATTAATTTATTTTAAAAAAGAAAGAAAAATCCTACTGACCTCAATTTGGACAGTTGTGTAGGTGTACAGATAAAGTTATAATGTTAAATTTCAGAAATTCATAGCAAGTTTGGTTCACTAGGCTACACAATCATGGGGAAGACTGCTGAAGACAATCATTGACACCCTTCACAAGGAGGGTAAGACACAAACATTCATTGACAAAGAAGCTGGCTTTCCACAGAGTGCTGTATCCAAGCATGTTAACAGAAAGCAAAAAGTGTGGAAGAAAAAGATGCACAACTAACCGGTAGAACCACAGCCTTGAGAGAACTCTTCACAAGGAATGAACTAAGGCTGGAGTCAAGGCATTAAGAGCCACCACACAAAGACATGTCAAGGAATCAAAGGCGTCTTACCTGGGCCTAGAGTCTGGAGGAAGGGTGGAGAAGCTCATAGCCCAAGTTGCTTGAAGTCCAGTGTTAAGTTTCCACAGTCTGTGATGATTTTGGGGTGCAATGTCATCTGCTGGTGTTGATCCACTATGTTTTTTTGAAAACCAAAGTCACTGCAACCATTTACCAAAACATTTTAGAGCACTTCATGCTTCCGTCTGCTGACCAGCTTTTTAAAATGCTGATTTCATTTTCTAGCAGGATTTGCCACCTGCCCACACTGCCAAAAGCACCAAAAGTTGGTTTAATGACCATGGTGTGCTTGACTGCCCAGCAAACTCACCAGACTTGAACCCCCTAGAGAATCTATGGGGTATTGTCAAGAGGAAATGAGAAACAAGAGACCAAAAAATGCAGATGAGCTGAAAGCCACTGTCTAAGAAACCTGGGCTTTCATACCACCTCAGCCGTGCCACAGACTGATCACCTCCATGCCACGCTGAACTGAGGCAGTGATTAAAACAAAAGGAGCCCCTACCAAGTATTGAGTACATATACAGTAAATTAACATACTTTCCAGAAGGCCAACAATTCACTAAAAAAAATTTTTTATTGGTTTTATGAAGTATTCTAATTTGTTGAGATTAGTGCGTTTTTGTTAAATCTGAGACAAATCATCACAATTAAAAGAACCAAATACTTAAACTATTTAATACATGAGTTTCACAATTTGAGTTGAATTACTGAAATAAATGAACTTTTCCACAACATTATGATTTATCAAGATGCACCTGTATATGTCGGTGCATTAATTACATTTAAAATACTTGCATTTAATGAACATTTGTAGTCACTGTTAACTTCACCTTTAACTTTAAACCCAACCCTTACCCCAAAACCAAACTATACCTCAAGCTAATTGGCAGTAAATGTGGGAATCACCTAGAAAAACATAGTTTAGTAGTAGCTACACAGTGAATCAAAAGTCACATAGATATTTAATGTTAGTACTTAGTAGTCAAGGCCACCTAATATAAAATGTGACCACAGAAAGATTCACAACACCTACCATACGCACATATATTCGTACATTTTTACATTTGTACATTCTTCTAATTCTGACATTCCATGAGGAAGTGTAAATAAAAAATAAAATAAAAAAAAAACTTGAAAATGCTGCCTTCACAGACATATACAGACAGATAGAAATGTTTGTCACATTCTGCTAGTGAGATGCCTCAGGTGTTTGAAGGCAGCATGAATCCATCTTTCACTGCTTATGAAATCCCACTGACTGACTGACAAGTGTGTAAACCTGCAAATACAGACAAATACAAAGGAAACCAAATGACAAAACAATTTGTTCGACATTAAAATAATTAATTTTGAATTTCAAATGCTAATCTTGAGTCCTTTGAAACAAAAAATATGACAGAACTATAAGTAATGAAGTATTTATAATGCTTTAAAATAGACTTTTAGCGAGACTTAAATATCTGAATAATTTTGTATGGTGCAGCTTTGATGTTTTTCTGCATTTTGCCTTGTTCTATGTTCTGAATGTTACACATGCAGTGATGC
This sequence comes from Garra rufa, assembly GCF_049309525.1. NCBI lineage: Eukaryota > Metazoa > Chordata > Actinopteri > Cypriniformes > Cyprinidae > Garra > Garra rufa. The sequence continues at coordinate 36,029,603 of NC_133366.1, read as the reverse complement.
ATACTTTACATGGCTCTGGTGCACACACACACAGCTGCAGGGCACAGTGAGTAGGTTAGAAGGATTAGAAAGAAAAAGTGTTTGAGGGAGTTACTTTCATTAGATTCACCCTGTGGGCAGATGAATTGTGCTGCATAGCTCCTCAAAGTAGTTTTCTGTGTGTTTGTGTCATTGTGTTAGTGTGTGTGGGGTGCTGAGTAAGGCTGAACTTTGTGAACGTCAATAATTCTTTGATTTAACTATCAATAGCACCAGGACCTGTTCAGTATAAATAAACACAGAAAGCTCTATCATATAGCAAAAAAGAGCTGGCAAGAACTCCTCAGTCAACGGAGCTAATAGAGTTACCAAGAAATCACAAGCGTTGTTAATTTGGTCATTAAGTTATTAAGTGATGATGGCTTGTATATGTCACTTTTTTACTGCAAGTAATATTTTCCAGGGTAGATTTATTTTAAAAATCAATTTTCACACAGTTATATGGTTTTTACTGATAATTTCAAAGGTACTGAGTTACTGCTTAGAAAAAAATATAAGGTTCAATGAAACAAATGTTGATATTTAGTGGTCCAATAGTAGGGCATGTTGTCTCATGACAAACATACTGTGTCTGTGTTGTGTACAAATAAATGGTCCACAGTTATAAGTCCCTGAGTGTCATGTATTGCTTTACATTGCATTTGGACATTAGCATGCAGCTGGCCACTAAAAATGTAGCCTCGCTCATATTTGACAGTTTTAGTGCACTGATAAGACAGAATTAGGACACCAGAGATAAATACCCTTGGCCTAAATATTTTTGTTCGGATAGAGATACAGGTACATAGTTTTTTTTTTAAAGGATTGCATTTTGTTTTTCATAACGTCTAATTTCAGGGAAACTGGGTTTTAAAATAGCAGTAATATCATTTCATGGGGCATATTAAACATTGACTGTTACAAACAGAAGATTGCAACAGTCATTCCACTGCATGATACAGTTTTGTTTATTCACCTCTGACCTTTTCTGATGCCAGTTTCTCTTCAGTAAACAATACAATTACGGTTATATTAAATCGTGTTCATTCTGTCTGTTCTTCTGCACTATTTTACACCAGCTTTATAAAACTTACATTGAAATATACACAATGAGATGTGGACCCTCTGACTGTCAGTTTTTTAAATATATTTCTTTTTCTTCTAGACAGCTTTGAGATGAGCCTATCTCTGCATTCACAAGAAGGATATCTGCACTGTCAAGTTCTCAACCTCTGCCTGACTGCAGCACTGACCAATATTGACAGAACACAAATAAAATAGCTCTTTTACGCCTGCTTTTAATAGAGAGCTTTATTAAAATGCCAATCACTTGCACAATAGTCATATAAAAAGACTGACCTGCAGTGCAGTCATGTAATAAATCACATGTTCTGACTCCCACCATAGGTCATACAGATATACACAACACACAGTAAACAGTATGTTTAGAGCCCTATAATCATGAGGGTGCACTGCTGAGCCTCGGTCACTATGTAAGTGGCATTTAAAAGGCTGTTAGTCTCTTAGAGGGGTTGTAAGGGTCATGTGACTCATCGTTAACATGCCGCTAATGAACAAAGTGCTCGATGGTCAGATAAAAGCACTCTGATTGTGTAGTGAGCACAATGCTTATTGCAAGAGCTGAGCAGCACAGCTTTAACAGCAGGGGGGGCGAGATAAAACTGAGACTGAGAATAATACGGACACTCTCTCTAACGAAGCACAGGAGAGTTGTTTGGGAGACTGTGAATTCAGTTGTTTGCATATTTTTATTAATTTATTAAATTATTTTTTAGACTTTGAAATGAGTTTAAAGCTTTCCACATCAAATGAATTTAGGATTGTCATAATATTTATAATAACATATATAAAATAAATATATTTGTATTATATATTGAACTACTTCCGCAATGGATTCATATTGTTGAGTTGTATCATCGAAAGAGTATTGTATTACTGTATTAAAAGCTCACTGTATTATGTGTAGTAAAGTATTATGAGTGAGATAGGCTGAGTGAGTGTGATTACCTGCATCTGATACAGCATTCATTCTTCAGCTTAATCTCATATTCACAATAAAACAGTAGTTTGAATGTCGACTGAGGAAAGCGATATCTTTGTTGTACTATCCTTTCATCTGTTAATGGTGATTTCCGCTGTTAATTGTGACAGTGCAGCTCAGTGCATTTGTCGGCTGTATCTTACAAGCTGTTGTTGAAAGTAAAATAACCTCCTTGATTACAACCATTTTAGTTTTTTCAATATAAAAGTCTTTACTGCTGACTCACTCATGTTGCCATCCAATGGCAAAACTATAAAACTAATAACCATCACAAACATTATTAAATACTACTAATATTTATATAAAATATTATTTATTGAATAATAATATTTAATGAGCAACAACAGCCATCATAAAAGTTTCTAGGCAATTCAGTCAAAAGTACAAAGGCAGCACTCTGATATACAGCATTAAGTTTACATAAAATATAACATAATGAGTCTCAGCCAAATCTATTTGCTCTGCAACAAATAATAGATTAATGACACCAAAGACTGCCTGTTAGATTTACCCAAAGCAAATTACATCTCATGTTTAACCACTATAGAGACATCAGTACCAGCAGCAAATTCCAGAACAACTGGCCAAGGTGAGGCTACTCCTGGCGGGTTAATGAGTGCTGAATGGCCACTGGCCCTGGAGCTCACATCTCCGAACACATCGAAACAAATTTTCAAATAGACGTTATCTTTGATAACAAAATGCATATTTGAAGTCTAAACAAGTACATTCTCACCCAAAAATGTTTAAAACAATTATGTGACACAAAACTGTATTATTTATAAAATAATAGTGCATTTGGGCATCGGCCATGACACTCACTGTGAGAAATACCGCAAGAGCAGAGTGATATTGTTACAATCACCAGTTGGATTGCACGTGAGCTCCACTAGAGGGCACTCCATTTCTTACCATTACTGCTCACCCCGGACTCCATACATTTCACAGTTTCCCTCAGTTTTGCCTAGGAAGTCATTATCGGCTATCACCTATTTAATATCAGGAGGACTATAAAGGTTGCACACTCACACTGACAGATTGCAAAGTATTGTTTTGCATTGCGGACTCTACTGAGCATTAGTCCTTTACTTAAGGGTCTATTAAAGGCCCTTAGGTTGCAAAATGCTTCTTTGCTGGGGCGCTGTAAAGGGGGGGTAAACGATGACAATTCTCGGGGCCCATGACTGAGAGGGGGCCCAGAGATGCCCCCAATAAAATTGTGGTGCTAAAAAAAATATTTGATTGTAAAAATGATTAACTTTAAATTATTCTATTTGCTGTTTCCTGGTGTCAAAAAAAATGAATTTGTTCAGGAAACACAAATGTCCGTGGGCCCCTCTCCCCCTCTCAATTATCATAAAATGGTTCAGTCCGCCCAAATTATATCCAGGCAACACAAACAGCTTGACTTCACTTATAGCGCCGGCAAAATATCAACTTGACTTGAAGAGGAAGTGAAAATGCCTCAAAAATCTGGAAGTCAAAAACGGAAAGAGAAAAAAATAAGAGAAGTGAAAGAGGCAAAGGGTCGACAGTATGTTACCCAATATTTCACAAGAAAAGGTGGGTTTGTAAGTAGGCCTAAATTGTTAGTGGACCGCCTGTGACAATGATCGTAGCCTACAGCACTTTTCTGTGCGTACACTTTATTGGCTGAATAATATTTACCTTTTGAATGTTGAGCTTTAACTGTTGAATAAATGCTGACGTGGGACAAAATGCCCGATTTCCCTATACGTTGAACTGAGCAATGCCATTGTACCATTTTAATAGGCTACTTTTAAACGCATACAGCTCAGTAATGTCAGTTTTATGTATTTTTTTTAGAGGGGATGGGATTTTTGTTGGGAAAGTCGGGGGAGAGACGCACACTTCGATTAGACTGGAAAAACACATGCAGCATCTTAATTGTTAAAGGAACCGTATGTAGGATTGTGGCCAAAACTGGTACTGCAATCACATTCAAAATACTGTAGAATGGTAATTTCCCCTCCCGCTCCCCCCTGACTCGAGGTTGCCAGCTAAGCTGCAGGAGTAGGCTGCAATAAGGAGCTTCCAACGGCAAGTGACACACAGTAATTTGTTTTTCTTCTGTTAATTATGTTTATGCTTCACAAGAGATGTTTTGCGAAGTAATTATGTATTGCAAAAATTTACAGATGGCGATTAGCCAAATATTTCGCAAAGATGTACTGTAATACCACATTTCAGTCGGAACATAGGTTGTTTTCCAACCCTGCTAGTGGTGCGATATAAAGCTTTTTATGAACGCATTTAGCTCGGCCGACCGCGGAAAGTCCACTGAGTACTGAAGCAAAGTTAGCCAAGCATAGATGAATCTTACCTGTTCAGGAAAAAACTACCAACGAAAGCATCTGTCTTCAAATTCTTCTCCGTTTTCAGCCGTCTCCATCTTTCAAAGGCATCTCCTATACCAATCCTTGTTTTATTTCGGACTTTGTCACGACGTATTTCGGTTTCAAAACGAGGTCTTTTTCGTTTCGTAACGTTATACATGTTTAATCCGACACGTTAGTATAGCCGCAGCTGTAACAGAGCTGGCAACCCGTCTCACGAAACTCTACTGACTTCGTGATTGGTCGATAGCTGGAGGGTGGAGCCTCAGACCAAAACACAAAACGACAACAATAACATCAGTTGTGGGCTGCAACTCTCACTTTTAAATGACAATATCCTGGCCAGACCACTGTTGTCAGTGATATAAGTATTTGAAATGAACATGATTTCTTAATGTCTAGTGACATTTCAGGGCCATTTTATGATTAACTGACATAAATTTCTTACATATGGTTCCTTTAAGAAAATGGTATTCCTAATAAATGTCTCGAATATTTTGATTATGTCCAATGCTTATCTTTCTTTTTGGAATTATTAGACACATTTCACTGTCTTTTCAAATGCCTAGGTCTGTTTAATTTCCTTAATTATAAAATTTCTAGCACTATTTTTAAACGTTTATTCAAGCAATAATATATAAATTATCTCATGTATATGCTTGTTTAAAACCAGGGATTAAAAACGAATTCCAAGTAAAAACTGTATTTTTTCTTTACATTTCCAGAGAGCGAAACCAACGAAATTAAACATTATTTAATAAATTCAAGGCACTATAATTTCCCTATTCATTTGAAACAACTATTATAGCTATACAATTAATATATATAAAATAATATTCTTTTGTCATATTCGTGATTCATGAATTTATATATGAAAACTTCGTTTTGAAGTGCATTCGTTATGTTTGTATAAGAAAATTTGTTAACCTAGCCTATTAAGTTGATTTAATATTCTTGATAATTTTTAGAAGTTAAAAGTTAAGAAAAAAGGAATTAGCTTGTAGTCTATATATATTTAGGGCTATAGGCTAATCTTTTTCTTAACTTTTATTACACTGTAGATCGAAATAAAATAATTCTTGATCATATAACATCGGAGAATCACTGACATAATTTAGAGTACTTTTAAAACGAAACTATTTAAATCTGTATAAAGGAAAGACAAAATAAATCACAACAAGAACAATCTGTATTTTTCTTGTAATCAAGAACATTTCTTTTGACAAAATAACCTAATTAACGGAGAATGATCTTTGACAGTGAACGCATCTCCACCGCATAGCCGCATTTAATCGCTGGTGTCAGTCGCAAATATTAAAGGGTCAGAAAGCGGGTCGGCTACAATATTTTCTTTTTTTTTTTTTGCGGTCCGAGTTGCGGGCGGGTTTGTTGAAAACGTCGGTCGGGTTCGGGTTGTTTATACATTGACCCGCGCATCACTGAAGGCGTTCGCGAACACACCCCTAACCCCCACCTTTTTTGGGGGGGGGCCTTAGCTGAGTCAGTGCACAGGGCCCAGAATTCCCAGCGACGCCCCTGCTTCTTTGTCATCATACACTGTTTAATTGTCGTGATTCATACAGTCATTGACAAAATGTCAAATTTAAGGTGACGAATCTGAGCATTCATTTCATCAGATTTGAGAACCAGAACAAACTGTTGTATAAATATATATAATAGCATGTAAAAAGAGGAAAAGTGGTAAAAATGTTTTGATAAAATTATACATTATACTTATACATATTAAGACAGCCAGTTGCAAAAAGCCTTAAATATATAATGTAATAAAATATATTTATAATACTATATTTATAATAAATTTTTATTAAATATTGGTAAATCTGTGTGTAAAAAGTGGTAAAAATATTTGTTTTAATTAAAAATAATGTACATATAAAGGCCTAAAATATAAAATAGAACATATGTTATACATATGTTATTACAGCAAAACAATTCTATCATATTTATTGATAAGGTAACATGTACATACATGTCAAAATTTGCTATACACATTAAAAAGTCTCATCAAATTACCTTAAATTTGACCTTTTGTCAATGACCTTATGAATCATGACAAAAGAACAGTGTATAATGACAAAGAAGCAATTTGCAACGTAAGGGCCTTGAATGGCCCCTTAAATAAAGGACTAACCATCCCCGTGAGTACCTTTATATTGAACACTACTCCCCTGTAATTTTAACAAAAACATAAATGTAACAACCCTAACATCACAGCTGTTTAAATGCTTTCTGAATAGCACCATAATCAAAGCGCTTTATGGTGATAAAAGCTGGTTTATGAGGGTTTTTCTTGCTAGTAAAACAAAAGCTGCTGTGTGGTTTGGACGAGCGTAATCCAACAGAAGCTCTCCACACAAGAATGAATTATTGAGTGATAGCCTCTTCCCTTTACTTCCAGTTGACTTGACAGAGACACGTGTGAGTGAATGTGCACACAAGTTTGCATTAGCATGTACTCTCTTCCTCATGTATTCTTGCCGACGATAAACAGCTATATACATAAACAAACAACTTTACATTTCCTATCTAACTCAAATAGGAATGAATGACATCTGTATGTGACTGTGCATCTGTTTTTGTGCTTGTTTGTGTTGGACTGTGAACCCTTTACACTGAACACACAAGAGGCTGCAGCAGATGAACCATCCAAAAATCACACCTGGGGCCCTTTTATACTCCATGTGTGCCAATAGCTAATATTCTTCCCCCTGTAATTTTTCAGAAATTACTTCAGTGATGAGTACACTGCTTTTAGAAAGAGTGTTCGCATTGATTTATTCGTAAAACATATCCTGGTTAAAGCCTTCCGAGAGATCCATTAGACATTTAAAAGCTCTCGATCCCTCCAATGTGCCTCTATGTGTGTGGACAGCAACAAACATTCCTCAGCTCTGCTTTATACCTTAGAAAGTAAGAGAGCATAAACACAACAGACAGCGGGAGTACAAGGAGCAGCCGGTGAACGGGTGACAATAAAAAGTTTGAGTTTTCATTTTCACTGTTTGAGGACGGCCCTACACAAGCTCAAATACAAAGATCAGTGCAGCATTTTGTGCTCTGTGAGTTGAAATGAGGCGATGTCCTTGAAAGACCAGCAGTGACAAGATAAAAACCAAGCCAGTCAGTCAAGCTTAGGAAATGATTCTGCATGCCTGATCAAAACAGCGAAGATAGAGGATTTTATTATGTTGTTTGGAGAGAAAGTGAGACCGAGTGAATGAAACGCCTCACTGCTAATGTAATTGACAGCCTGTCCTTAGACATCCCTAAAACTCCCTAAAATATTTGACTTCTTATGTGCCACTCCTTGAAAATATCACAGATAAAATGGGGATTAAAGAAATGACAGTTCTTACTTATCACATAAAAGTGCTCCACTTTTTAAATCTCTTTCTATTTGATGGAAAAATGTTTATTATTCAAACATATTTCAAAAATAGATTCAGCATTTTGATTGTCTACCTCCCTTGGAGTAATCCTAATGGATACTGTAGCTATAAACTTTCATAAACCATTTCTATTTTGAGAACAGAGAGGGATACAGCTGTGTGCTCGTCTGTGCTGACAGTGAAGCCGATTATTAGTGGATTGAATAGAATGCACACACAAATCAAGTAACAGTTTTGGGCTTTTCAGGCCCATCACAATCATATTTAAAAACCTGTGTGATAGTGTTGAACACTATGTTGAGCAAAGCCAAGTGCATGATACAATTCAGAGCTATGATGTACACACACACACACACACACACACACACACACACACACACACACACACACACACACACACACACACACACACACACATATACACACTTTTTCTACAGCTATTTTTTTTTTTTTTATTTACTTAACATTTTTTACAAAAGAAGGTTTTGTTATATGCAACTCAAACTGGTCTCCAATAAATGGTTAAGAAAGTTCAGACATTAATTTTAATCTTTTTGGGGACTTACCACTGACTTTCATCTTCTAACCTACTCAGAACCCTTAATGCATATTTATGTATTAATTCAAACTCTTTAGAAGTTTTTTTAACTAGTTTTCCTGTTTTTTGACTGGTCCCCACAATATACAGCTGAAGTCAAACGTTTACATACACCTTGTAGAATCTGCAAAATGTGAATTATTTTACCAAAAAAAGAGAATTCATACAAAATGCATGTTATTTTTTTATTTAGTACTGACCTGAATAAGATAATAATAAGTTTTCACCCCCAGCTCTTAATGCGTCGTGTTTCCTTCTGGAGCATCAGTAAGTGTTTGAACCTTCTGTAATAGTTGCATATGAGTCCCTCAGTTGTCCTTAGTGTAAAAAGATGGATCGCAAAATCATACAGTCATTGTTGGAAAGTGTTCAAATACACAAAAACGCTGAAAAAACAATGTGGGACCTAAAGGATTTTTCTGAAGAACAGCAGGCAGTTTAACTGTTCAAGACAAACAAGGGATTCATGAACAACCATCAGAAAAACACAGCTGTGGATCATTCAGGTAACAATGCAGTATTAAGAATCAAGTGTGTGTAAACTTTTAAACAGGGTCATTTTTCTTATAAATTCAATTATCTCTCGTGGACTATATGTAAACATCTTTTATGCAAAATATCTTATTCAGGTCAGTACTAAATAAAAAATAACATGCATTTTGTATGATCTCTGTTATTTTGGTAATATAATTAACATTTTGCAGATTCTGCAAGGTGTATGTAAAATGTTGACTTCAACTGTAGCTGAGTTCAGGTTTTATTATTCTTGTGGGGACCACAATGTAGGTTAAACCTGTACGAACACACACACACACACACACACACTTACCTGTAACTAAATGAGGACATGATGCAGACTTGATAATGTTCAGCATTTTTACAAAAAAAAGGTACTTTATTTATGAATCATTTAACCTTTAAGGACATCCCCGGAAATCCCCCAAGCAAGGTTTGTCAGATTTAGCTAATTTCTAGGAACAATTTTGTCTCTAAAGCATAGCTAATGAACATACAGTTCCTTGGATGGAAGCATACTACAAATAGGTCAGTCCACCATGAACCAACCTGACAGCAGCAGAATCTGTGTTTGAGTTATGAAGGTAGGGTGTTGCTGTAGGAAGCACTATGATTGGGTCTCTGGTGTTGAATGTCATAGTATGATCACTAGCCTTGAGTTTGGCATTAATAAGAATCCCAGGTCTCTCACTATGGGATGGCACGATTTAATCATCTCGACGAGGACTATAAAAAAATGCAGCAGAGGCACAGCAGGTAGGTAGTCATATAGAAAACCCTCTTCCTATATAGATGCTCATAGACAGTATGGGTCCTGTTCTGCTATTCCTCTACATGGTCGTGTGTCATGTTGAGTTTTAGTAGCTGCTGTCCTTGGTGTTGAATAGCTGCCTTTAACAAGAGACTCAAGTGTTTGCTCCACTACAAAGCAAACCACGTCAGTCACTCCTGCAAACATCACTTTAAGAGACACTAGAAACACAATTAAAAACATCAGGTTGAAGTTCAGGGTAAACCCTAGAGCTCAGCTAAGTGAGTGTCAAATTCTACTGAATTCTGCATAAAACCTTACATTTCCTGTAATTACACAGTAAACTATTGATAACTGAAATTGCCAGAATTCCCAATGTGATATTTCACATTTCGTTGACATAAATGGTTTCTTTTCCCATCAGCAGCCAATGAGCTTGCTGCTCAGTATTCAAATACTCGGCTGGTGCTTGCTGTATCAGTTGCAGCGCGCTTCAGAAACTCTCCACCTTCCCCAGCTCCTCCTGTATAGATCTGCTATGGGTTGATTTCATATCTGTTATATTATGGGGGTTATTTTACATAATGGGCATTATTCAATGATGTAAAATGGCTGGATTTGGTGAGCTACTGGCACTGCCTGTTGCTATTTTTACCGCAACACAACTCAAAGATACAATGACACGTGTGGCTTTTGGTTGTAATTTTCAGTCGAAGGGCAACAAGAGAAGCGATGTAAGTCTTCACTTCTTTCCTAGCGATAAGAAGAGGAGAAAAGAATGGGAGGATGCCTGTGGACGATTAAAACTTCCTAAAGATCCGTGTCTTTGTTCTCTCCACTTTAGCCCTGATGCCTTTTAAGTTTTTAATAGAGCACAGCTACTAAAAGAGCTTACAAATGGCAGAGACAAGAAATGCTAGATGCCATCCTGGCAGGATAATCAGAAAGGGACTGTTGGATATACCGTATCAAAAATGTTTATTATTATTATTATGTACAGGTTGTTTTGTAAACCTGTTTATATCTTTACCGTATTTTTACAGAACTATTCTGCCATTTGCTTTTTCTGTCAATACTGCAGGATTTTTTCTTGACATTCAGGTATTTGACAGATGCTTTTATCCAAAGCAACTTACAGTAAATTCAAAGAATGTGTTTTACCCATGACCTTGGCATTGCTAGCACCATGAGCTACAAGAACACTCTCACAAAAAGAACAGGAACTACAGGAACAGCAGTTCCTGCTGGCTCAGCCCAGTTACATCAGCGGGTGTGTGTGTTAGAACACATACACAATACGCTCTGGAGAAGGAGGCTTTGCTATTGGATTATGGGCTGCTGTTGCCGTGACAAAAGCTTCAGATTCCATATATAGTGACAAGGAGGCTATAGCCTGGACCACGGAGACCAAGGCACACCACAACAAAGAGCTCAAAAACAACTATAATAACAAGAGTAACAATAATAGGACAACAGCACAATGTTGACCGACTAATCCTGAGAGGACAGAAATGTGGTATTTTGAGGTAAGCCTGACCTCATAATTTAAGCACTGTGAAATAAGAGAACAATATAAAAGTAGTATCCTCTAAGAGAGAGGATTGCAGGAAGGTAAATGTGTGCAATTTATTTGTGGATCTTATGCGCTCTCATGCCACAGCCACACACATCCAGTTATCACCAGAAAAAAGTGACAAAGGGAGAGTAATACAAATGCAAAAACATGCAAATGAACAAACAAATGTTAATTTTGGATACGCAGCACAGTAATCAGTATAATGAATCAGATAAAAACACCGAAAGGAAGGGGGTGAGAGAGAAAGAGGTTTTGATTAGCAGTTTTATGCAAAGTTCTTTCAAACAACAATCAAGAAAATGAACTTAATGTTCATCCACTTGAGTAAACATGCACAGATACAAAACTCTGATCCTTTATTTCACTGTTTTATCAGAAGACATCTGAATGAATGAATACATTTATGAAGATCAACGAAAATACACAGATCCTGGACTATAATCTGTGTCCCAAATTCCACTGGACTGTATTATGAGAGACAACAAATTAGCTTTTTTACCCTGTGTGATTTTGTGTATTGCACAAATTCTATGGGTTTTCAGCATTTTTCTGCATTTGAACCCCTTCCAACAATGACTGTATGATTTTGACATCCATCTTTTCACACTGAGGACAACTGAGGGACTATATGCAGCTATTACAGAAGGTTAAAACGCTCACTGGTGCTCCATAAGTAAAAAACAATGCATTAAGATCTAGAGGGTGAAAACATTTGAACAGAATGAAGATGTGTATGCCTACATTTTCTTATTTTGCCTAAATATCATATTTATATGTATATTATATATATATATTTTTTTTTTTTTTCATTTAGTACTGGCCTTAAGAAGCTACAGATGCTTACATGTTTCCCAGACGACAAAATAAGTTAAATTTAGCCTGATCTTCAAATTCAAAAAGTTTTCACCCCCAGCTCTTAATGCATTGTGTTTCCTTCTGAACCTTCTGTAATAGTTCCACATGAGTCCCTTAGTTGTCCTCAGTGTGAAAAGTTGAAACCAAAGAATTTGTGGGACTTTAAGGGACTTATGAACAACTATCACTTTGAGAAATCCACTTTGGATCGTTTAGGGAACAACACAGTATTAAGAATCAGGCATATGTAAACTTTTAAATCAGGTCGTTTTTCATAAATTCAACTATTATTTTCTTTATTTTATTATTTTGTGGACTATATATAAACATCTTTTATGTGAAATATCTTATTCAGGTCAGTACTTAATAAAAAGATAACATACATTTTGTATGATGCCTCCTATTTTGATAAAATAATTAACATTTATCAAATTCTGCAAGGTGTATGTAAATTTTTGACCTCCACTGTACATTATGATTTTCCATTCACATAGACTAGGGCAGAAATGGTGCATTTTCCCCTTGATAGTCCTCTAATGCTCAAAGAAACAAACAAACTCATTTCCAGCATTATTCTGTGATTTTCACAAAACCTACCATAAAGTGTCTGCTGCCTGAAGCTATTATATCAGTAATAAGCAGTTGTGTGCAAAATTGCAGATTAAAGAAAGCGGCCTCTTTAGTTTTATGCTAATTCCAGCCAAATGTTGGTAATTAGCTTTTTTCCTTACATCAATCTGAATGTGTACAGAAGAATTTTTCTTCGGAATTAATGCATTACATGAGCCTTTAGAGCCACAGCCAAATGTTGGCACATATTAAAGATGATACTGCAGTCTGTATGCTTAAGATGCTATTGATCCAAGACATTCTGCTGGTATAAAGAAGAAAACAGACATTCCTGAATATAAACCAATGCAGACACAGCACAGTCTACCCTAGACAGTTTCTACCCTAATACATTTGAGTTTTTTCTCTCTCTCAAATAATCTCTTCTCAAATAATGGCAGTGTAGGAACTTTGAATGCCCTCAATTAACCGTTTACCATTTTAAAAAAATCATTCTCATGCAGTAATTTAAAAACGGAATTATAAATGAATTGCAGCAAGATTAATCTATATTATAATTTTTTTAGAGCTTATGAACTGCTCTAAAATCATATTGAAACCTTTTATTTTTGTAGTATACAGTGCCTTGCAAAAGTTTTCAACCCAAGCTAAATTTCAAGTGTCCCAGAAAAGGGTATGAATACTTATGCAATGGAATCATTTTAGTTTTTTTTTATTTCTAATAAATCTAAGTTGTTACAAACCTGTTTTGTGCTTTGTCATTATGGTGTATGGAGTGTAGATTGGAAAAAAGTGTTAGATGTGGAAAAAAGTAATTTAAAGCAGTTTAACATAAGGCTGCAATATAACAACATGTGAAAAAAATGAAGGGGTGTGAATACCTTCGCAAGGCACTGTATATAGCACATAATTCATCTTGGTAGACTGATCTGCTAAATCACTGGACTATATTGCATTTAAAGTGCAAAAAAATGTCATTTCCACACACCATAAACAGTGGCGAAGGATTACAGCTGTGCTAGAATTAAGTCAGATAGTTCTGAAACCGCTTTTACACTTTGGAAATGATTATAAAAAGCTGCTACTAAAACCAGAGGCACTTCCAACCTCTGCCATAGCAGCCAAGTCAAGATAAGCATGTGCGTTTCACAGACATGTGCTACATTTTCCAGACACACACACCATATAAATACACTCATCCCTTGCTGAGTTTAACACAGAGCCAGTAAGACAGAGATGCTAGTGTGTACAACAAAACAGAACTCCTTTTTATTTGAAAGACATCCGTTTAAAAAAAAAAAAAAAAAACATTTTACAAAAGTGTCAGAAGCTGACAAGTGGAAGTGGAGAAAAAATGGAAATGGTGATATTAAAGAGGGATTACGTCTGATAGAGCAAGAGAGAGAGAGAGAGAGCATGAGTGTAAGAGAGGGAGGGGAAGCAGTCATTTTAATAGTCTGCACACTACTAAAAACAGTTAAGGATTTAGATATCATGGTCAATGCATCTGCTTAAAAAAAAAAAAAAAAAAAAACATGCAGTATCCTAGGGATGAGACACACTGAGGAAAAAAACAGATTAATTAATCTCATTCTGAACACAAATTATTTGGCATAAATGGGACCTGATTAGCCATTTTTATCTGGAGTGCAGCCACGTTACAAATCAAAGTTATTTATAGATCACCCATATTCTTGACTAATTCATCCCATAATCACACGGCTCACTGTTTATCCTTGAAGATTTTGGTGAACTAATCTACACAACAAATTTCTTTGTGTTTAAACTGGATTTGCAATTGGCAAGAAACACACCATTACTGTCTTTTACAGATTTTCCTGAGTGACTGTCAAGTAGGTGAGAGAAAATGGCCATGTTGTTTGGTACAAAATGCCACGTGTCGTGTGTCTAATCAGATATTGCAAGTGGAATGTAATTTTGAGTAGTGGACACAGAACACCAATCAGTCTGATTAGTCTTCTTATGGACATTTCAGTGCTTCTGGATAGATGGTGATTAGAAGAAAGTTCACTTGGAGTGGCTGATTGTTAAAAAGGCAAAAAGCAGTCTTTAAGTCCAATTGGTGAGTGGCAGAGAGAAAAACAGAACACCTGATTATTTATTTGCTGTGCGAGAACACCATATAGTTTAGGAGAGTCTTGTTGTAGTGACGGAACACTTGTGTTACTAATTAAATATGGAGCATGTCAGTGACTCAGATAATTATTGGTTGGAACAGGCAAGCTGGCATAGTTAATTACGAGAAGAAGCCAATCAGAGGTTGCAGGAAGAGGCCTATAGTTCCCAGCACACACACCAGCACAAAGACCCAAAGGAAGATGCGGTCAATCACCATGGCAACATACTTCCAATCATCCTCCACCTAAGAAAGAAAGGGCACACAATAAAAAGAGAAAAAAGGAGAGATTGAAGGTTAATAAATGAAAGAAAAGAGAGGTTAGAGGTAACAGAGAAAGAAAATGAGAGAAAGAAGGAAAATTTGAACACAAGAAAGCAAGGTAAATGGAGGAGAAAATGGCAACGTGATGATGAGAATGAGTGAAAAGCAAGCCTGCTGAATGTCCAGAATGCTTTATTCACACTACACGGGGATCAGCTAAATTAGACTGTGCTACTAAAAGCAGAGCTATGCAAAACATTTTCCCTTCACGTATTTAGGCACTGGGTGCATTACAATGCTAATGCGATTCAGTAGTGAGGGTGTGAGCCCAGAGTAAAGATGAAGGATGAAGTGATGAGACTTTCCATATCAAAGTGTGATGTCTCCACTGAGGGATCTAAAGCACTTATTGTCAGTGATGCACTCAGTAAACATTTCCACTGAGAGAGTCGTTTCCGTAAGCTTATGCTGGATGTCTGTGATGTATAACCTGTCCTTCTGAGGGCATTACAGACAAAGCATGACATGATGTCGGAATTTGAGTCATACACTAAGTGGGCACCTTCTTCTAATGGGCAATGTGGCTCTTTATTATGAAGACATTATGACGTGTGAATGAACAAGAGGATGGAACAATGACTGACAGATTGAGTGCATGCGTTGTGATGTAAGTAAAGGTACATTTAAAGGGTTGGTTCAGCCAAAAATGAAAATTCTGTCATTAATTACTCACCCTCATGTCGTTCCAAACCAGTAAGACCTTTGTTTGTCTTTGGAACACAAATTAAGATATTTTTGATGAAATCTGAGAGCTTTTTGACCCTCCATAGACAGCAACACAACTACCAGATTCAAGGCCCAGAAAGGTAGTAAGGATATCCATAAAATAGTCAATATTCAACAATTTCTTCTCTTCTGACACGGCTCAGTTCAAAGATCATTTTATTTGATTTTGGACAAAATTGGACAAAATTTGTAGGAGAAGTAGCGAAAAAACTTTTTTTCATTTACTTCAATATGGAAGACAGGCACATTTGTGGAAAATGACAAATGAGATATCATCAGAATTGCCTTAACCCAGGGACTGAAATAATGTAAAAATAACATAATTTTGACCAGTGTTTTCCAACCACAGGTTGTCGGGTGTGCTGTGGAAAACTTCCTATCTCTATAATATTTTGGTATTATTTTAAATCAATGCTATTGTTCATTGTTGTAGGTTTCACATTTATTTAACCAATAAAATGCATTCAAAAGAGCTTGTGACTAAACCTTGTAACGCCATTGGATCCTCAAATTGCCAGTCAAACACCTTATAATTTTACCCCGCCTCCATTCAGAATGAAGTGATGCCGACTCGCAATTTGAAGACAGACGTCTACTTCCTTACAATACAAGGGTACATAAAAAACGTCTCGGGTTACGTATGTAACCTTAGTTCCCTGAGGGAACGAGACGC
Source organism: Garra rufa (assembly GCF_049309525.1). Taxonomy (NCBI): domain Eukaryota; kingdom Metazoa; phylum Chordata; class Actinopteri; order Cypriniformes; family Cyprinidae; genus Garra; species Garra rufa. Next base: position 36,013,030 of record NC_133366.1, on the reverse strand, counting down.
CGCGTCTAGAAACGCTATGGGGAACGCCATTGGCGGGCCGCACTCTGAATCATGTCTACAACCAATGAAATGACGGGAGTGACGTCACAGGCGCGGTGACGTCATCGACCAGGAAGTATAAAGCACGTGCGTTTGAAGCCCGCGGCAGCTCTAAGGAATGAAGCGAGCGCCGCAGGGGCGGGAATTATGGTCCGAGACGCGGCGTCTCGTTCCCTCAGGGAACTAAGGTTACATACGTAACCCGAGACGTTCCCTTCCGGGAACTCGAGCCGTGTCTAGAAACGCTATGGGGAACGAGACTACCAACGCCCCCATAATTTCCAGGACCCTGCGCTGTGTCTGCTTGACCAGGGTGGAAAGAAAAGGAGCCCTTGTCTAGCATTCCGCGGACAAGAAGGCCCTGTAATCCTCGGCCCTCGGGCACACGAGGAATGGTAGTCTTCCTCTGTCTGGTCGCCAGCCAGAACGAGAGGCACTCTGCGGCCCTCAGGCACACGCAGAGTCTTAGTCCTTTGTCTGGGGGTTAGCCAGAACAAGAGGGACCGAATGACCACTGTCTAGCACTCGGCGGACAGATGGTATACGGTAGTCCTCGGTCCAAGAGGACACAGCACCCGACCTCGAGAGTGCTCCCCGGCCCACAGGCACACGGGGAATGGGGTTCTACCTCTGTCTGGTTGCCAGCCAGAGCGAGAGGTACTCGACGGCCCTCAGGCACACGCAGAGTCTTAGTCCTTTGTCTGGGAGTTGGCCAGAACAAGAGGGACCGAATGACCACTGTCTAGCACTCGACGGACAGATGGTGTAGGAAGCCCTCGGTCCGCAGACCCACGAGGACAGTGCACTCGACCCCAAGAGTGCTCCTCGGCCCGCAGGCACACGAGGAATGGAGGTCTTCCTCCGTCTGGTCGCCAGCCAGAACGAGAGGTACTCGGCGGCCCTCAGGCACACGCAGAGTCTTAGTCCGTTGTCTGGGAACAGCCAGCACAAGAGGGACTGCAATAACCACTGTCTGTACGGACAGGTGGGAAGTGGTCCTCGGTCCTCGGACCCACGAGGATGGTATGATCGACCTCAAGAGTATTCCTCGGCCCTCGGGCTCACGAGGAAAGGGTAGTCCTTTGTCTAGGGTTCTGCCAGAGCAAGAGGGACCCAAGAGCTCGGCCTGGTGCTCCGCCAGGACGCGAGAGATAAGCCTTTGTCAGCCTTGTGCGGACAAGAGGGCACTGCGATCCCCGGCCCTCGGGCACACGGGGAGGACAGTATGGGCCTCTGCCTGGTAGCCAGCCAGTGCAGGAGGCACTCCTCGGCCCTTGGGCAGACGAGGAGTCTTAGTCCTTGGTCTGGAAAAAGCCAGAAACCAGAGGGACCGAATTACACTCGGTCTGGTGGATTTGCCAGAACGCGAGGAAGATAAACCATTGTCTAGTATTCTACGGACAAGAGGGTGATAAGATCCTCGGCCCTCAGGCTCACGAGGATAGGGTTCTCAACCTTTGCTTGACATTGATAGGTGCAGAGGGAGAAAAGGACCTCAGCCAGGTGGTCCGCCTCTGTCTGGTCGCCAGCCAGAGCGAGAGGTACTCCTCGGCCCTCGGGCTCACGAGGAGAGGGTAGTCCTTTGTCTGGGGTTCTGCCAGAACAAGAGGGACTCAAGGGCTCGGCCTGGTGCTCCGCCAGGACGCGAGAAGATAAGCCTTTGTCTAGCCTTATGCGGACAACAGGGCACTGCAATCCCCGGCCCTCGGGCACACGGGGAGGACAGTATGGGCCTCTGCCTGGTAGCCAGCCAGTGCATGAGGCACTCCTCGGCCTTATTTGAAGGCAGACGAGGAGTCTTAGTCCGTGGTCTGGAGAAAGCCAGAAACCAGAGGGACCGAATTACACCCGGTCTGGGAAATTTGCCAGAACGCGAGGGAAATGGACCATTGTCTAGCATTCCGCGGACAAGAGGGTTGTATGATCCTCGGCTCTCGAGCACACGAGGATAAGAGCAGACCTTCTACTTGGCTTACGTAGTTAGTGCAAGGGGCACTCCTCGGCCCTCGGGCACGCGAGGAGTCTTAGTCCGTTGTCTGGAGAAGGCCAGAACAAGAGGGACCGAACTATACTTATCTTAGCCTTGCTGAGTCGTAAACCGTAGAGAGAGGTACTCCTCGGCCCTCAGGCACTCGAGGAGTCTTAGTCCTTTGTCTGGGGATACGCCAGAGCAAGAGGGACTGAATGAGCTCGGCCTGGTGGACCTACCAGGGCTTGAGAGAAAGAACCTTTGTCTAGTTTTCTACGGACAAAAGGTGACATGATCCCCGGCCCTCAGGCCCACGGGGAATAGCAGTCCCTTGTCTGGAATTGGCCAGCACAGGGGGGACTAGCAGAGTAGTGTGATCCTCGGCCCTCGGGCCCACGAGGATCCGGAACCACTCCTCGGCCCTCAGGCACACGAGGAGGGTGTGGCGAGTAACGACTTCTCTTCTTTTAACTAAAAGAATGCGCCTTGAGAAGTCTCCTCCTGGCTAGGGAGATGGCTGATTTCTTTCGTGAGCGGAGCTTCTGGAGAACGGAGGCTTCATAGAGTACTCTCCAAATGAGAGGAAGCCTGGCAACGCTCGATCCATCAGCTCTTACGCTTGGTGGCTTTTAGGTCAATACCATAGAACCTGACAAACGTCAGGGGCGAGGACCAACCCGCAGCATTGCAGATGTCCTGAATGGGGACACCTGCCGTCAGAGCTTTCTAGAGGCAGACAGCCTCAGGAAGAGCAAGTCTTGGCTCCCCATGGAGCTGGGAGACCAGAGGGCTTAGAAGTAGTAGGAATGGCATCCGTGCTCCATCTACTGATAGCTCTGATCGTGCCACATGCTTTATTTGTGGCCGTATATGCCCAGTGCTCACACTGGACAGATATACTTCCCATGGGTCGCACTCCAAGGATGGAGGTAATAGAGGCTTGAGACCCCTCGGGGTCTCAACCTGAGTGCACCACCAAGGAAACCATATCGACAAGCCTCCACGAGGGGCGTGGTAGGCCAATAAGCCGCCACGAACACCCTCAGGGTGGAGTGAGCTGGTTTTGTGGACAGGTAAGTTTGCGGGGACTCTAGTACTGTACCAAAGGGCAGTAGTCTGGGTCTGGATGGTGTTCGTGACACCATGAAGCAAACAAGTTCCACTTAAGGTTTCCTCGTAGAAGGAGCTCTGGATAGGAGCAGGGTCTCAACAACCTCGGTTGAGAGACCCGAGTCTATGAGTTGCGCCCCCCCAGGGGCCATAACTTTCCACCTCTCCATGTGGGGGTAGCGAACCGCGCCCCCAGCCTGAGAGGGGAGGTCCGAGACCATGGTCGGACTAGCCGAGTCGATGCCGGCATGCTCTTTCCAGGGCTCCAGGGTGCACAGCGATCGGGAGAATGCGTATGGACGCAGCCTCGGCCACGTCTGTGCTATGGCGTTCAGTCCGAGCGGACCTGGAGGCACTAAGGAGAACAGAGAGAACCTTGCGATATCTATCTTCTGAGTCTTTATGCTTAGAATTCTCCATGCTTCATTACTTCCTGATGAAGCCTCGATCTCCCGACCGTGGAGGAAACGTGTGACCAGGGGATTTTGCCCACTAACCGGTTCTGCATCAGGTGGAGTGGGTTAGTCCTGCGGACGGTGAGACTGCAGAGACTCCAGTACTGTACCGAGCGGGCAGTAAACTGGGTCAAACTGGTGTGGGTTACACCGTGCAGTCGACCACTTCCTTTAAGGTCATAGGGTTTCCTCATACGGGGAGCTCTGGAGTGAGGGATGGTCTCGGCAACCTTGATTGAGAGACCGGCCTCTATGAGGTGTGCCCCCTCGGGGGTCACACTTGTTCCAGAACTCCCGGGAGCAGAGCGATCGGGGAAAGGGCGTACAGATGAGGCCTCGGCCACATCTGTACCATAGCGTCCAGTCCTGTTTTAGGAACTGGAGGCATTAGAGAGTACCAGAGGGGACATTGCGATATCTTTTGAGTCGCAAAGAGGTCCACTGAACCTGGACAAACACTCTCCAGATCTGCTTCTTGTACCTTCTGGGTGAAGCATGTATTCCCCGGGCCTCGGCCCCTGCCTCAGCAGGACGTCTGCTCCCACGTCCAGAGATACTGGACTGCTCTCAGTGGCTGAGCGGCCACTCATGACCGCTCCCCAACCAGTGAGGGATGTGTCCGTCGCTAGCGTGACGCGGCGACAAGGAGCTCCCAGAACTGGACCCTGAGAGAGGAACCAGGTGTTTCTTCCACATAGCCAAGGTACGTAGGCAGCGCCGTGTGACCTTGATCTTGCAGAGCGGGTTTCCCCTCGGGGAGAACCCCCTGGTTTTGAGCCACCACTGTAGTGGTCTCATGTGCAGCAGTCCAAAAGGTATCACGTTGGGTGCGACTGCCATAAGACCTAACAGTACTTGGAACTGTTTGACAGTGAGTGACTGGCCTAGCTTGACCGCATTTACTGCAGTAAGGATCGACTCGATCCGAGCAGGAGACATTCGTGCCTGCATCGTGGTCGAATCCCACACCACGCCTAAGTAAGTGGTCCTCTGTAATGGAGAAAGTACACTTTTCTTGGCGTTGAGTCTCAACCCTAGATCTTTCATATGAGCGAGAACGACACCTCGATGTTGAACCGCTAACTGCTCTGAGCTGGCTAGGATGAGCCAGTCGTCTATGTAGTTGAGTATGCGGATGCCCTGGAGTCGCAGAGGAGCCAGAGCAGCATCCACACACTTTGTGAAAGTGTGGGGAGAGAGAGCTAGGCCGAGAGGAAGTACCCTGTATCGGTAAGCTTTGCCCCTAAAAGCGAACCTAAGGAACTTCCTGTGTTGAGGAAGGATGGAGACGTGAAAGTATGCGTCTTTTAGATCTATCGTGACAAACCAGTCCTCGGACCTGATTTGTTGACACTACATGCTTGATAGTGAGCATTCTGAACTTCAGTTTCTTTACTGAGTGGTTCAGTTGCCTGAGATCTAATATGGGCCGGAGCCCTCCATCCTTCTTGGAAGTACCGGCTGTAGAACCCGGATACACCGTCTTGAGGAGGGACCACCTCGATGGCCTCCTCCATTAATAGAGTTTCTACTCCTTGTTCCATTACCAGACCCTGCTCGGGGCTCACCAGAGTTGGGAATACCCCGCTGAAAGGTGGCGGCTTGGCGCCGAACTGAATGCAGTACCCTTTCTCTACAGTGCGCAGGACCCATGTGGAGACATTCGGCAGTAGTTTCCACGCTGCCGAACAATCTACTAAGGGAACCAGTCTCTCGAGACTGGCCTCTGGGTTTGTTTGAGGGACTAGTTCAGGGACCTGTAACAGCGTGCTGGCAGGATAATCCTGAACTAGTCTCTCTGAAGACCCCCGTGGGGGTTGGGAACTCCCTAGGACCGCTACGTTTCCGGGCGGAAGAGCTAGAGAATGATGTTCGCGGGAGATTGCCGCACCCTATAATACTGGCGGGGTTCACCGACATATCTCCTGAGGGCCCGAGAAGATGTGGTCACCGTGTTTTTCTATGGTGCACCACAAATCTCCCGGAGAGGGGCTGCCCTCATCGGCCCTATGTAAATATATTCTTTTTATTAAAGTCGGGCCGTTAGGTCCAAGGGCTTTTTAGACCGAAGCACGATCCTCGGACCGTGCTCAGTCCAGGAAGCCCCCGGTCAGGAGTGTTGCTAATCCCGCCCTCTAGGTGTCACCGGAGGGAAACGGGCTGCAATGCTCCTATTATGAGCCTCTATGTGAGGAGCTGGTACACGGCTGGGGTTATTTTTCCCGTCAAGAACCCCAGACGTATATATTTGCTGATCAAGCCTGAAATTTTATTTAGGCGGCTTGGAAAGCAAAGACGGAGCCTTCAAGGATGATGCCAGACTGGGCGACAGATAGCAGATAGCGTCTGTCCAACCCGCGGTATCATCTAGCTTCTTAGTTTGAGAAGGACGGAAAGCTCCGTTTGGAAGTGCTGACTTAGTCCGCAGGAAGCATAACATTTGCTTTTCTGCGGCTCATACTGCTTATTTAGCTAATGCATTAGTCAGCACAACCACCAGCTCATCATACTGAGGCGATCAGGGGGGGCGGTTGAATACTTTTGACAACGCACTTCACATCGACCTCCTCGGAGGAAGATATGGAAAGCGTTGAAAACCTTTTCTGGAGGGAAGTAACCGCATTGCGGGCTTCCTATCCAGTATAAGGTTTACCGATCCACGAGATAGGAGAAGAGATAGGGTATTTTTAAACACCCGTCTCCCGTCCCTCTAATAGATCGAGCCGCGATCCCAGCGTGTGCAGCAACCGCTCCGCCTCGGCGGAAGCGGGGCCAGACCCGCGAGAAACGCTGGCGAAGGCTCCCTCCTCGAAGAGAGCCTTCTGTGGAGCACCCGCAGTGGAGATTTTTATGCTCACACTGTGGACAGTCAGCCTTTTCGAGGGCTGACTGTGCGTGCTCTACACTCAAGCAGACCGCACATCGACTGTGTGTATCCCCACCAGCAATGAAGCATTGGCAGGGAGGAACACACTATGCTTGTGGCTGCTTGTACCGCCTAGTTTCGTAACACTTCTTTCCCCCATGGTTGCATTTTAAAGGTCATACTACTCAAATAAAAGTCGTGCAAACTGGCACGAAAAAACAGCAGTATGACCGGGACAGACACAGACACAGAGCGCTCTCGCTGAATGACAAAAGCTGCCGCGGGCTTCAAACGCACGTGCTTTATACTTCCTGGTCGATGACGTCACCGCGCCTGTGACGTCACTCCCGTCATTTCATTGGTTGTAGACATGATTCAGAGTGCGGCCCGCCAATGGCGTTCCCCATAGCGTTTCTAGACGCGGCTCGAGTTCCCGGAAGGGAACTGATGTTTGAATAAGTACAGTGTTTTCTTTGCTCAAGAAACACTGTCTATAAAGGGTAATGTTTTTGTGTGTTTGAATGGCACAGAAGTGTCTTAGCATTTGCCGTCTAGTTGTAGCCAATACTTTTGTACATTTTAAATATCCTGTGCATAGATATCATGAGATTTTGGCCAAATGTATTGAACAACAAGAACAACTGAGCGCCCATATAGATACAATAAACTGTATAACCAGTAAAATGATTAAAATGTAATGTGATTAATTTACTGCCTCAGATGCGGCCGTTCTAATTATGGACAAAACACAGATCCGAACAGGTGGCGCTGTGTTCAAACTTTTCAGGTACCTTTGGGACATGCTGTCGATGATGCCTACTAATCTTTGTGCTGATATGGCAAATAGTTAAAAACATATTGAAACTCTTTGGAATGTAAATACAAATGCGTCAGTTGTTGCCTTGGTAACTGTTTTTTGGCAGCCCCGCTTCTACTGTTATTGTCTTTTTGGACGCGATATGTATGTTTGAGTTGTTTTTTTATTTTTTCCCGGCATTGTTTTGAACTTTTCTTAATGCCCTTCTCTGCAAGACACTGCGCTATAATTTAAAAAAACCTTTTAATTTCTCTTTGCACCCTCGAGCTGTTGTTGAATTTTTCTTTCTGCCCAAATATCAGTTAGAGCAAATGTTTCATTCACAGACCAAAGTGTCATTTTTATTTATATTTACCGTATCCGTTTACTGCGCTTCCGCTCAGCCATAGAGAAACTGGTAGCCAGGCAACAGAGTGGCGGCATCATGCATGCATTTTACCAGCCCAGCTCAGCACGGTTAGACCGAATTCCGGGCCGAGAACGGTTTGTAATTGCGCCGTGCCGTATCAGGCTCAGGTGGAAACACAACTGGAACCGTACTCGACCGTTCTAAGAACATTTCGGCCCGATAGTGGAAAAGCGGCTTAAGTGATCAAAAGTTATAAGCAAAAATGTCTATTCCTGGTATGTCATGACCCGTAGGTGGCGCTGTTCCCAACTTTGGCATGGACCCTCAGGTCATGGTGTTGATGCAGCATACCGAGTTTAATTTCAATTGATCAAAGTTTGGCTGAGATACAGCCTCTTAACCAATTTTAGGTCAACTTCCACAAGCTGTGATGTTGTGACTTTTGAACAAAGATAAATATACCAAAAATCTGTTCATTAATTTCTATGCAGCTCAGTCCGAAGATCATGAGCCTATCAGTCTTTGCATCGTCATCATCGTGATACTCTCATTAATGTGCATCAACTGACACAGAAGAGAAGAAATTGTTGAATAAAGTCGTTATTTTTGTTTATATTATTTTGCGCACAAAAAGTATTATCATAGCTTCATAAAATTAAAGTTGAACCTTGATGTCACTTGGACTATTTTAACAATGTCCTTACTCGCCCTCTGGCCCTTGAATGTGGTTGCGTTGGGTTTGGAACAGCATGAGGATGAGTTATTAATTACAGAATTTTCACTGTTTGGTTTAAGCAAATAATTACTTTTCCCAGAAGGAAACAAGGTACAACACATTGACTATTGGAAATCAGACCAGAAACGCATGCAAAAAAAGCCACTAACACACAGTGACCAGATAGTTACATCCACCAGACAGTAATACAAATACTGCTTTATACACCATTCCTATTGTTTAAGGAGGTGCTTCACGGTAGCTAAGGTAGAGAGGGGCTGTGATGTGTTGAACATTGTTCTCCCCCTGCTTCTGGGACAGTTGTTATGTATTCATAGTTATATATAGTTGCTCTGCTCTGTGCAACACATTGACTACAGGACCAATACTCACGCCCAATGAATCTAGCAAATATAGAACAGGAATTAATACGACAGCTCAGAAACAGCCATCCCACGAGTTGAATGACTGTGCGCTCCCTCAGGCTGTTACATGCCAAGAGATAGCCTCCACAATCCAGTAAGAGACACGTTTCTCAGGCTGCACTGTACAATAAGCTGGCTGGGCAAAACTGACAAAGAGTTGATCAAACAATTGGAAAGGTCTTAGACATATAGTTGAATAGTTAAATCTGATGCACTGCAGATCTCTCAAGGGAACCCCACAGATTTCCTTACGGCATTCTAAAAGTTCTGCTAGACTTTCAGAATTATAAAATGCAGACTCTACCATTATGAACTGTTGAAACAACACTGAGCCCACAACACTGACCTCAAAGCCCACAGCTCTAGTCAGGGATGCATTAATTTCCCTTTTGGTTGGCTGAGTAGATCTGTTCGCAAATAGGAAACACCAAGGCTGTTCTACTAGAAGTTTGATGATGTCAGCATACCATGTTTTTGACAATGGCTAAATGAATAGCCTTGGGCCACTGCTGCATGGATCCATCTTTTCCTAGCGAAGCATGCAGATCTGTTTTGGATAAAAACATAGTACACCTGGCGATTCCATGCAATTCTTAGAGACCTATACTGGCATAGGATATCTATGTAAACCCTTGAAGATTCCATTCCCTGACACAGGGTCCTCTATAGGAAAAGTGGTCTTCCCCTGCTTGGCGCAGTGGCACCCTTTAGCCAACCCAGGCTCATTGGAAATATGTGCCTCTTCAAACATTTCTGCAACACTGTAATTATGTACCTTACTGCACGTTTCGTGTCATTTTCAATGTGAAATGTTCAAAGAGTGGCACTAAAACACACGTTCAATACATGACGTTTTTATTCCGCTAACACAGGTACGCACTGTTGCGTTTTTATTACTGCGGTTGTTTAGAATTCAAATATCCAGGGAGTTAATGCTCGATTGTGTTGGAAATATCCCCTACACCAAACTCAACCCAAAATTTAACCAATAGTGATAACAAATGCAAAAGTGATATAAAAATGCATTTGTTTATGCAACCGTGCTATTTTAATGACCCGTAGGTGGCGCTGTTCCCAACTTTGGCATGGACCCTCAGGTCATGGTGTTGATGCAGCATACCGAGTTGAATTTCAGTTGATCAAAGTTTGGCTGAGATACAGCCTCTTAACCAATTTTAGGTCAACTTCCAACAAAGACTGCTATGTTGATGCAAACGTGGTATTTTAATTTTCTTATGCAGATTTGAGCTGTTTTGTCAGAGTTTTACCGGAGATCTTCATCGCTCAGATGCAACGGCGTATCTCGTGAGCTACCAAGCAAACCTACTGAATTAGAAAACTCAAACATATGAAGCTGTATATGTGATGACAACGTTCAAAAGCATCAGTTTTTTTTTTCAGTTTTGCAGAAATGTATGTAGAAGCATGTATTTTCTAATGAACCTTTATGAAAGACTTAAAGTTGTGTTGTCTGTTCTCATCAGAACATGCGGACCTCTCTGTTTAAAGTGAAACTGTATAATTGGAGACAAAGGCCTCCAGTAATTCTAGGGAGTGTAGCTTTTGCAACTAGTCACAGCCCTCTAGTAGACATTACATTGCACATGGTTCACCATTCGGCAAAACAGAATCCTGCCAAATGAAACTCCCTTTGTAAAAAGAGCTCTTTCCATGGGCCTAGATATGTCACTCCCACCATCCGGTGAACAGGATATACACAGATGGCTGGAAAAAACATGAAGCCTAATTTGACTTCTGCTATTATCGGGGCCATCAGCCCAAGCAGGCACAGAAGTGCAGTTTCTGCCCAGCTGACACGACCGTGAACAATCTCTGCTGTGACAGAAAATCTCTTTTGCATGTGGATCCAAATTTCATGTCAAGGAATAATAATTTTGGCATTGCGTTTATCCAGAAAGCACAATTTCTTATAGTCAATGTGTTATACTGAGTGGATTGACTGAATGGGAACCACTTTACCTCTTTGGCTTTGTTGCGGCTCCTCATGTTCTCAGCAATGTATTTCACACTTTCAATAGCCTGTTTGATCTCCGGTGACACCACAGAGAAAGCCACAACTGTGTTAATAGCCTGTGGACTCAACTGACGACTCACTTTCCCACAATCCCCCTCAGTTGCCTCTTTCATCGGGTGGCATGGGCATCCTCCTTTCTTTCCTTCTAATGCTGCTTTCCCCTCTCCAAATTCCAAAGAGTTCATTGCTCCCTGTTGAGATCCACTGTTTTTCCTCTTCTTGCCCTCTCGTCCTGCTCCAGTCCCGGACGAGCCCCCACTTTCCAGTCCTCCTTTTCCAGAGGACTCTGATAGATCGAGAGGCCGGCGCATGAGCATAATGCGGGGTAAAGCTCGGAGGAAGACGGTACGGACCCAGCTAGGCATAGTGTGGGTCATAGGGGTGCGATAGTGCACATTCAATACAAAGACGGTGATGACAATGGAGAGGGTGACGAAAATCATGGTGAAGAGAAGGTACTCGCCTATCAGAGGGATCACGAGTGAGGTGGACGGGATGGTTTCCGTAATGACAAGAAGGAACACAGTGAGAGAAAGGAGTACTGAGATGCACAATGTCACTTTCTCACCACAGTCTGATGGAAGATAGAAGACGAGTACTGTTAGAAAGGAGATGAGGAGGCAGGGGATAATAAGGTTGATAGTGTAAAAGAGGGGTAGTCGCCGTATGTAAAAACTGTAGGTTATGTCTGGGTAGATCTCTTCACAGCAGTTGTACTTGATGTCGTGCTTATAACCGGGTGCATCAATAATCTCCCACTCTCCACTCTCCCAGAAGTCTTTGAGGTTTACCTTCGAGCCAATAAGGACCAGGTCAATCTTGGCCTTATCGTAAGTCCAGGAACCAAACTTCATAGAGCAATTCTGATAGTCAAAGGGGAAGTAAGTGATGTCCATAGGGCAGGATGATTTAAAGATTGCAGGAGGGACCCAAGTGATGGTTCCATCGAATTTCAAAAGAGCTTTGGTTTTGTCCTCCACCAAGAAGTCCCCAACGGCACTGTGTCAGAAAAAGAACATATGAATGTTATGACTGTTGGTGCATTCATATTTTATTTTCTCAGACTGCTAGCTCTGACCATGTTCATTTGGCTCCAAATAAAAAAGGACCTTGAAAATATCACTAGAATTACTATAAATGTAAATTCATAGAAGTGAATTCTTGACTCACTTGTTGTAAAGTACAATGTCAGGCCTCCAGATTTTATTTGATGGGACTCTGATGAACTCAATTCCATCAAACTCTGCTGGTGACCACTTCAGCTTGTAGTCATTCCATATCTATAACAAAATCACAAAAATACACTTTTAATTTCATGCTTAAAGAAATGGTTCACCCCAAAATAAAAATTCTGTCATTAATTACCCTCATGTCGTTTCAAACCCTATTTATAAGACCTCTGTTCATCTTCGGAACACAAATTAAAATATTTTTGATGAAATCCAAGAGCTTTCTGACCCTGCATAGACAGCAATGCAACTACCATGTTCAAGGCCCAGAAATATTCAATGTGGCACCAGTAGTTCAACTGCAATTTTTTTATAAGCTACTAGAATACATTTTATGTGCAAGGAAAACAAAAATGACTTTATTCAACAATTTCTTCTTTTCCATGTCAGTCTTCAACATGCATTCAGTACTAGTATTTTTCTTAGCGCACAAAGGGTATTCTTGCAGCTTTATAACATTACGGTTAAACCTCTGATTAAATAGACCATTTTAATGATGTCGTCACTAACTTTCTGGGCCTTAAACGTAGTAGTTATGTTGCTGTTCATGCAGGCTCAGAAAGGTCTCAGATTTCATCAAAAATATCTTAATTTGTGCTCTGAAGATAAACAAAGAACTTACGGGTTTGGAACGACATGAGGGTGAATAATTAATGACAGAATTTTTATTTTTGAGTAAACTATCCCTTTAAACCATGAGCTAAAGATTAATGCACATGCTCCAAGCTTTGGTGCCCATACAAGTGACATAGTTTTAATCTGGCATTTACACTTGTATGTGTACATCTGTCATCTGTGCCCTGTCACAACCTTTAAAAGTCTTTGAGTGTATTTTTGTATCTGTACATCTCTCCGTCAGCAGAGAAAAAAGAAAGCACATTTTCTGCTTGAGCTGGCATGTTGTTTATTGAGGTTTGTTATCAAATGTGTATACTAAGGTGTAAATGTGTATAGTAGTGTATTTGCAGAGTTGTGTGTTTGTGCCCCTTTGTCTCATTCTGTGGTTTGTTGACATGACTGTGTAGAGATATGTTATTAGGATTGCTGATCTCTCTGTGTTCAGTGATATCAAGCATCCTGCTATCAGGCATTGCACAGACTTATTGTACAATACTACAGGGCTTAACAAAAGCACATACACATTCTCAGAAAAAAAACAGCAAATATTTTTTCCCCAATCCAGCTAGTGCAACACACTCTCAGTAACAATATGAAACAATGTATCACACAAATCATTCTCAACTATAAACACAAAATGTTGATTTAAGCAGGAAGTTCAATAGTAATGCTGGAACATGTTGTACTTATTATTGTAGCACTGAAAATATTTACAGTATCTATGTAATATAGATCTAACAAGATTCATAGAAACCCTATCACTTTTAAAGCACAAAAATATTTTCAATAAAGCCAAGTTCATATCATGCATGTATCTACTTGGAGGATGAAAAATAGGTTTGCTAAATTAATAAGTTCAACTAAATAACTAACGAAAGTATGTTTGCTGACTGTGAAATAACTATTCATAACAGTAGTTTATTATTATTCTGCTGATTGTTAAAAACAATAAAGTGAAATGTTTGATCTAGTTAGACTAAACTCTTTTTGCACATATATTACCATCTATTTAACCTCTTTCTTTCCATTCGTTTTTGGAGACAACTACTGCGCAACTTTTATATTTTCCATTATTTATTTACAGTATTCAGTATTCATACCCCTTAATTTTTTTCCGCATTTTGTTATGTTGCTGCCTTATGTTAAACTGCTAAATTACTTTTTACCCCAAATCAATCTACACTCCATACACCATTATGGCAAAAAAAACAAACAGGTTTTTAACATCTTTGAAAATGTATAAAAAAAAAATGATTCCATTGCATAAGTATTCACACCCTATCTGGGACAGTTGAAATTTAGTTCAGGAGCATTCATATTGCTTGTAGATCTTACTACACTTCGAGTGAAGTTAACCTGTGGCAAATTCAGTAGAATGGGTATGTTTTTGAAAGGCACACATGTCTTAATAAAAGGTTTAACAGCTGAAAATGCATATCAGAGCAAAAACCAAGCCCCGAGGTAAAAAAAAAAAAACGCCTGTAGAGCTCAGAGATAGGATTGCATCAAGCCACACATCTGGGGAGGAGTTCAGAAAAAATCCACTGCATTGAAGGTTCACAGAAGCATAGTCTCTGTTACCCTTAATGGAAGAAGTTCGAAACAACCATGACTCTTCCTAGAGCTGGCCTCCTGGCCAAACTGAGTATTTGATGGAGAAGGACCTGGGCTAGAGTGGTGACCAAGAAGCTGATGGCCACTCTAGTTGAGCTTTATGATCATATATGCAGACTGGAGAAACTTACTGAAGGACAAACACCACTGCAATATTTCACCAATCTGGGCTTTATGGTGGTTTGGCAATACTCAATCCTCTCCTCAGTGAAGAAACATAAAAACACACTTGGAATTTGCAAAAAAGCCCCTGAAAGGACACTCAGACTGTGAGAAACAAGATTCCGTGATTAACCTCAATTTCAAGCATCATGTTTGAAGGAAACCAGGCCTCTGCTCATCACCTGCAGAGTACCATCCCAAACGTAAAGTGTGCTGGTAACGAAATATACAGACGAAGAATGGCAGATATCTAAGAATATGAATACTTGTGCAATGTATGAAGTTTTGACAGTTCTGTTTTTGCTCTATCATTATGGTGCATGGAGTATAGGCTGATGTGGAAGTAATTAAAAAAAGTAATTTTAACAATACATATAAAAAATGAGGGGGTATGAATACTTTTGCAAGGCACTCTAACTTTTCTTTTCCATTGTGTCCTGTTTCCATCTACTCATCTGCTCCATATATGTATATATATGTACTGTTTTGTTCTTCCCCTGCATTACTCAACCCAATTCTTTGTATGTTCATGCTATACACATCTTCTTGTTTCATTCTTACAGACAACAAGTTAACACAAACACATGCACAAGGTCTACATCAGAGGTTCTCAACTCTGGCCCTCAAGGTCCACTTTCCTGCAGAGTTTACCTCCAACCTTGATCAAACTCACCTGCCTGTAACTTTCTAGCAATGATGAAGAGCTTGATTAGCTTGTTCAGGTGTGTTTGATTAGGGTTGGAGCTAAACTCTGCAGGAAAATGGACCTCGAGGGCCAGAGTTGAAAACTCCTGGTCTACATACTGCATCACTTACATGTCTCAGCCAAAGATTTGTTTCCATGATCTGATTGACTTCATCCTATAGAGAGGAAGAAACAATCAGAAAGAAAGACAGTCATCCTCTATTGTTTAGAACGAAACATGCTCCAGCAATAAAAATCAATACAGTTCTTGTCTGATGGGAAAGAGAGATCTGACAATAAAAGGGGTTTGGACGGCTAAAAGTACTTTCATCTACTAGCTTCAAGTGCATACTGTATGCCATTCATCACAGTACCCTCAACAGTACTAATAGCTCTCCTGCATATTCACAAGAAAACATCTGAAAAAAAAAATGCTTGGTGAGCAAATTTTCCTTAATCCTGTGAGTGAGTGAGTATAATCTATAATCCAGGACTGTGTTCTCTAGAGTGGTGGGTTATGGCTTGTTAATCTCTCAGGTGTCTGTCTCTGTGAAGCAAGAACAAAGGTGTGCTGATAATCTTGGCCGCTTTCCCCCGGTGAAGTGGAAATTTAATCCAGGAGTGTTAAGAGGAGTGCTGATTTGTATGACGCCGGGGAAAGCACAGAGTCTGCACTACTTCCTGTAACAGTGGGGCGCAAAGGCTTTTAACTCAATTGCTCTCTCTGACCACAGTAAATGAAACAAAAAGCCCTCACAACAACTGAAAACAGCACAGAATTTCACTCACAGAAAGCCACCTGCGGAGCAAATCTCCCTTTTTTCCATTTTGGCAACAAGGCAAAATAACATCACACACTATTCCTACATTTATCTTTATAAAGAGATCAAAAGTGCTTGTATTTGTTTGAGCTTAAATTTGAACATATTAATTAATGTCAACTAGAATCCTCTAGTGTTTGACACTGATATCTCAGCTTTGCTTGCTCTTTCCACAAGCATAAAACAACATGATGATTAGTAATAGATGTCCTACAGAGTTCATTCTTTAGAAAAATATTCACAAAGATGCACAAATTAAAGTCTGGTCATTACTGATAAGCTTATTTTATGTCAGATACATTTTTCATCAATATTACAATTTTTAAATAAATTAGTTGTTTTAAATGCTACAAGTGAATTTAGGCATCAAAAATATAGATTACATTTTTAAAGATCACACAAAAATGAAAATTTTGTCATTAATTATTCACCCTCATGTTGTTCCAAACCCATAAGACCTTCGTTCATCTTCAAAACACAAATTAAGATGTTTTTGATGAAATCCGAGAGCTCTCTGAACCTGCATAGACAGCAATGCAGCTACTACGTTCAAGGCCCAGAAAGGTAGTAAGGGCATTGTTAAAATAGTGCATGTGACATCATTGGTTCAACCTTAGTTTTAAGAAGCTACAAAAATACTTTTTGTATGCAAAGAAAACAAAACTAATGACTTTATTCAACAATTTTGACTTTGACCTGTATTCACGAGACTACTACAACGCATGTGTTAGCTTTATAACATTATGGTTGAACCACTGATGTCACATGGACTATATTAACAATGTCCTTACCACTGTCACAGTCCTGTCTATTTATTTCACATGGTTTCTCCCATTGTCTTCCCCTGTCATTTTGTCTTCATTGGTTTCGCCCTCATCAGCCTGTCATCCCCATCACCTGTGTTTCTTCAATTATCTCCCTTTGTAAGTCTGTCTGTTTCTTGAGTTCCCTGTCGGTCTTTATATTGTTTTGATGTTCTACGTGTGTGGATGTTCCTGCCTGTTCCTGCTTGTCTACCTGAAGATTTATATTAAATATCATTATCTGTTATCTCGTGTCCCGTCTCATAAGTCCAGCACGTCAAACCCTGACAGAAAGACCAACCCAAACAGTTTCACGGCGTGTTTCCCTGCTTTATTTTCCGGTTTATTCTGAGTTTAGTTTTTTTTTTTTTCCCTTAATGGATATCCCTGCCGTCCTCATCATTCTCCTGGAGCAGGGGAACCGCTCTCTCGAGGACCACACAAGAGACTTTGTGTACCTCGCGCCACAGACACATTACCCGGACAGTTGCCTGTGCACGTTCTTCCGTGCAGGACTCAACATCACCATGAAAGCGCAGCTGTCCGGGGAGGGTCCTCGAGAGAGCTTCGCCGATTACATCGAGTGGGTGCTGGTGTCTAGCAGAGCTTCGTTGACCGCGAAGGATGACACCAGCCCCACTCCAGACCCAGAGCCCAGCCAAACATCACCCCGACATGCAGAGTATGAGCCCGCATTCACCGCGGACGGAGAGCCTGAGCCGGGAGCGACAACAGTATGGTGCGCCGATGGGATCATAAACTCCGACCAAGTGTGTGAGCCGGCCTCTACATCTACGACGGTGGAGTGCTTCGTGGCGCAAGAGAGGGCGGTAGAGAGCCCTGCCCACTGTACCACCACTGGGGGTGAGCATGAGCAACACTCTGGGGACTTAACAGACTTTTTCACAGAACCACTGGCCTGCCTGAACTTCCCACCCACCCGCTCTCTTCTGCCTATGTCTGAATCTCCGCTGGTTCCGTCCAGCCGTCCTGAATCTCCGCTGGTTCCGTCCAGCCGTCCTAAATCTCCGCTGGTTCCGTCCAGCCATCCTGAGTCTCCGCTGGTTCCGTCCAGCCATCCTGAGTCTCCGCTGGTTCCGTCCAGCCATCCAGAAACCCCGCTGTCTTCTGTCAGTCCCCTTGCTCACCCTCAGTCCACCATCTGTGCAGTGGGCTCGCCGCAGGTCTGCC
Source organism: Garra rufa (assembly GCF_049309525.1). Classification (NCBI taxonomy): domain Eukaryota; kingdom Metazoa; phylum Chordata; class Actinopteri; order Cypriniformes; family Cyprinidae; genus Garra; species Garra rufa. The sequence goes on along the minus strand of NC_133366.1, from coordinate 35,995,127 downwards.
AGCTTCCATCGGCGTCTCGGATGGAGGATCCCTCATCTCCACCTCCAGCCTCAGAGTCCAGAACTCCACCTCAGCCCTCCGACCCTGCGGCTCCACCACGGCTCTCAGCTCCCTCATCTTCAGCGTCGCCCGTCGGCCCACCAGCTCCACCGGGCTTCCTCGTCCCTCCGGCTCCGATTGGACGGTTGTCGTCCCGCCATCGCCTACGGACTCTACTCCTCTGGCTACGCCTCGTTGCTCCGTCCCATCGACTCCGTTGTGCTCCTCCCTCCCCCCGGCTCCACCTCAGTCCTCTGTCGCTCCGCCTCCGCCTTGGTCGCCAGAGCCTCAGGCTCCGCCTTGGACCTCCGGATCCTCGGTGTCGCCCAGGATCTTCGGCTCTCCGTCTCCGTCTCGGGCTCCTCCTCCACCTGCTCTGCCTCTGTCGGTCGGACCCCTGAAGTCGTCAGCCCGTCCTCCACCATGGCTCCTCCCTCCGTCGGCTCCACCGTGGGTCTTCATGGCTGTGGCCTGGGCCTTGCTCTGTTCCTCCTGCTCCGGGTACCTCCTGTTTACTCCCTGGCTCCTCCCACCTTCGTCGCCCCCTTGGACTCTGTTTGTTGTCCCCCTCCAAGGGTGCCGTCCTCCGCCAAAGCCTCCTCCCACATGGACTCTGTTTTTTCGCCCCTCTTCTCTTTTTTTGTTGTTTCCTACGGCGCGAGGACGCGCCTTTTCGGAGGGGGGGGTAATGTCACAGTCCTGTCTATTTATTTCACATGGTTTCTCCCATTGTCTTCCCCTTGAACCAGTCTTCTCCTTTGTCTTCATTGGTTTCGCCCTCATCAGCCTGTCATCCCCATCACCTGTGTTTCTTCAATTATCTCCCTTTATAAGTCTGTCTGTTTCTTGAGTTCCCTGTCGGTCTTTATATTGTTTTGATGTTCTACGTGTGTGGATGTTCCTGCCTGTTCCTGCTTGTTCTGCTTGTCTACCTGAAGATTTATATTAAATATCGTTATCTGTTATCTCGTGTCCCGTGTCGTAAGTCCAGCACGTCAAACCCTGACAACCACCTTTCCGGGCCTTGAAAGTGACCTTGCTTTGTTGTCTATGCAGGGTCAGAAAGCTCACGGACTTCTAAATATCTTTATCTAAAATATCTTAATTTGTGTTCGAAAGATGAAGGTCTTACAGCTTTGGAATGACATAAGGGTAAATAATTAATGACAGAATTCTCACTTTTGCCTGAACTAACCCTTTTAAGTATTTTAGGACAGTGAACACTGGTTTTCTTACCACTTTAACAAGTTGTGAGATGGAGACCTCAAACTCCACAGTGACGGGGTCAGACACATTTTCCACTGGTCGAATGAACTGATTATACCTCCTGAATAAACGACGAAACAGCCTGTCTTCTCCTTTAGATGAGAAACAATCTGCACAAACACGGACACACAGAGATAAACACACACAGGAATAGAAATCTACTTTAGTATGCAGTGCACTGGGTGGGACCCAGGGATAGACTTCATTCATAATAGAGTAGTTGGCGAAGTAGGGACTACAGAGAACAAGACACATGCGATATAACATTCAATATTAGAAATGTAATGTGCTATATATTAGCAAAAGTTGACTGGAATACTAAACACAGCTGTTGGCTATTGTCAGAATCTCAAAATCATTAAATAATTTTATATTTGTATAATAGTCTCAATTTCAAAAAATCACTGTTATGTGGTCAACTACTATATATTTGTTAATAATGCATTTAATAAAGCAAAATTGTGTTGTTTTTGAGTTTGGCTCTTCCCACACTCTATTTCTTGCATTATAGTTTGAATGTGTGTTTTTGTAAGTATGCAAGCTTGTGTACTCTGTTGCTTTTAGCACATTCCTCAGAGTCAGAGCCAATGTCCTACCAGACACTTTAAGTGCACCAAACATAGCTCTCAAGGTTAGAGGTCATCATCAGCTATCACCAAAGAGACCAGGTGCAGTCATGTGGAAAATGGTATCACTTTAAAATAATGCACTCTGATGGAGCTAGACAAGTCTGAGGGAACACTGAAGAACACGGGAGAAGTCAAGAACAGGTCAGGGTCGAACTTGAACATAGGGTTTTACTTGAAACGGGATATAAAATTTCACTCTTTGCAACTTCGAACTTAACCAATTTCCCTGAAGGCAAGTCTAACTGGATACTGGTCAAAAGTGTATTCACAAATGATGTTTGACTTTACTGATGCAGAAAGTATAAACAGAAGCAATGTCAGTTACTCAATGGACCGTTCGCAAAGAGCTTAATTGACTGACCAATCAAATAACACTGAATACGCCATCTTGTCCGACAAAACAAAACAGACAGGAGAGTTGATTAACTTTGGTGGACTTAAGCTTGAAAAATTGTGTGTATTGACATCTTTTCGTGTTTAAAAAATAAAATATGCTCTGATGTTCATTTTGTGCTTTAAGTAAATATGAAAAAACGACTGGTTCACATGTGCTACTGTACTTGAATTGAGGCAATCCAGTGACTGTCATGACACATTAAAGGGCCACAAAATGGGATTTATTGTATGTATTTCTTAAAAAAGAACAAAATTTTAAAGCTAAGGCTTTGTTTTACCTGCTCTGTCTTGTCTATTGGCGAGTTGTAAGTTTCCTCTTTGCTTTGCAATGTATTTTTCACTGTGTGAGAACATGATGTATAGTCTGAGAGCGGAATTGTTTGTCGGACATAGAAACAGGTTTTTGCAAAGGGTCAACTGCTCACAAATGAATGCTCTGCAGTGAATGGGTGCCATCAGAATGAGAATCCAAACAGCTGATTCAAAAATAGCAGTAATCCACAAGTAATCCACATGACTCAAGTCCATCAGTTAATGCCTTGTTAAGTGAAAAGCTGTGTGTTTATAAGAAACAAATCAATATTTGGCATAATATTGTCATTATCATTCCTCTAGTGAAAACATCTATTGCCTGATGCTTTTTCACATCAAAATCCGCAGACAAATTTCTTTAGAACTGCTTTCACTTGTAAATGGTGCTTGACCTATGCATATTTCTCCTGATTCAGATATTGTACAAACTTTTATATTATACAATATGTCACAAGTACTCAGCTTTCCACTTGATGGACTGGAGGTTTGTGGATTATTTGTGATTTTTTTATCAGCTGTTTGAACTCTCATTCTGACGGCACCCATTCACTACAGAAGATCCATTGAGGTGAGTAGGTGATACAATGCTAATTTTTTTCAAATCTGTTCCAATGAGCAAACAAAGTCAACTTCATCTTAGTTTGCCTGAAGGCAAATAAATATTCAGCAAATGTTAATTTTTGGGTAAACTAATTTTTTAAAGATTTAAGGTATGAATTTTAAGTTTCACGGTGTCATGTAAAAAAACACAAGACGTGTCGAGACAGTATACTGAATTGTATTATATGTGGTTTCAAGAAATAATGTAATTATAATCCTTGACATTATGCCCTGTATCATTTTCATTAATTGACTTCAGTTGCATTTTGTAAACAACCCTATGCAGTTATGACCTCTGTAAACTTCTAGCAAAAATTAAATAGGACTGAAAGCAGTTGTCAGTTGCCGTGAATTTAAACACCTAGGCACACTCATGTACACTGAGAGTTCAGTGCTTCTGTCTCATGCGTGCATGGCTCTTGTTTTACTTTCTTCTTCTAATTACTTCAACTAGTTAACTCTCCAATGGCCCCCTCTGTTAATGGGGTTAGCCAAGGATAGCAAGGCCCTGCTTTCATTAATTAAACGGACTTAACCCTCATACAATACATAAGATATAAAGTGGGGAGTTGAAGTTTAGAGTTAGTTTTCGGAACCCCATCAAGCTTAAGATAACCCTTTTAAATTAAAGTAGAACAGTGTCCACATGGACCATAAAGTATCTTAAAGTTGAACTCTTAAACAGACCCTGGTGGGAAACTTAAAAGGATAGTCCACCCATAAATGAAATGATTTTTGATTCACTCACCCTCATGTTCCAAACCTGTATGACTTTCTTTCTTCTGAAGAACACAAAACAAGATATTTTAAAAAATGTTGGTAACCAAATGTACTGCCACTGGCTTTCATTGTATGGTATATAAACATATATATTTTAAATATACAAAATAACATGAGGGGGAATACATTTTTTGGATGAACAATCTGTTTAAAGGGATAGTTCAACCAAAAATGAAAATTACACCATTATTTACTCACCCTCAAGCCATTCTAGGTGTATATGACTCTTCTTTCAGACGAATACAATCAGAGTTATATTAAACAATGTCATGGCTTTTCCAAGCTTTTTATTAGCAGTGAATGGCTGTAGAAATTTTAAAGCAAAATAAAGTGCATCAATTCATCATAAAAAGTACTCCACATGGCTCTGTGGGGTAAATAAAGATGTAAATCAATGCATTTGTGTAAGCAAAATATCCATATTTTAAACTCTTTTAAAAAAGAGTGAGAATATGCTAGTCTCACGAGAACCAAGTTTTGTTTACAGCAAAGGAAAACCAGACTACTTCTAATTGTGCTCTATCCACTGTGCTTCCACGTTCATAACTTTTTCACCAAAGATTGCACTACATCCTACATCATGGATGCACTTTTTTTGCTTCAAAATCTTGACCACCATTTACTGTTATTATAAAACTGCAGAGCCAGGGCATTGTTTAATATAACTCTTGAGGGTGAGTAAATCATGGGGTAATTTTCATTTTTGGGTGAACTATCCCTTTAAGAATGTTTTTCTCTTTACACAATTGTCCAGTGTGCCTGGTGAGTTTAGAGGCTCCCTTTCAGTCAGTCATGTTCGACATAACAGCTCCGTTCCCTCTTTCAGGGGACAAGGATTACAAACATAACCAAGATTATTCTGCTTATTTACTACAACTGGCAAAACAGAAAAATATTTGTCATCTGATAATATGTTGTATTAACACTGTCAGTTAAAAAAAAAAAACAAGGTGAATCTATATTTTATATCCAAGACACTATTTACAAAATCTGGAAATTACATCCAATTTATTCTGTTTCAGAGCCCAATTCACATAAAAACATAAGAATGGAGCCAAGATGACATATTATCATAATTGCAAGTGAGCTGTCAGTGGCCACAATGAGGATGAAGGCTGATCAAAAATAGCAGCGGTACTTACGTTAAAATTACAGTTCATAAGGGTTAAGCCCAACACATTTGACTTGGTCCACTGGATTCAGCACTGAAGCCCATTAAAATTGCAATTACATCCTAAAACGCCACAAGTATGAGTCACTGTGGAATTTATTCCCTCTTTACTGAAATTAGTTTTCATTAAAAAAAATAAAAAAATAAAGTACCCGATATTGTGTATGTGCTGCACTTCCTTTATCCTTTAACAGATATTTCATACACTGTAGTCTTATTTTTTTACTGGTCAATTTGTATTCATGAGCACAGGGTATGATGAAATTCCAATAAGGCACGTGCAAGGGTTTTGAGGGTTTTGTTAAAGGCACTAGTATCAAGGGATTGGTCATATATGAAATATTCACACGATGCGCACAATGATGGGCACATTGTGATGTTGCAATTGATTTTAACACATTTTTATTTAGTCATTAAGTTTACTAATAAGCAGGTCATTAGATACATTTTGTGATCCTTCCATATCTCACAATTTGTGCATGTGCAATTGTTTCAATAACTCTGTTTGTGACCCTGGACCATAAAACCAGTCATAAGGGTCCATTTTTTTAAAATCAAGATTTATACATCATCTGAAAGCTGAATAAATAAGCTTGTTAAACTTTGTTGGGATAGGACAATATTTGGCCGAGATACAACTACAGGGTGCAAAACATTGCAAAAATTTAAATAATCTAAATATTGAGAAAATCACCTTTAAAGTTGTCCAAATAAAGTTCTTAGCAATGCATATTACTAATCAAAAATTAAGCTTTGATATATTTCACTGCCTTAGAATTATAAGGTTCTATCTGCATTCTGAGTGCTTTTGAGATATTGAGTTTAAATGTTTTTGCGTTTCATAGACTTCTGTATATAGAACCCTTTTGGTTTAAAAAAAGGCCCAAAATGTACACAGCTTACAAAAGAAACATCACATAATGTAAAATAAGTTGTCATAGAATAGGACTATAAGTGAATAACTCAATTTTGACGAAAATGTCAGATATAAACTTATAATTTCAAGGTGGCGATTTATAGTAGGAAATTTACAAAATATCTTCATGTAACATGATCTATACTTAATATTCTAATGGTTTTTGGCAAAAAAAAAAAAATGCTGACCCATACAATGTATTTTTGGCTATTGCTACAAATATACTCATGCTACCTAAGACTGGTTTTGTGGTCCAGGGTCACATTTTAGATTTTAGTGGCAAAAATAGTTTTCAGTCAGAAATGTCAATTGCAGTCCCTATGTGGCATTCTACATGTATTTTGTAAAAGAATGTTGAAAACTGCTGTTTATTACTATGTTTTGTTATATTGGCACAGTATAAATGAAAATAAAATCAAATTTATAAATAAAATGAAATTAAATGTTGTGTTTATTTAGTGAAAGACAGTGTGGGAAGCCTACATTAGTTATTTATAACTGGATTTTTCTTGCATTAAACATTTTAATCTCTGATCTCCAGCAAACCAGTTTCTGGAAACATTAAAGGATTAGTTCACTTCAGAATTAAAATCACTCCTGAATTAACATTTCAGGATTTTTCTCCATATAGTGGACTGCAATGAGGATCAAAATGGTTGAAGGTCCAAATTGCAGTTTCAATGCAACTTCAAAGAGCTCTAAACGATTCCAGCCAAGGAAGAAGGGTCATATCTAGGGAAACGATCGGCCGTTTTCTAAAAAAAATAAAAATGTATTTACTTTTTGACCACAAATGCTTGTCTTGCACTAGCTCGACTTCACGCATTGTGTAGTCACGTTGAAATACCGACCCAGTGTTTACAAAGCGAACGCGCAAAGAAAGTCAAATGCCCTTTACAAAAAAAGGTAAAACAACAGGTAGTATAATTAAAATCATATCAATAGATATAGATATAGATTGATATTTATATGTTTTATGTTTTATATAAACTATATTAGTGACCTAAAAGTACCATAATAATGTTTCCAAAAACTGGTTTGCTGGAGATCAGAGAAACACACAAGCAGAAGCAACGTTGATGAAGAATGTACAATCAGTTGGAAAGCCTAAAGAGTCATCTGTGATAATATAAAGCCATGTGTAAGTCACTCCTGAACTGCTGCTGAGCACATATGCCCTCATTTAGAAGTAATGAGAGAGAGAGAGCTCTTTCTCTCAAAGTGAGCGGGACACTAAGTGTGTTTCTCTGTCAGTGGAGGAAAAGCATTACAGATAGAATCAGACAGGTGAGCTGTTCTTGTTGCCCAAAGACTTGAGCCTGCAGGAGCACACACATGCCTGTTCCCCATAGCAGACTGTGTGCTTTTGTATGTGTGAGTGTGTGTATGTGTGTGTGTGTGTGTGTGTGTGTATGAGGTCCTGTCAGGACATGCGTCACTGTCTGTGCTTGTGGTGCATATGTGTGTGCACGCTATGTTGAACAAAGAGTATGGAGGACATGTGTGTCTATGTGAGTTTGTGACTAATTCCGAATCAGGAAGAATGACACTAAGCCACCTGGAAATCTTCATATTTTCAGCACTGTCATCCTTTCTTTAAGCTTTTCGAGGCTAACTTAGGGCGATCATCTTCTATCACAATTTCTTCTTCTCTCAGTTCACCCTACATATGAATTGGAGCATTACCTCATATCACACTGAAACATCAAATTGTGCAACTGCAGGGTCCTGAGGCTCTAAGACCTTTGGCATCATCTATATAAACCAGCCCAAGGAAGGCGGAAGAAATAGAAGTGGCAAAGCTTGGATGAGAAAGAAAGAAAGAAAGAAAAAGAATTGGAAACAATTCCAAATGTCTTTACACCCATTCTTGAAGTGAAGAAAATAATTTTCCCTTTTCTTTTGTTTACTTTCTCTAGCTTGCTTTCTTTTTCTCTTTTGGAGCAGAGGGGTTTACCTCCCATAACCGTTCTCCCTGCTGGAACCTCATTGATTTCTCTCCTCAGCACCAAAACACAGATGTGAAGCTATAGAAAAAGAACACATGAGTGGATAAAAGAGCAATCCTCCCCAGAGGATGATCTTCCTTAGAGATCTGTGAATCTAACATTGGATATATGTGTAAAGCCTACAGTATGATTTTACACCCATATATATATATACCAGTATATTGCATTGTAACACCTGCTGTGAACAAACATGTCAAGAAAAATGCACAAACTACAACAAATATTATAAGCATTCTTTTAGCAGAAAGTGACAAATGCAATGAAAATATCACTTTCACGAATACTTTGATTTTTGTTTATTAAATGTCATCATTTATATTTGTGAGATTTTTTTTGCATCACAAAAGAGGTGCCAAGTAAAAGAAACAGGTAAATTGTGGTGTGTCTCAAAATACACCTTTTTTTAAGAGAGATTACAGTTGCGGTCAAAAGTTTACACACACCTTGCAGAATCTGAAAAATGTTAATTATTGCACCAAAATAAGAGGGATCATACAAAATGCATGTTATTTTTTATTTAGTACTGATCTGAATAAGATATTTCACATAAAAGACATTTAAATATAGTCCACAAGAGAAAATAATTGATTTTTTTTAATTACCCTGTTCAAAAGTTTACATAGGTTTACACTTGATTCTTAACAGTCTGTTGTTACCAGAATGGCAACAGCTGTGTTTTGTTTGTTTGTTTTTGTGTTAGTTCTTCATGAGTTCCTTGTTTGTCCTGAACAGTTAAACTGTTCTTCAGAGATATCCTTCAGATCCCACAAATTATTTGGTTTTTCAGCATTTTTGTGCATTTGAACCCTTTCCAACAATGACTGTATGATTTTGAGATCCATCGTTTCACACTGAGAGACTCATATGCAACTATTACAGAAGGTTCAAAAGCTCACTGATGCTTCAGAAGGTTAAAAAGATGCATTAAGAGCCAGGGGTGAAAACTTTTTTCATTTAAAGATCAGGCAAAATAAGAAAAATGTACACTTCTCCATTCTGTTCAAAAGTTTACACCCCTGGCTCTAAATGCATAGGTTTTCCTTCTGGAGCATCAGTGAGCATTTGAACCTTCTCTAATATAAGTTGTCCTGAGTGTGGAAAAAATGGTTATCAAATCATACAGTCATTGCTGGAAAGGGTTAAAATACACAAAAATGCTGACTTTTCTGAAGAACAGAAATCAGTTTAACTGGGAAAAACACACGGCTTTGAATCATTCAGGTAACAAAACACAAGAATCAAAAAAATGTAAACTTTTGAACTAGGTAATAAAAAAATCAACTATTATTTTCTCTTGTGGACTATATGTAAACGTGAAATATCTTGTTCAGGTCAGTACTAAATAAAAAAGAACATGCATTTTGTATGATCCCTCTTATTTTGGTAAAATAATTAACATTTTGCAGATTCTACAAGGTGTATGTAAACTTTTGACATCAACTGTAGATCATCATCTAACCCTGAATTTTATTGATCTTGTGTCTGACTCTGAAGCATGTCATAAAAGAAATAATATAATAAAATAAAATAAAAAATGTAAACAAAATTAAACTGTCCATCCTCACTGATGACAATCAATAGATAATTTAATGACTATTCCACTGCAAATCATTGGTACACAAATAATTGCAAACGATCTGAGGTATGCAAACATACCTCTCCCCAGCTCTAACTACAACTCTCACATAACTTTATATTTGTGCATATCTCCCGAGAAACCTTTCCTAGACCCTCTGGTGTCTTTCCAAACATCTCTCTCTCTCTTTGTCTCTTCCCTTTTCCTCACTTCATACAGTGGCCTTGTGATCAGTCCAGCATGGAGAGAATCCTTGCAGTGAGAATGACATACAGCTGGAGTTGAACACAAGTTCATCCTCAGTCAGACAGCTCCTTTTTTTCCAAGCTCAGAACAGCACAAGGATTTTACCAATGTGAAAACTCAACAGGATGAAAACAGTGTGCCTCCTTTGAGTGTTTGCCTGCTTCTAAGTTTATCTCCTAAATGTGTGACTCACTCTTGAGTGACACGGTTGCATGGCAGTGACAAAAAAGTGAAGCCTCTTGTTTCTTCTTTAGATCCAGATTTTCCAGCTAAACCAAACAAGCGGAGAAGGAACTTACTTGTCTGCTTAATCCAGTGACAAGTGAACACGATCAAACGTGGACTTGTTGCTAATTTTACGTAAACAGCTTTCTCTGAGTCGAGAAGACTAGAATATTTCAACGCTGTGACGCACGAGCGGGTGTTGACGAAAGTGGAAAACGAAGTGATTAAAAAGCATTTCATTACAACAATGCCACTGGGCTCACCTACCGGTTTCATTCTGCCGATAAAAGGCTTTAAAGCGATTAAACAAAATTGTGCTATCGCTGTTGTCTAAAATAGCCAACGGATTCCCCGCAGTTTTTCCAGAGCGAGGCGAATGCGACCAAAACTCCGCGTTCTGAGCGCACGCCAACAGCTTGAAGAACGGATTTGACTATATTTAAATATGCTTTAGCATAAATCTTTATTAAGATTATTATCCAAACAAAATAACCAACCTGTATAGACAGATACGAAGTGAGTGTCACGGTCACGCCAACACACTAAATACTAATTTAAATGCACAAACCTAAGACAGTCGACTTGTGTTAGTTTAGGCTATATTTTGCATTAGCAAAACCCCGTAATGTTTTACCCTAAAATGATGTTATGAATTATTTATCACCATGTTGTTCAGACCCTTTCTCACACAAAAAGAGACAGAATATTCGTGACCGACAGTGATCAATTGCCATTCACTTTAGTTGCATCTTTGCATATAATACAGTAAATAGTGACTGAGGCTGTTATTCTGCTTAAAACATCTTTTTGTTTTCCACAGAAGAAAGTAAGTCATACAGGTTTAGATAAACATAGGTAAACGGTGACATCATTTTCATTTAGTGCGAATTATTTATATTACATGAGAGGTGAGAAAACGCACTTAAACAAACTTGGTTGGACAGCACAGCATGATTGTTCATTAGTTCACGAATGAGTATTGGCTATACTTTTATCCCTCTTAACATTGAAGTCAATGGGCACAAGAGACGCAGAGCAAGTAGGTTACTCATTTTAAAAGTTACTGTATTTATAAAATGCACTAATATCGTGAATACAGTGGAACTTACCTTGCGTTACCAGGACAATTAAAAGAAAAAACAAAGTGACTCTCCCCGCAGAATTCATCGAGCGTCGCAGGTAGGGAGTCTGTCTCCCTTTCCAAAAGACAGTAACAAATTCGTAAAAGAGTTGAAAAGGAACAAACTGTAAAAAGGCTGTTTGTGGATCCCGGTTGTGTGGCTGGAGTTGTGCTTTCCGCGAGCAGAAGAAACGCGTGAGGTGGATTTGATTTCGTCCCTCCCCCTGGGCGCGTGCATCCTTCCCCACGCGCGTCTTCTAGCAAGTGTCATTAATGAGACGCACAATCACAGTGTCTTTTATACAGCAATTTAAAGAGGTAGTTCATGCAAATATGACAACTGAGTCATCATTTACTCAGCTTGACATCTTTCAGGTCCTGTGGCACTGTCTGCAAAACACCAAAGAAGGCTTTTTGAAGAATGTACTGTGCGTTTGTTTCCACGCATTGCAAATGGTGACTGAAAATGCAAAGCTTAAAAAGGGAGGCAAAATCACAATGAAAGTAGGTATAATTATCATCCCTGTGTTCGAAATTCTAATTCATGAATCATTAGAGTTTTGTGAAATGGTTCAACCAATTAATTGATACGACCCGTCTCAAACAAATGAGAAATCTGGTTAAGAAATGAGAAATCACTCCTGTAAAGGAATAGTCAACCCAAAACAGAAAACCTGTGATCATTTATTCACCCTCATGTTGCTCCAAACTTGTATAACTTTCTGTACGTAAATGTATATTTTTGTTTTTAAAAAAACTCAACTTATTTGTTTACCTTTGACTTCAAATTTTCATTGTTTTGGAAGATATTTCACTTTATCGATTATGTTCTTTCTTTCTGTGTTTCAGATTCAAAAGTTTAAAGGAATATTTCACCCAAAAATGAACATTTGCTGAAAGATTAGTCACCCTCAGGCAATCCAAGATGTAGATGAGAACAAATTTGGAGAAATTTTATATTATACCATGAGTGGATTCTCTGCAGTGAATGGGTGCCGTCAGATTGGGAGTTTAAACAGCTGATAAAAACATCACAACAATCCACAAGTAACCCATACAACTCCAGGTCATCAATTAATGTCTCATGAAGTGAAAAGTGTGTGATTGTGAGAAACAAATCTCATCAAGGCACCAAACTTTTCAGTAAATAGAAACTTAAATGTCCTTCTGTTTCACAGAAGAAAAAACAAATAGGTTTGGAACATAAGTGTAATGCTGACAGAATGACCTGTAGAGGAATAGTCACCCCCCCCCCCCCCCCAAAAAAAAAAAAAAACCCCTCATGTTGCTCCAAACCTTTTCTGTATGCATATATATATATATATATATATATATATATATATATATATATATATATATACACACACACACACACAACCTTGTTAAACCTTTGACTTTGATTGGACACTCTAAAAAATGAAGGTGCGATGCCATAGAAGAACCTTTTTTTGTCTAAATGGTTCCATAAAGAACCTTTAACATCTGAAGAACCTTTCTGTTTCACAAAAGGTTCTTTGTGGTAAAAGAATGTTCTTCAGATTATAAAAAGGTTAGAAAGAGATAGTTCTTTAAAGAACCTTTGACTGAATGTTTTTTGGTGGAACCAAAAATGGTTCTTCTATGGCATCGCTGTGAAGAACCTTTTATAGCACCTTTATTTTTAAGAGTGTATAGTCAAAAAATATAATGGAAGTCAATGGGAAACAACCCATATTTTCTTTTGTGTTCAACAGAAGAAAATACGTCATACAGGATGAGTATAAGCTTAATAAATGAAGACAGATTTTTCATTTTTGGGAGGACTATCCATTTACAGTTGTTTTACTTCATAATATGTAAATCTAAAGTATTCAGCTATTTGTGTTTTCCATTTAACAATTGTTATACATACTCATCTGTGAGTATCAATATATGTTTATGTAATATATCACTGTAATATATACACAGTAATTTGAAATGTCAATGCAATTACTTATTATTTCTTTAAAAACACACTCTCTTCCCTTTGTCCCTTTATCATAATAAAACTCCTACAATATACTGTCATGATCACCCTAGGCACCACAGAAAATCAGACAGAAATGTGACCTCTATGTAGGAGGCTTATCTTCTCTTAATTGCATAGTGGAGAGGCTTTCTGAGGTGCATAAAGTTTGAGTCAAGTTTTAAAAGCAGAGCAGTCGATAAAGAGTTCCGGGTTACAGCAGGTGACTAACAAAGTGCCGCTGGGAAAGCCTCAGGAATATTGATTAAATTTAACTTCCCATTATAAAAGCCTTCCCGTTGACATCATCAAACTTAGTGTTTAGGTAGATCTAGTTTAAATCTCACTTTAATAACACAGAGCAAACACAAAGCCATCCCAGGAGTTAAACAGATGAAGTTCTTTCATTTGTGTAAATCCATATTTAACATTTAAATACAAATGTATAGACCAGAGGGACGCACATGGCTCAGCAGCTGTTGTTATTATTGCTTGCCCATCAGACAGCTGCATTTATCTGTGTATGCATGTTGTGATGATAATGGGAGAAAAACATTTTGATGTTACAATACATGTGCACATGCAAAAAGACTGTAAAACCTACAAGCACCCATGTGCAAATACTTAAACACAGAAACACACACACACACACACACACACACACACACACACACACACACACTGTGCGCACACACACACACACACACACACACACACACACACACACACACAGAGAGAGAAAGAGAAAGAATTTGACCTTAAAATTAAATCTTTAGATAATAACATGATAAACATTTTCACAAAAAAATATGATCATAACTAAATGATCTTGTGAAATGTAAGACCTTATCTGCATTATCCATTGCTTTTTGGTAGATATTTCATTTTATGGATTATGTTCTCTCTCTGCATGTGTCTCAGATTCAAAAGTTTAAAGGAATACTGTAGTTTGTTTCTTCATTGGAACAGATTCGGAGAAATTTAGCATTACATCTCTTGCTCACTAATGGATTATCTGCAGTGAATGGGTGCCATCAGCTGATAAAAGCATTACAATAATCTACAAATAACACACACAACTCAGGTTCATCAACTGAAAAGTATATTTGTAAGAAACAAATCCACATACAATACATACACATACAAAACATACAATAAAGGTATTTATCGTATGTCCCACTCCTTCTCATTTGGCTTTGCATATCTTGCCAATATGGCGTAAGTGTTGGAAGTTTGCATGTGTTAGATTTTCATTGAAATACTGTATTGGAAAAAAGATGTTTCTATTTGTGTTTAATTTGGGTGCAAGGTTAAGAAGTGTATTTGTGCTTCTATCTCATTTTGTGTGCAGTAGGGGAACAGTTTGTCTTCATTTGGTAGCTCTCCGTCTCTCTCTCTTTCTCTGTGTGTGTGTACGCTAGAGGGAGCAGGTGCAGTAATTTGGAGGTCTGTATCAGTCTGTACACAATTGTTAGTTCAATCAGAGGGTTTTGTCTTGTCCATCACACATTTTCATTTCAATTAAACAAATCAGTTCAGATTTAGTTTAGGTAATTATTTCAGCGAAAAAAGCAAAATGTATATGACTAGTTAACTGAAAATGCTTGTAATTCTATGTAATCTTCTATATTTTGTCCCCTGTATATGCATGTTATTTAGTTTAATCCTTTGTTGCTTAGTCATCTGCAGTACTAACATAACACATTATTTTTGATAGATATCTTTAGATAGATAGGTAGCCATTAGAGCAGCAGAAAAAGCACTGTCCATGGTTTTGAAATGAAAATATGTGACCCTGGACCACAAAACCAGTCATAAGGGTACATTTTTTGAAACTGAGATTTATACATACTGAAATACATTTATACATACCGAACGGTGAATAAATATTTAGCAGAGACACAACTTTTTGAACATATTTTGAATATTTGTCTTTGAAGTTGTCCAAATAAGATTCTAAGCAATGCATATTACTAATCAAAAATTAAGTTTTGATATATTAACGGTAGGAAATTTACAAAATATGTTAATTGAACATGATCTTTACTTAATATTCTAATGATTTTTGGTATAAAAGAAAAATTGATCATTTTGACCCATACAATGTATTATTGGCTATTGCTACAAATATACCCATGCTACTTATGACTGGTTTTGTGGTCCAGGGTCACATATGAGAAAATGTGTGTGTTGGTAAGGAATCACTGTGTGTATGCATGCAGGATGATCGATATTTTGTCTATACTTTGGGAGAATCAGACCATTTTATGGCTATGGCGCTGCCGCTGTCCATGGTGCTAAACATTGATTTGTGGTCAAAGCAGTGTCTATGAAGCTTTCCCTGTTTTTGAAAGAATATTTATGCGCCTGCTAATGTAAACTGACTAATACCTTGGGGTAATATTGATAGTTTTTACCTTTTTGCTTTTATGATACTTATATTTTCAGCTCTTTGCCTTTAATCAGACAAGAAAGTGAGTGGTGACTGGAAATGATTGGTGGGGCATTTTATTATGCAAAAGCACTGGTTTATGGTTTATCAGGATGTGTCAAAGATTTTTAATCATGTCACATAGTGCTTTGCGGATACAGTAGGTATTAAGAAAATGGTCAAGTCCTGTAAACAGTATGGTAACCAACTGGTTCCCATTAATGCATTATGGACAAAAAAATTCTAAATGAAATTCAATGGGAGCCAAGACTGTTTGGTTACCTAAATTCTTCAAAATAACCTTTTTTGAGTTCTGCAAAAGAAAGAAAATAATGTAGGTTTGGAACAAAGGGTGAGTAAGTGGTATAATTTTCAAAATTGGGTGGACTATTCCTTAAAATAAAAGTCAAATAAAAGTTCATTCATTAAAATAATGCTGAAATAAAATAAAATTTAAATATTAAATTAAAACACTTAAAAATGGACATTTGAATTGAGATTAAGTACTAAAATTACTACTTGAATTGAAATAAAAAATAAATGACAAATAAAAGGAAATATTAGTTATAATAATAATTAACATGACAAACTCATATTCAACTATTACAGAAGGTTCAGAAGCTCACTGATGCTTCAGAAGGAAACGCGATGCATTAAGAGTCAGGGGTGTAAACTTTTGAACAGAATTCTTATTTTGCCTGAGTATTTTTTTTTTTTTTTCATTTAGTACAGCTCTTCAGAAGATACAGAATATACTTACATGTTTCCCAGAAGACAGCATCATTTACCCTGATCTTCCAATTTCAAAAGTTTTCACCCTCGGCTCTTATTGCGTCGTGTTTCCTTCTGAAGCATCAGTGAGAGTTTGAACCTTTTGTAATAGTTGCATATGAATTCCTCAGTTGTCCTCACTGTAAAAAGATGGATTTTAAAATCATACAGTTATTGTTGGAAAGGGTTCTAATACACAAAAATGCTAAAAAACAAACAATTTGTGGGACCTTAAGGATTTTTTCTAAAGAACAGCAGGCAATTTAACTGCTTTCAATTATTTTCACCCTTTGCCATTAGGATTCAGAGGTGGACAGAGTGAATAGGTCATGGGTGATGTGTCCATCATAAATCAGCAGTGGAACTAGAATCACACCATGATTTTTCTCTTTCCTCCTTTCCTCTTTTCTCTATCTTTAATTCATGGCTTCCTAAAAGCAAGACGTAGTGAGTCACAGAGCCATTAATGTCTCACTCTTTTCTCGTCTCTTGCTATGCTTCTCTCTCAAATCTGTGTGTCTGCTTTTTCCGTCTCTCCACCCACCCTGCCATGTCCCAAACACTCTTAAAAGCTTCTTCTCTCTTTGGAACAGGACTGCCTTCTTCTAGCGCATATTAAAAATAGAAAAATAAAGTTGCATTCCCCAATAGGACTTTTATGGCCTTGTAAATTATTCACCTCACACATCTACAATACCTAGATGATTATACCAGAGTGCTTTTATTCTTTGCTAGTACAGCACAAATATCTGGAATCACGATCGTCCATTATGGGTGCCCTGCCTTCCTGGTGTTGGGTAAAAAACAAAAAAAAAAAAAAAAAAAAAACAGAAAATGCAGACACCATCATCACAGCCTCAGACAGACCCACAAATGCTCAAACTGCTCCTGTCAAGATCTTGGTAAATACAATGATCTTTTGGATCACTCAGAACAAAAACTGTTACTATTTACTCACTGATATTGTCCTGTTTGCTTTAAGCAACATTACCAGAGTCAGTGTTTGGAATTGAAATACATTTGCTCATGATCTGTTGCAATGAATGGGTGCCATCATAATTTGTCAAACATCTTAAACAGTTCAAACATCTGATAAAACATCACAATAATCCAAAGCACAATTCCAGACCATGAATGAATGTCTTCTGAAGTAAAATAACGTGTGTTTCTTATAAACATTTAAAGGTTGTATCAGCGATTTCTAGCCTAAAACATAAAGTGTCAATTTCAGCTTACCTTTCTTCACGATCCGCTCGCTGCCTGCCCCATAAATTGTCTGTGAAAAAACCGCGTCTCTCTGGTCAGCCTAGGGTCCGAGATATGCCAAAAAAACAATCGGCACTACCAACCTTTCCACACAAAAACAAACAGTGTTCCAACCAATCAGCGTCAGGGGTTTGGTGTTGTGGACTTTCGCTCCGCCTCCCTCACATCCCTGCACCAGTAGGAAAGTCCACAACACCAAACCCCTGACGCTGATTGGTTGGAACACTGTTTGGTTATCTGTGGTGTGTTGATAGCGCCGATTGTTTTTTTGGCATATCTCGGACCCTAGGCTGACCAGAGAGACGCGTTTTTTTCACAGACAATTTATGGGGCAGGCAGCGAGCGGATCGTGAAGAAAGGTAAGCTGAAATCGACACTTTATGTTTTAGGCTAGAAATCGCTGATACAACCTTTAATGGCAAACAAGTCCTCTATCCATAATATTGCTTTCTCTGGTAAAAAAAAAAAAGAAAAAAAAAGTTGATTATTCAGGGTAAATTGTACTTATATTGTCTTCTGGAATACATGAAAATATTTATGTAGCTAAATGGAAAAAAAAAATCTGTAAACAAAATAAGAAAAATGTACACATCATCCTGTTCAAAAGTTTACAAAAGAAAATTACGAGAAAAGATGACTTTCAACAAGAAAAGATGACGTTTTAACGAGAAAAGGTGACGTTTTAACAACATAACATCTCGTTATTACGAGAAGAGATGTAATTTTAATGAGATAATTGTCGTTTTAATGACATAACATCTTGTTTTTTAACATGAAAAGACATTTTAACAGAACATCTCGTTATTACAAGAAAAGTTGTTTTAACGAGAAATTTTTTTTAACGAAAAAAATGTCATTTTAACGAGAAAACATCTCATTATTACGAGAAAAGATGTCTTTTTATCGAGATAATTGTTTTAATGACATATATATTTTTTTTACAAGAAAAGATGTCGTTTTAAAGAGAAAGCATTTCGTTATTACGAGAAAAGATGACGTTTTAATGAGAAAGATGTAGTTTTAACGACAACATTTTGGTTTATAGAGAAAAGATGACATTTTAACGACATAACATCTGGAAGAGATGTCATTTTAGCAAGATAATTGTCGTTTTAATGACATAACATCTTGTTTTTATGAGAAAAGATATTGTTACATACAGTTGTGCTCATAAATTTACATAGCCCTTGCAGAATATGCTAAATGTTAATCATTTTAACAAAATAAGAGGGATCATGAAAACTGTATGTTATGTCATTAAAGGGATAGTTCACCTAAAAAATGAAAAGTTGATGTTTATTTGCTTACCCCAGGGCATCCAAGATGTAGGTGACTTCTGTTTCTTCAGTAGAACACAAACAAAGATTTTTAACTCAAACACTTGCAATCTGTCAGTCATATAATGGCAGTCAGTGGAACCCATGGCTTTGAGAGTCAAAAAAACATACACAGACAAAACCAAATTAAACCCTGCGGCTTGTGATGATACATAGAGGACTTAACACACGTAACATTGCTTCTACTATGCCAGAGCACATTGACACATCACACGGCTGTTGTGAATGCGCTCAGGACAGTTGGACATTGCGGTGGATCAGAGGTAAAAAAAAATGATATAAATACTGTTCAGTTTCTTGCACACGATTGTTACATGTCTTAAGACCTCAATGTATTATCACAAGTCACAGGGTTTAATTTGGTTTTGTCTGTGTATGTATTTTTGACCCTCAAAGCTGTGGATCCCATTGACTGCCATTATATGACTGACAGACTGCAACGGTTTGAGTTAAAAATCTTCGTTTGTGTTTTACTGAAGAAACAAAGTCACCTACATCTTGGATGCCCTGGGGGTTCATTTTTGGGTGAACTATCTCTTTAAAACTACATATTTTCTTATTAAAACAACATCTTTTCTCGTAATAACGAGATGTTTTCTCATTAAAATGACAGATTTTCTTGTAATAACGAGATGTTTTCATTAAAACAATATCTTTTCTAGTTAAATTTATATCTTTTCTTGTAATAACGAGATGTTTTCTTGTTAAAACTACATATATTTTCGGTATAAACTAGATATGCCGTTAAAACAACAATTATCTCGTTAAAACAATCTTTTCTCATAATAATGAGATGTTTTCATTTTAAAATGGCATCTTTTCCTGTTAAAACAACATACTTTAAATGAGAAAAGGTTAAAACGACATCTTGTTATTACAAGAAAAGATCTCGTTTTAACAAAACATCTCGTTATAACAACATAATTGAATGGGGAAAAAAATTATGGATTAGAGACCAGTTTTTTTTTTGTTTTGTTTTTTTTGTATTTTGGCGGTTAAAATGCCTTTATAATGTATTTTTTTCTTACAAACACTCAGATGTGGAAACTACACAAGATGTGGATTACTTGTTGATTTTTATTTTGTGTTTTATTAGCTGTTTGAACTCTTATTCTGACGGCATCCATTCACTACCTTTGGTGAGCAAGTGATGTAATGTAATGCTAAATTTCTCCAAATCTGCATGTTTAGATGAAGAAACAAATTCATCCACATCTTAAATGGCCTGAGGGTGAGTACATGGTCCATCTGGTCCACTGTGTTCATAAGAAAAAAGTTTGTCCTCAAATCCCATCTTTTTGAATTTCTCGCAGACACTACATATTTTTGACCAGTCACCACCTTAAGACCTAAAGACCCAAACTATTTTAAAATAACAAATCACTTTAACCAGTGGAGAACAACATTATGCTACAAACACACATACTAAGGCATACAACAACAAATACAATTTAGCAACTACATAATAGTGACTCAGAGTCTATTGCCTCAAGTATCGCTAGTCTTCAACCAGCTTACAGGAAGCTCAGAGGCCACCATGACTTTTACTGGCTGTGACAGTCAAAGGATGAAGTGGATTTCCTCTTTCTGCCCCTTTTTTTTCTCTCTCACTCATTTTTTTTTCTTCTTGCCATGGGCTACTGGAGAGAACCAAATCACCATAAAAGTTTTATGGACAGTGAAGAATATATAAAGAGATGTGCTGGTAGTGACTCGAATGGTTGTAATATGAATTTGTCTTTTCTCAAATAATATATCAATCACAGGTCAATCTAAAGGATATTTAGAGATAGTAAATCTTAAAGGGATACTTCGTGTCCTTATTCGCACCCTCATGTCATTCTAAACCTGTGTGACAGACTTTCTTCAGTGGAACGTACACTGTAACGAATTGCTGTAAAAATTACAGCAATATTTTACAGCAGCAGGTTGTATTTCTTATAATACAGCATATTGCTGTAAACCGCAATGCATTCTGGGGTGATGCGGTGGTTTGATGCAAACATACAGCATAATGCTGTAAAATTTCAAACCTAAAGAGGCGGGATTATCTTCAACAGTCGACATTCGGTAGCGGCAAGAAGAACCATTCACAGCTGTGGTAAGTGACTTATTTCTGTTTTATTTTTCACATTTCATAACTGTAGTGGTATATTAAGGTCGGTGTCATAAACATTCACGGTAACCGCAGATTAACGAATCCTCCGTCCGCGGAGCGCGAGAGACACTTGTGCAGGTCAGCAGACCTTCTCGTGATTATTTTATGATGTAAAACAAATTTGCACAGGCAGGCATCTGTTAACACGGGCGCCGAAATAAAACGCGTACTGAAGGCTCGCAACTCGCGGTCAGCCGCTCACGGAGGATGTGTGTGTCACGTAAACTCTTAACGGTGCTGTTAAAGCGGTTAACATAAGCAGTGAGATGTGCGAGGACCTTTGGTAACTTGCTTATTCGCTTATTGTTTGAATGTAACGTTAATGCTTTTTGATAACTTTTATTTAAAGAATGCGTTAATCCAGCCCGTTGTCCTGTCTGGCCTGTTCGCAGCATATTCTGGAGTAACGTTACCAAGAGGAGACAGACGGAGCTTTGGAGTTCATTCAAAGGTAATATTTGCATTCTAACAATCTGAGTACCTGCATTTTACATGTAGATGTGATAGAATATGTTTCTCAACTCAAGAAGAGAGACATTTTTTTAGGGAGAATAATTCAGATGTACAAAAGCTAAAACTAATGTGAATTAGGCTACATATTGTCTTCTTC
Organism: Garra rufa; assembly: GCF_049309525.1. NCBI lineage: Eukaryota > Metazoa > Chordata > Actinopteri > Cypriniformes > Cyprinidae > Garra > Garra rufa. The sequence goes on along the minus strand of NC_133366.1, from coordinate 35,973,285 downwards.
CTGACTGTTTTGTGGATACTTATCCTGAGAGAGAAACAAAGAAGTTGAAAGGAAAAGACCCATCTAAAACGACAGGGCACAGAAGAAACCAGTTAAAGTGAGCCCAAGTTACCAGTCTTCTTTGCAATGTGAAGGATTTTCAGTGGAATTACTGACATGTAAGTACACATACACCAAGATATTTTCTTCCCTTTTATTATGTTCTTTTATCCTTTATCTACACTAGCGTTCAAAACTTTGTGGTCAGTAGGTTTTATGTTTTGAAATAAGTATCTTCTGCTCATCAAGGCTGCATTTAATTGGTCAAAAATACATAAAAAATATAATGTTGTGAAATATTATTAAAATGTAAAAAGTTTTATCCATTTTAATTAGTGGTGGGCCGTTATCGGCGTTAACGTGCTGCGTTAACGTGAGACTCGTTAATCTATTCTCAAAGTTACGTAAACTACGTAAGCTATGATGACTTTCACCTTGATATTTTAGCGCGGATGACGTATACCTAGTGGAATTGCACTGTAGGAGGCGAGAACGAGACTTCAACTTCTGTGAAATTACCACATCAAATGAGACGTGCTGACATTGATGCAGTTATGAAGCCGCTTCAGGGCAGGTGCGTGCGTTGCTAGACCCTTTTTACTGGGGCACGTGCCCCAGTGAAAATCTGCTGTGCCCCAGTAAAATCTCAAGTTTGAGTTATAATTTACTTTGATAATCCCGAAATAAAGACATTAAACTATATGCAACAACTGAATTGACGCTTCTAAAAGCAACGCAGTTTAATGGAAGACTATGCACGCAGAAATCCATGCCCGTGCGTGTCTGTGTATTTAACGGCAACGCGCACGTCGTGCAGCCTTTTGCGCAGAAGTACTTGGTTACACAAGTTTGTATAGGTAATTATGTTGTAAATGCAATCGTCAAGCAGTTTGTGATGCATTTTGGAAACAGGAGATGAGCGCCTGGTCTAATGCGCCACCTGGCCCGTTCTCGAAGACTTACTTTTAGTCATTATTTGGGTAGCACACATATTCTGAAAATGCCTTCTGCAGAATTCAAATTAGCCATTTTAGTCTAGATTAATCTAGATTAATTCCAAGATTTAATCTAGATTAAAAAAAATGTATCTATGCCCACCCCTAATTTTAATATACTTTAGAATGTAATTTATTTATCTAGTCTTCTAATTACTCCAGTGTCACATGATCCTTTAGAAATTATTGCATATGCTGAATTATTATCAATGTTAGAAGCAATTGTGTTGCTTAATATTTTTAATAACCTGTGATACTTTTTTCAGGATTCTTTCATGAATTTTTTTACCTTTATCCAACAAGTATGTTACATTGAAATTGATTGTAAAGATTTATATTTTTAGATAAAATTTATCTTTTAAATAACTGATGTTCTTATTACAGACACTCGTTCTTAAACTTATTCATCATAGAATCCTGAAAAAGTATCACAGGCTCCAAAACAATACACTGACAACATTGACAATAAATCAGGGTATTGATAATAAATGAGAATGTTCTCTAAAAGATCATGTAACACTGATGTAATGATACTAAACATTCAGCTTTGCATCTCAGAAATAAATTATATTTAAAAGTATAGTAAAATATAAAACTTGTAATAACTTGTAATTTTTTTGTAATAATTTTTCACAATTTTACTGTTTAATATCATACTGATCTAACTGTAACAATCATCACTCTCTTTGCATTTGACTGTATCTGTCATCTCTCTGTCTTTGTCTGACTGTATCATTGTTTTGTAAAATATCTAATGTATTGCCCTTTTTGTACTTTTCTATATGTTTAGCCACTCTTTGCATCCTGGGATGGAGCAGCATCTGGAGCTGACTGTTCTCCTTTTTTGATCAGAAGTTTCGTTGGACTCACTTGAGGCCTTGTTGTTTGGCCATGTTGCACTGTTCGTGAAGACAATGTTGGTTAACTTGATGTTGGTTAAACTTTGGCTAAATATTGGTTAAACTTTGTATTTCGCAGGGTAATATATGTTTCAAGTAAATATCTTCAAAAATAGTACTAAATACACTGTTCTATGACATTTCTTTCATGCAAATTTGAGAGTTATATGTTAAATAAAATTGGACCTGTTTTTCAAGATTAAGATGTGTCAAATTATTATTTTTGTTTTTATTAAATAATAGGTGCACTGAGTTTTATACTATACAACACTTTATGCAGTGAAATATTGTTTAAAGCTTATGCAATTAATAGATTGTTTAAATTGCTAGTCATTATTATTCAGCAATCTGGAAAATAAATACTGCATATAAAGAATACAAAAATTAAAGTAGTTTACTGTAAAAAACACAGCAATGTAAAAAAATACAGTTATTTGCTGTAATCAGGAAATACAGGATGATGCTGTAAATTAAAATTACAGCAGTGCTGCTGTATGTATTACAGTAACTGGCTGGCAACCCTGCTGCCAGTATTTTACTGTAAAATTTACAGGAAATTTTTTACAGTGTAAAAGAAGATATTTTGAGATACACATTGACCGTGGTAGTTCCCTTGCTGTCTAGGATCAGAAAGCTCTCAGATTTGATCAAAAATATCTTAATTTGTGTTCCGAAGATGAACGAAGGTCTTACGGGTTTGAACAACATGAGGTTGAGTAATTAATGACAGAATTTTAAGATTTTAGGTGAACTATCCCTTTGTGCATTTACCATTTTATTGCAATTAATATTTTAAATATTCCATTACAGAATTATATAAAATGCAACATCATTTGACAGGAAATGACATTGCTGAAATCTGAAAAAATGTGTTGTTGTTTTTTTCACAAGTCACACGAACCACCCACATGAGTCATGACATTTAAATGGAGACTGGATTTGAATTTCAGTGCATAATTCTTCCTTTTTTTAATCAAGCAGAACTACAGCAATTATCCAATCAAAGCATGCCTGCAAATTTGACCTTGTGAGTATAGACTATAGAGTCCAAACAGAGTGTTCAGGAGTCCTTCTGTGCTTGTTTTGAAATGACAGCTGTGTGTGGTTAGTGTTAGCTGTTAACGTCACTGCTCTCTGTTATTTTTAATCTTCAATGGCAGCAAGAGTGATCAAACGCAAGCACAGCTAGTCTCTCCATAAGCCTCTGGGGACATGTGACCTTAAGACAATATTTAATGAGAGATATCTGGAAGAGACTCACAAGCTAATGAAATTATTTTTGTATGTATGTGCATGTGTGTGTGAGTGTGTGTGTGTTGCATAGGCTCCTCAGATTACCCCTTTCTAATGGTATTTATAGTCACTTGCTTTTTTTTGTTTTTTTATTTCTCGTTCTCTCTCTCCCTCAACATTTGAAGATGGGTAGTATTCCAGCTGTAAAATTAGAGCAAAACAACAGGCAAAAAGCCGTCTGGCAAATCTGCAGAAGACTGGTTTGGCTAAAGGGCCAAGCAGTTTGCACTGATAATTCTGCAGAAATAAGCCCAGAAATGCCACGCTCAACCACAGCAAACTTTCTGGAATAATCTAAAGAGCCCTGGAGGCTTTGTTAACTTTTATAGACTTGGTGAAAGTGTTTCATAAAAATGTGATTTATTCTGCACATAATAAATACATAAATACATTTTTTTTTTTTCAAATATACACTACCAGTCAAAAGTTTTTGAACAGTAAGATTTATTTGACCCAAAGTAAATTAAAAAATATAAACTAAAGACTGGAGTAATGCTGCTAAAAATGTAAATGTAATCATAGGAATAAATTACTTTTTAAAATACATTTAAATAGAATTTTTTTTTTTTAAATAGTAAAAATATATTAGAATTATACTGTTTTTGCTGTACTTTGGAACAAATAAATGCAGGCTTGGTAAGCAGAAGAGACTTCTTTAAAAACATTAAAAAACTTACTGTTCAAATACTTTTGACTGGTAGTGTATTTAGTTTGGTCATATTTTTATGGACATTTCTTAGAGTGTATATTTTCAAACATAGTTTTAAATGCTATTAGATCAAACTATTAGGGATGATAAAAATCTAATTCAGCTAAACATAACATAAAAATCTAATTGTGCATATAACTTAAGCAAAACATTTTAAAAATGTTTTTTTATCACTTATATTTATTTAATCGCTTATACTAAATATTTATTCAAGATACACACTGAAACCAAACGCATTCCTCCTTCCTCCACATTTCAGAATGCAGCAGTGCATATGTGAGAATCTGACAGTAAATATGAGAGACGTCGATATCTCAGCACGCTATAAGCAATGGAGGGGCATTTCTGCTGATCAGCAGCATTGCAGACAACAGCGGCTGTCTCTGCTGAGGCAATGAAGTTTCCACCATGTTAAATCTTCCCCCCGACATCATCGGTATGGGCAGCTGAAAATATATGTGCAAATAAAAAAATAAATATATAAATAAACCTGACAGACCATACAAAATATGGTCTTTCGCCTCTCAACAAATAACATATTTCATGGATTTTCTTTCATTCCACTTACTTTACGGCCACAATATTCTCACATAGCTCTAATTGTCTGCTTATTTCAAACATTTTTAGTCAGTCAGATTAAGTGCTTAAGTGCATATTTACCATAAGAACAGCTTCTTGTGACATTTCTCTAGATATTATGAATACCTGACAGAGATTTAAACAACACATCAGTAATGTTTTATGTCCAGTCTGAGAAGTGGGTGTAATTTGTAGTTGATGTGACAGAATGTATGAGTAGATCAGTGGAGAAGAGGACATTCAATTTGGTCTTATATGTTTTATGTGTTCATTTAACCACTCACAGTGTGATAAGCAATGAAAAGATGAATGGCATCAAAAAAGACCTTAAATGAAGACTGTGTGTCTCTGTTCACATGTGCAGACACTCTTACTTATGTTCATTTATATACCGAATAGAATACTTTTTTTTACAGATGGAAGAAATCTGCGACCATTGAAGCATGACTCTGAAGATGACTAATTCATTTCTGAACTACTGAGTATTGAAAGTAATTCACACACACTTAGAGTAAGTGACAAAATAAGAGAATAGTATTAATGTACATGGGGAAAAAAAGGTGAGGACAGCTTTGATGCATTACGGTCCAATTTTGGCCTTTGTTTGATTGGGTCAAATGCCAGTTTTCACTAAGACGGTTTATTTGTCTTGCATGGTGCCTCGTGGCAGAGATCCCAGTATTGCATTCTCGCAAATTCAAGGATCATTAGAAATACATTTAGTTTTCCTAGCATAGCAAGACCGTTTTCGGTAACAAAGGCTACATTCCAGATAATATCACTACTCAGGGTCCATTGAGTGGCTCATCAACCGCCATTTGTAGAAGCATTTTAGTAAGAACCAGAGTTATTCCTGGAAGTCAGACCTTGAAAAAAATCCAATATACCATACATATTTCAACTTCATAAAGCTTTCTGTATCATATTTGATGCACAAAATTCTAATGTCTTAAATTATCAACATGATCAAAACTTTGTACTTAAACTACTACATGCCTTCTGTCATCTGATTGATGGTTTATATATATATATATATATATATATATATATATATATATATACAGCATCTCACAAAAGTAAGTACACCTCTCACATTTCAGCAACCATTTTAGTATATCTTCTCAAGGGACAATACAAAGTAGTCGATGTGCGGCTTGTATAGCAGTACAGATTTACTGTCCCCTGAAAATGACTTAACATACAGCCATTATTGTCAAAATAGCTGGCAACAAAAGTGAGTACACTCTAAGTGATAACAGCAGTATGTTGTTTAACCATGCAAAACAGAGGTTTTCCAAGATGGGTTCCATTCGGAACAGGCCTTGCAAGGGTCCATCAACAAAGTTGAGCACTCATTCTGTGTGTCAGGTGCAGAAACTGTGTTAACCCTTATGCGGTCTTCGGGGGATTTCTGGACCCCGAATGGCGTTCGCTAAAATTAAAAAAAATGTTCCCTTTGTCAAAATGGTATGAGACTTTGTAAATCAGTCAACACTATCTTGATCTACAAATAAAAAAATAAATTGGAATGATAGCTTGATTTTATGTTAGTGTGAAAAAATACTCACGTTCGTGGTCTTTGGGGTCACTGGAGTGCATTACATATAAATGCAATTTTTGTTATAAAATAATAGTTAAAAAAACAAAACAAATGTTATTTTCCTGTTTATTAATGTTTTTACTCCTCAAGTGTGCAGTGTTTGGAGGATTAAGGATATTTTTTAAATATATATAAATTAATAAATTAATATTTTTATAGGTTTTTATACAAAAACAGCTTTTTTTGTAAAATTCCCTTTCATAAAAAACCCACATGTCTAAATTTCATTCATGGGGATAAAATGGATAATTTCACATGGTTTAGTGTAAGATTTTTGCCCATCTTTTGGAAAATCCAGTTTTAAACGTAAAAAAAATACTTTTACCAGTAGGTGGCTGCAGAGCTCCACTATATGCTTTTTGCTATTTGACCACCTGAAAGATATCTTTTCACAAGTTTTTTTCAGTTGAGTTCATATCTACATATCATGAAACACACAGGACTACATTTGGAGACCATAAAAACTGCTCTCTTATAATTTGTCAAAAAAGAAAAAAGAAAAAAAGATGTTGTTGTTACATTCTTATGTTCATGTTGTGTACTGCTACTCAATATGTAATAGAACTGGTATTGTTTCAGTACAAAAAATGCTTAACTTTGACAAAAAGCATTTTTTATTGTTATAATTGTGATTTCATAATATGTAGATATGTACTGAACTGAAAAAAACTTGTGAAAAAATATCTTATTGTTGGTCAAATAGCAATTAGTTAATAGTAGTGCTCTGCAGCCATCTAGTGGTAAAAGTTATATTTTTTTACTTTTAAAACTGAATTTTCCAAAAAATGGGCAAAAATCTTACACTAAACCATATCAAATTATCCATGTTATCCCCATGAATGAAAGTTTAAAATGTGGGTATTTTGTAAAGTGAATTTTACATAAAAAGCTGTTTTTGCATATAAAACTATTAAAAATAAATATTTATTTAATAATTTATATTTATTTAAAAAATAGCATAAATCCTACGAAAACTGCACAAATGTGGAGCAAAAACATTAATAAACAGGAAAAAAATTATTATATATTTTTTTTAAATATTATTTTGTTACAAAATTTAAGTTTTGTTACCATGAGTGTGATTCCAAAACGAAGACCGCATAAGGGTTAAAAAAGCAGATGCATGAGTGCTGCTAGTATTGCTTTAAAGGTTGCAGAAGTAGAAGATCAGCTTGTCAGTGCTTAGACAATACGCCGCACACTGCAACAAGTCAGTTTGCATAGGTGTTTTCCCAGAAGGAAGCCTCATTTGAAGCTGGCTCACAAGAAAGCCCACAAACAGTTTGCTGAAGACAACCAGTCCAAGAGCTTGAATTACTGGAACCATGTCCTGTGGTCTGATGAGAATATACGATAAACTTGTTTGGCTCAGATGGTGTCCAGCATGTGTGGCGATGCCCTGGTGTGGAGTACCAAGAAAATTGTGTCTTGCCTACAGTCAAGCATGGTGGTGGTAGCATCATGGTCTGGGGCTGCATGAGTGCTGCTGGTACTGGGGAGCTGCAGTTCATTGAGAGAAACATGGATTCCATTATGTACTGTACATTCTGAAGCAGAACATGACGCCTTCACTCCAGAAACTAGGCCGAACGGCAGTTTTCCAACATGATAATGATCCCAAACACACCACCATGATGACAACTGCCTTGCTGAGGAAGCTAAAGGTAAAGTTGATGGGGTTGCCAAGTATGTCTTCAGACCTGAACCCTATTAAGCACTTGTGGGGCATCCTCAAGCATGAGGTGAAGAAGCACCATGTGTCTAACATCCAGCAACTCCGTGATGTCATTACAGAGGAGTGGAAGAGGATCCCAGCAACAACCAGTGCAGCTCTGGTCAATTCCATGCCCAGGATGATTAAGGCACTGCCAGATAACAATGGTGCTAACACAATATATTGACACTTTGGACAAATTTACTTAGGGTGTACTCACTTATGTTGCCAGCTATTTTGACAATAATAGCTGTATGTTGAGTAATTTTCAGGGGACAATAAATCTATACTGCTATACAAGCTATATTTTTAACGCTGTTAAACTGGAAAATGATTCTGTCTTACCACACTAATTCTGACAGCACTATTAGTAGTATAATGAGCACTTACTGGACTGAAGCAAGTTTTACCATAAAAGTTTTACCATAAAATATGATACAGAAGTCTTTTGATGAATGTTAATTTGTACATATCTCAGTCATAAAACCAAGCATTTTAATCTTACTAAGACATTATTGAGAGATATCAGTTTCCACTCTATATTTATATGTAAGTAGCCTGTTATACTGTTATAAAAGAAAGATCTCATTGATTTTTCTGTCATTTGTCAGGCCTTGCAGGGTTAAAAGGAAAATAGTTTATTTCTGAAGAACAAATGACAAAGCTCTATCATTGAGTGCTACCACTTGAAGGATTTATCCCTTTACAGGGAATATGAATGACACGGAGAAGGCCACTTTAAAATGGACACACACCCATGTCTTAGTGGTTTCCATGGCAATAGAATATTTTGCATGCTAATGTTGAAAGAAAGATTAGCAAAGGCATCTACACTCATTATGTTACCCGGCGCCTGCATTTTATTCAATCAGTTAAAAGGGTAAAGGTTTATCAATGTGTTAATACCAGTGGCGACAATGACATATAGAAACATATTCAATCAGATATGAACCAAAGTGTATATCATATACCATATATCAATAATGGAGGACTGTCTACAAGGTATTGTGCATTTGTAACTCTCAACCACAAAACCAATCATGAGGGTCATTTCTTTTGGCAGAGATATAACTATTTGAAAATTTGAAATCTAAGGGTGTAAAAAAATTTAAATATCAATAAAATTGCCTTTAAAGTTGTCCAAATGAAGTTCTTAGCGATGCATAATACTAATCAAATATTAAGTTTTGATATATTTACGGTAGAAAATTTACTAAATATCTTTGTGGAACATGATCTTTACATAATATCCTAATGATTTGTGGCCCATACAATGTATTTTTGGCTATTGCTACAAATATACCCAAGCTACTTAAGCTACTTAAGGTTTTGTGGTCCAGGGTCACATTTGTGTACCCCGTAAATGGATTGAATGCATTAAAGGAAAGAAAGAAAGAGAAAATGTGAAAATAGACTGCTCTCACACAAAGAGCAACACAAAGAAATGAAGAAAAATTTTTTTATTGTATTATTTTTATAATTACATTTCTTTTTTTTAAAGGTCTATCGATCATTCTGGTGTGGTGGTGAAGTGCTTTTCAATCACTGCATGAAACTTTCTTTTAAGGCAATTAAAATGTGATTCAGTTCCGGAAAACCACTCACAGCCATGTTTATATCAAACAACACTGAGTGAACTACAGTTTGGTGTCAATGCCTTTGTGTGAGGTCAGGCAAGGAGGAGAAAATAATGTCTTAGAAAATCAGTCCTTGCGTCAAGGTCTCCAATAAACGTCTTGCTCTTGAAACCCTGTAAACCTTCTTTGATAGAAGTGAATGTGTGCCTTGAAAAAATATAAAAGTGATCACTACATAAACCATATAAATATAGGTATACAATGATTGGCTGCAAAGATGATGACTGAGTGGCACCTACAGCTGTCATACATTGCTATCATTGTTTGAATGAGAAATTCCTAAAGGAACAGGAACATTGGTTTATAGCTCTGAGAGTGTTTGTCATGTGACACACAGAAGGAATTCACAAGAAGGAACTGAACCAGCTGACGTGTTTATCTGCATCTAAAAGAATTATGCAAATCAGGTAATGGCTGATTATAACGCTCTACTCCAATTAATCATCATTTGATAATTTACTGCAAGCATGGTCAATAAAAAATGTAAACAAATATCTGTTTTACATAAAATTGTGTTTACAGCCTGCTTTCAATGGCCGATAATAATGCAGTGTTAATTGTACTAGGCACACAGCACTTATTTCCTGAATACACATGCTATATGAAGCCTAATTTGCATAGAAAGGCGGTTTGCACAGAAAAGAATGAATTTCAATGCAAAATGCTATTTTGTGCCTGCTTAAACTGGATAGCGGGTGGTTTGTGAATAAGTTTCGTATGTTTGCAATGAAAACTACTTGATCTCATGACGAAAACGTACCTGTGGGAACTTTTTCACAAGATGCGACACACGTACCAGTAAGTACATATCACTGCACTTTCCAACAGAAATAAACACTAGAGGCAGTATAACAGCAAGTACTTAAAAAGTAATCGTTTTTGTACACACTTATGATAACAGCTCCATATGTTTTGCCTTCCGGATGTAACAAACTTGCTCGGTAACTCAGCCAACATGGAATTGGAAAAATAGTATACTTTCAATTGCATTTTTACGCCAAAATCACTTTTGTTCATACTATCGGGTAGGTTTAGGTGTAGTGCAGATGGTACGTTAATTTAAAACATCATGGAGCATAAAAGTTTAAGCGCCACTCAACGGACATTTCAAGTCAGAACTGCGGTAAACACATACAAAACCAATGTCACAATGTCACTTTTTTTTACGCCGCTAAGTGGTCATTTCACATTGAATATGTATTTCACGAGTTCGCGCTTACATATAATAAACGGCGTAAAAGTTAAGCGTGTTTGGCGTGCCGTCCGGGAGAGGGCTCCGAGCTCGGTAATCATTCCCGAGCCCGGGGCACTCCCCCTGGGTTCGAGCTCGGCATTTGGCCCGAACCCAATAGCGCTCCCCCCCTAGCTGAAGATGAAGAGAAGGGGGGGTGGAGGGATGCTGAAAACCAGAGATAAATGAAGGTAAGACTGCTTGGCTATTTAAAGGGACTGTAGTGCTTGGATAGGGAGTGTGATTGCTGATGGTGAATTGGCCGTGTTAATTATCTGTGCGAGCTCCTCCCGAAATTTGTTAATGAAGCATCACAACAAAACACATGGCGGTACATATTTCACGTCTTGCGAAAAAGTTCCCACAGGTATGTTTTTGTCATGAGATCAGGTTGACTGAAACACCATACGATAATGCATCTGTTTAGTGAATTCGCCCCACAATGGTTCTGCTAAATATGTGTTTGTGATATGTCAAAGCTCGGTCAACAAGTATGTCCAAAAGTCACAGGATCATGTAGATATTTTAGAAATCTCCATATCTGCAAAATGAAGACACAGGAAGGATGGTGAAGAATATGATGGGAAAAGGCAGGGAGGGACAGAGAGAAGCAGATGCGTCAGTACCAGTCAGTAAACTTTTCTACCTTGAAGGTGATGCTATTGTTAAATGCATAAGAAGTTTACAAAAATCCTGAAGGCACTTGCCTCCAAACACTCCTCTATCATGAATTAAAGAGAAGCAGTAGAGAAAAACAAAGATGTGACTCACTCTTCTTCTGCCACGGGGGTGTTGTAGCTCTGAAAGAGGGGCTGAACAAAGAGTCCGAGTGTGCCGACGACACACACCAGGATAAAAATCCAGAGGAAGAGCCGGTCGATCACCATGGCTACATACTTCCAGTCCTCAATGATCTGCATGACACATGCAAGCAAAAACATTAATTACTACTATATATATGTGTAGTCATGGGGCTTTAGCAGTGTTTTCAATCCTGGTATTTTGGTCACTAATAAAATTCAGCATTGCTCCATATTTCAGACTTAGTTTCTCAGCTCTAGGCATGGGAAATCGTAAAGAATTAATTAGCTTCTTAACAGTTGCATTAATGATTCTTTTAGTATTTGAAAGAAAGAATATTTTAGAAAAAAAAACAATTTAATTGATAAAATATTTGATAATTTCAATAAATATTTATAAACTTTTAAAAATTTCAATAACTTAATTTAATTAATTACTTTTCAATTTTCTATAGAATTGTACTGACATAATATGCATTAAACTAAATTAATTAATTAAATCTTATACTTAGTTGTAAGCTGTATGTGTTTGATTCACTTAAAAGAAGTGACTCTTTAAAGTCTTTTTTGACTAAAAAGAACCAGCTAAGAGTCATTCGTTCAAGAATGAGTCTACACTGGTTCCACTACATGTTTTTGATTCACTAAAATGACTAATAAGAGTCTTTTATTTGGGAATCAGCCAACACTTTAAGTGTTGTATATTTATTCATTCACTAAAAAAAAAACTAGCTACTAAGAGTCATTTGTTCAAGAATCAGACTACACTGGTTGCACTACATGTTTTTTGATTTACTAAAAAGAACTGACTCATAAGATTCATTTATTTGTGAATCAGGCATGAATGTTTATTCATTCACTAAAAAGAACCTGGTCATAAGAGTCATTCGTTCAAGAATCTGACTTTACAGATTGGAATTAGTCTATATTAGTTCCAGTGCATGTTTTTTTTAATCACTAAAAAAACAGCTAAGAATCATTTGTTCAAAAATCAGACTACACTGGTTGCACTACATGTTTTTATATTTACTAAAAAGAACTGACTTATAAGAGTCATTTATTTGGGAAATAGACAACACTGGTTGTGCTGTATGTTTATTCATTCACTAAAACGAACCTGCTCATAAGAATCAGTAGTTCAAGAATCTGACTAAACAGGTTGCACTCAAGTTTTTCGATTCACTTAAAAGAACTTACTCCTTAGAGTTGTTTGTTTAGGATTCAGTCTATATTGGTTCTGGTGCATGTTTTTTTTTTTTTTTTTTTTTTTTGACTCATTAAAAAGAATCAGGCAACACTGGTAGTGCTGTATGTTTATTCATTGACTGAAAAGAACCTGCTCATAAGAGTCATTCGTTCAAGAATCTGACTACACAGGTTGCGCTCAAGCACGGCCATAGCCAGCTACGAGGTCACCAAGGTCCGGACCTCGGTCATTTTTTTATATTCAAAAATAAAATGTCAAGCTCTCTGAATGATTATTTAGCAGTTTAAACCACCTCCTATCACATGAGAAGCTAGCGCAGTGAACGGGGCTTGAGAGCGCGTTGAGTGAGAGCGCGGGTGCAGCCTCCGTTTGTTGCCAGATCCACCTATTATACGTGTTTTTTGACTTGTTTTTCCAATTTAGTGTGACACTTTGGGACGTTTATAAAGTGGAAAGCTGAACGTTAGTGTTAGCGATATATTAATCTTATTTACAGAATACAAGCTTTGAACTTATTTCGAATATCTGAAAAGAACCTGCTCATAAGAGTTTTTTGTAGCAATATCTGGCAACATTGTACATTCATAAAAAAACTTAATTGCTGACAGGAAGATACCACAATTGGTAAGACAAATGCAGTGATCATCGTTAATATCTGAAAGAAATGTATAACACTATCAAAAACAATAGCATAATACAAATCTGTTTGTTACAGAATGAAATAGGCTTCTATGCCAAATAACGTTAACGTTACTGGCCAGCAGGAAGACGTCTCATGCTCTTTAGTTAACCTTAAGTCAAAAAACATTAATTAAAGCAGTGTTTCTCAACTGGTGGGTCGCAAAAACGTTTTGAGTGGGTCACGGAGTGTGCAGTCAAAGAAACAACAAACGTAATTCTGTTTTTTCTGACGCTAGACTATTTTGAAAGACGTGCGTGAAAGCGGTTGACTCTTCTATCAGTACCTGAGAAAAATACTTTTTCCTCATTCAGTATCTACGGTCAAATGAGGTGTTGTCAAGTTTTATGTCAGTGTCATTATTCTAATGTTATTTTTATAACTGGTAATAAAATAAAAATTCCCTCACCTAAAAAAAAACCTAACTTTCCATGTAAAACATTATACTGAATAAAAAAATCTTTCACAATCATTTACATGTCTGTCTATTTTGAAGTTTAGGCTATATGTAGTGCATTTGTGGGTGTTATTATAGCACAATTCTTAACACCTTACTTCGGACCTCACTAATTTTCAAAACCTGGTTACGGCCTTGCGCTCAAGTGTTTTGACTCACTAAAAAGAACTGACACTTTAGAGTCATTTGTTCAGGAAGCAGTCTATACTGGTTCTGCTGCATGTTTTTTTGACTCACTAAAAAGAACCAGCTAAGAGTCATTTATTTGGGAATCAGGCAAAACTGGTAGTGATGTATGTTTATTCATTCCCTAAAAAGAACCTGTTCATACAAGTCTTTTGTTTAAGAATCAACTTTGAAATCAGACTACTTGTTGTGCAGTCTGAAAAACTCATCTACTCAAAGTCAACTAATCCATACATCAATCAATCAATCAATAAAGCACAGAAATACTTCTCACCCCTTCATCATCATCCTCAATCTTCATATGTTCAGCAATGAACTGCACACCCTCTATGGCCTCATCCACATCTGGGTCGTGCCTGACTTTCACTCTCTGCCTGAACTCTGCTCCCTCAGGAAGGTCACCGACCCTCCAGGCCCCGCACACACGACCAGGGTCATCACTTAAGAAGAATGAGTCTCCGTCCAACCTTATGCCCTTAGCATCAGATGAGAATGATTTCCGTTGATGCTTCTGTCGAAACCTTTCCCGTACATTAGACCTGCCCGGCCGTCGCATCAGAAGGAAAACAGGAAGCTTATGCAGGAACACACGCTTGACCCACTCGGGCATGCGGTGTGTCGATGGAGAACGGTGGTGAACGTTGAGCACACACACACTTGTCACGATAGAAAATGTGACCAGCACCATCGTAAACATCAGATACTTCCCTATTAATGGAACAGCTAGGGATGTTGGTGGAACGATCTTCGATATCAGGAGCAAAAACACAGTAAGAGCCAAAAGAACTGATATACAAAGTGTCATCTTCTCTCCGCAGTCTGAAGGAAGGTAGAAAACCAGAATTGCAAGAGAAGTGATGAGGACACATGGAATGATGAGGTTAATCGTGTAGAAGAGAGGTTTGCGCTTGATCACAAAGTCGTACGTGACATCCAGGTATGTGAGGTCATTGGGGTCTTCGTTTTTTCTGCCAGGGAGTGACACAATATCCCATTCACCGCTTGGTGTGTAATCATCACGACTGGCAAAATCAGACGTCAAGTAAAGATCAAGTTCTGTGCGGTCATAGGTCCAAGAACGAAATTTAAGCGTGCAGTTCTGTTGATCGAAAGGGAAGTTACGGACTTCAATAGCACAGGCGCTCTTGTAGATGGCAGGAGGGAGCCAGAAAATATCACCAGTGTTGGAGACGACTGCATTGCAGTAAAATGATACTTCATAAACACCATCTGCACTGTAAGAGAAGAGAATATACTTCATAAATATCAATGAAGTGCATAAAGTGAGTTACAATGACAAAATGCATGCATTGGCGCTTAAAGGAAAAGTTCACTTTCACAACAAAAATTTACAGATAATTTACTCACTCTTTCTCTTTCTCTCCTCAGTCGTAAAGAAATTATGTTTTTTGAGGAAAACATTTCAAGATTTCTCTCCAAATAGTGGACTTCTATGGTGCCCCTGAGTTTGAACTTCCAAAATGCAGCTTCAAAGGGCTCTCCAGCCAAGGAATAAGGGTCTTATCTAGCGAAAGGATCGGTTATTTAAAAAAAAAAATTACAATGTACAGTCAAGCCCGAAATTATTCATACCCCTGGCAAATTCTGACTTAAAGTTACTTTTATTCAACCAGCACGTTTTTTTTTTACCAGAAATGACACAGGCTTCTCCCAAAAGATAATGTGTTGATAATTTGTTGTTAATGTGTCGATGTACAAGAGGCATCATTGTGTAAAAAAATATTTCTCAGCTTTTATTTGCATTTGAACAAAAAGTGCCATGTCCAAAATTATTCATACCCTTTGCAAACTGTCACAGTCTATAAGAAAATCCAAAGTTCTATACCATTCCAAATAGTCCAAGCTGTTCTAAAGCATCCTAATTACCCTGATTCATAGGGAACAGCTGTTTTAATCAGGTACAGGTGATTAAAAAACAACAGGTAAAAAACAGAATTAAGCTCTCTGCTGTTGGTTTGTGGACAGTCATGGCTAAGACAAAGGAGCTCACTGAGGACCTGCTGAGGCTACGCATTGTGGCTGCTCACAAGTCAGGAAAGGGCTATAAGACCACACTAAAAGTTTTGAAGTTCAAGTGGCTACAGTGCAAAGTATTATTAAAAAATACAAGACGTTCCGCACTGTGAAAAATCTCAGAGGACGTGGTCAGAAGCCAAAAGTGACACCTGTGCTGGCTAGGAGGATAGTGAGAGAGGTAAAAAATAATCCAAGGATCACCACCAAGGCCATCCTGATGAATCTAGGCTCTGCTGGTGGCAACATCTCAGAGCAGACAGTCCAACGGACAATGCACACCGCTGGGTTCCACGGATGCAGACCAAGGAGGACACCACTTCTCCAGATAAGGCACACAAAAGCCCACTTGGAATTTGCAAATGCTCATCTGGACAAACAAGAAGACATCTGGTCTTCTGTTTTATGGTCAGATGAAACAAAAATTTTATTGTTTGGCCACAATGATGTAGCCTTCATTTGGTGTAAAAATGGAGAAGCCTTCAACCCTAAGAACACCATCCCCACTGTCAAACATGGTGGTGGGAACCTAATGTTTTGGGGGTGTTTTTCAGCCGGTGGACCAGGGAACCTAATCACAGTAAACGGCACCATGAAAAAGGAGCAATACATCAAAATTCTCAACAACAACATCAGGCAGTCTGCAGAGAAACATGGCCTTGGGCACTAGTAGACATTTCAGCATGACAACAACCCAAAACACACAGCAAAAGTGGTGAAGAAATGGTTAGCAGACAAAAACATTAACGTTTTGCAGTCCTGACTTAAATCCAATTGAGAATCTGTGGAGGGAGCTAAAGAATAGGGTGATGGTAAGGAATCAAAATCATCCTACATTGCTGTTTTACCTTTTTTTGTAAAGGGTGTTTGATCTTCTTTGCATGTTCACTTTGTAAACACTGGGTCGGTACTTCTGCAGCGATGTAGGGCAATTTTGAAGTTGGCGAAGAAAATGAGATGGGAGTTTTTCAACCTACCCTAACTGCCATGAACGAAATACACAGAGTTCAAGCAGAGCTAGACAAGATGAGCATTTGAGGTAAAAAGTACATAAACTGTCCATTTATTTTAGAAAATAAACAATCGTATCGCTAAATAAGACCCTACTACCTCAGCTGGAGGAATTGAAGCTGCATTTAAACTGCATTTTGGAAGTTCAAACTTGGGGGCACCATAGTAGTGAAAAAAATATTTCTTCACAACTGAAGAAAGAAAGACATCAACATCTTAGGTGACAGTTTTTGTTCTGGAAGTGAACTTCTCCTTTAATGCAAAGCATTAAAACACAAACATAGCTATGAGAGGGACCCCCACTATATTTTTTATTTATAAATACCTTTTTATGTGAATACATGTACTTACTATTATAATAACAATAAACTCAGCATAATTACATGCAAGTAACCCTAAGCCAAACTCTAATCCTAACCTTAACCACAGTAAGTTCATGTAGTTAATAAATATTACACAGTACTTTAAGGTATGATTCAACTGTAACAAGGACACCTTAAAATAAAGTATAACCAATTTTTTATTATTATTTTTTATTGCTGTCAATCTAATAAAATAATTGTGGTTAAGATCATACTTTTATGAAAATGAAACTATGTAAGATCTATTACATTTGGTGTGTTACAAATTGTTATGCTAAAGATATCAAATTAATACCACAAGTTAACTTTGATTGCTCTAAGCATTTTGCAAGAATCTTTTTTTTATTCTTTCAAATTTTCCCCATTTTGAAAAACCCATGTATATGAGATGTTGAGAACGCCTCCGCATCGCACACAGTTCCTGATTATTATGCATTAATTAACAGATCTTTAATCCAGGATCTTTCTCCCTCTGTGCCCTTGAAAAATTATTAGTGTACAGCTTTTCAATTAAAATTAGCATAGAAATACAATGCTTATTTTAGCAAAGGATTACATGCACCAGTGTCTCTTTACATGAGGAAATGCCTCTTAAGCAAATTAAAGTCTCATCCCACCCAATTTATCCATTTCAGCAAGGAACATGCGCAAGTGCATCCTCCATTTTTATCAACTAAAATGGGGATTATATAACACGCATTGCTTCCACTGGGAACACACATCTGACCTAGATCAAACTGTTTAAATATTGTTGCTTGTCATTCTTCCTATTTTTTCTTCATTCTTCTGAGCTTTGTCAAGAGTGTAGACGTGAACGACCCGATAGAACAGCAACAAGGGAGGAGACTGCTCTTGCTTTTGGCAACTTTCTAGCATAATTAGCCAGTCTCTTGGAACAGTGACAGCTTGCTTGTTGTATTGAGTTTGTCACTAAACACTGACAGTGCATCAAAGTCTCAAAACATCCCAAAAGTTTACAAGGCTCATAGTCTTAATAAGAACTGAGAAAAGCTGCCAAAATGAAGTCTTAACACACTCTAAATGTATCAGACAATATAATATGCATCAGATGCTTGTATAACTACACTGAATGTAGGCCATACTATATTTACTATACTATACTTTTTTTAAAGGACCAATTCTCACTATTAACCAGTTGCTTACTAGCATGCATATTACTAGCAAATTGGCTGTTTATTAGTACTTATAAAGCACATATTAATTCCTTATTTTCCATATTTCAGATTTCTTAGTCCTATTCTATGGTCTTACCCCAGACCTAAACTTAACAACTAGGTTACTAACTGTTAATAATAAGCAAATTATGAGTTTAATAAGACAAAAGTTGTAGTTAATAGTTAGTAAATACTGAGAATTAGTCCTTAAATTAAAGTGTGATCAAAGTGTTTTAGTTATGTAGATATATTATGACCATGCAATTTTCAGCTTGTTCTATTCTCTATACATACCTAATATTTAAATAATTTATATTTTATATGTAATTACATATCATTTCTAACTACAAATTTGTAGCAAATATAAATACAATAAATTGATTAAAAAAATCTTTGTTGCGTGGTCACTGTATTGTTGGCAAGTCAAATAAACATACTCAACAAATAGCAAATCATATTAAGCTCATATTATCACTCAAAATAATTGGTCAGTACTATCTATATATGGGTCAGTACTATCTAAATTATCTATCTATCTATCTATGAAATTAATATTTTTATTTAGTAAGAATGCATTAAATTGATCAAAAGTGATAGTAAAAGTGAGTTTTGTTTTTTTTCATTAAAGAATCACGGGTAGAAAATATGTGTTTTTCACGCATATTAAGCATTATAAACATTTTAATATTGATAAAAAAAAATGTTGCTAGCACATTATGATAATTCTGAATGATCATGTGACACTGAAGACTGGAGACTAGTAGCTGCTGAAAATTCAGCTTTGCATCAGGAATAAATTACATTTTAAAATATATTAAAATAGAAAACAGTTACTGTGTACTACATGAAATAGTTGTTCATGAGTCCCTTGTTTGTCCTGAACCATTAAAATGCCCACTGTTATTCAGAAAAATCCTTCAGGTCCCACAAATTCTTAGATTTTTTTTCTGTAGCATTTTTGTGTATTTAAACCTTTTCCAACAATGTCTGTATAATTTTGAGATTCATCGTTTCACACTGAGGACAACTGAGGGACTCATTTGCAGCTATTACAGAAGCTTCAAACGCTCACTGATGCTTCAGAAGGAAACACAACTTTTGAACAAAACTTTTGGAGATGTGTTAATTTTTCCTATTTTGCCTGAATATATATTTTTTTTATTTAGTACTACCCTTCAGGCTGCAGAAGATACTTACATGTTTCCCAGAAGGCAAAATAAATTACATGTACCCTTATCTTCAAATGCATGTTTTTTTCCTTTTTAGGAGCATCAGTGAGCATTTGAACCTTCTGTAATTGTTGCATATGAGTCCCTCAGTGTGAAAAGATGGATCTCAAAATTATACAGTCATTGTAGGAAAGGGTTCAAATACACAAAAAATGCTGGAAAACCAAAGAATTTTGTGTGGGACCTGAAGGATTTTTCAGAAGAATAGCAGGCAGTTTAACTGTTAAGGACAAACAAGGAACTCATGAACAACAATCACTAAACAAAAAACACAGCTGTGGATCATTCAGGTAAGAACCTAATATTAAGAATCAAGGGGATGTAAACTTTTGAAAGGGGTCGTTTTTATAAATTTAACTATTATTTTCTCTTGTGGACTATATGTAAACATCTTTTATGTAAAATATGTTATTCAGGTCAGTACAAAATAAACAATAACAGGCATTTTGTATGATCCCTCTTATTTTGGTCAAATAATTTAACATTTTGCAGATTCTGAAAGGGGGTGTAAACTTTTGAACACAACTGTACATGTGGTACAGGTATATGAATGTTCTGGTCACAGTAATGGCATACTTGTTATAGAGTACTATGTCTGGAAGCCAGATGTGCTGCGATGGTATCCGTAGTTTTTTGATGCCCTCATACTCATTTGGATCCCACATCAGTCTATAGTCATTCCACTCCTACAAAGAAAGCAGAATATGGTTAAAACTGTTTAAACTGGGTGAGATGATATACCAGTATTTGTACCAAACTCATTTAAAACAGAATGAATTCACTCAGTTAAACAGAAATTTTCCACCACTTTTAGAAATAACCTAAAAGTAAACTATAATTGATTTACAGCTCAAATCTGCCACGTGCTGTGAGTGCACTCATGTGAGATAGCTCATTTGACTGTGTTTTATATCACTATCCAGATGAGTGCACAGGCATAGCAGGTGAGCTTACCTGAGTCAGCCACACATTGGTTGTCATGATTTGTTCCCTCTCATTCTGTAAAAAGAACAGAACATGATGCATGAGGGATATGATGAGATCAGGACATGACACAATCCAGACTCAAACCTGTATCACCCATGTGAGCACTAACAATGTGTTCTAACCAGACATGACGTGAAAGGCTTCCAGCGTCTCTGTCCTCACTCAAAGTGAAAGAAGTCTGAATATATTTGCTGTTTAATATACAGCTGTGTGAAGCACAGATTTGAACAAATGAGATTCTGCCATGGGAGGGGCTACCCAGTGCAACATGACAAAAATAGTAACAAATTGTTTTGTTGCTTGTCATGCAGTGGCCTGGTTAGAACACAGTGTCAATGTGATTTTACCTGTCAGTGTCAATCTACCTTCTCTAAGTCTCTAATGTGTCAAGGGTAGGTTACTGCTGCACTGTCACTCTAATGCAATTGTACTGTATAAAATATATGCTATGATACAGAGTTTAGCTCCAATAATGATCAAACAGACCTGAAAAATCTAACCAAAGTCTTTAGGATTACCTGAAAGGGTTTGAAGTAATAGAGCTGCCCACCTCTACTCTAATATTTTGTGTTTGGTGTGCATGTATATGAGAAACACTTACCACACTAATAAGCTGTGCAAGAGAGACTTTGATGCCAATAGTGACCTGCTGACTCTTATTGACCGCAGGCCGGATAAGTTTATTGTAGCGCTCAGGACCAAGCAGAAAATCTACCAGCCTCTCCTCAGCATCAGCAGCAAGAGACCCTAACACACACAAACAAACAGATTTACATGGAGATTGAAAAAGGTTTAAAGATCAACACATGGTAAATGCCTTTTTGTCTTTGTCTTTTAAAGGGGTCATGTTGTGAGGAATTATTTGTGAATTTACAAGCAATTACAAAACTAAAATGATTTGAAAGTAAATCCAATACCAGTCTTTTTTTCAGCGCAGTATGTTTTGCTGACTGTATGTTGGCTGGAGCATAAAAGAAAGTTGCTAGGTTTTTTATTTATAAATTTTTTTGAGATCAATGAATGTGCTAATGTATTTTTACACACAGAGAACCTACCTTGATCAATGATGTTAAAAGATTAAAACAGTTCATTTGACTTCAACAGTCTGAGCAGCACATTTAAGAGTGGATTATTATGGAAACTTGACTATTTATAAATGAATATAAATATAAACAAAATTTTGACTGCTTATCCAAAAATAAATGAATAAATAAATAAATATAAAAAATAACAGGAAGAATTAGTGGATAACAACATGAGAAAAAATCAAACAACAATTCAACAATTTCAACAATTTTCTGAAATTTTCTGTCACGGTTGAGTAAGGGAGGTCTGGGTCCAAATGCAGGGTAAGAAGGTTTTTAATGAGAACAACAACTAAACAAACAAAAAGGCCAACACGGCACAAACTGAAACACTAAATAACAAAATCAAAACTGAATCAAAGCCAAGGATCTAGAAAACACAGAATACAAAACAGGACTCGAGACAATGCAGACATGAAGCAGGAGTGAGAAGTGAGAGTTCTTATACAGTAGTCCAGATGGTGAACAGCTGTGAATGAAATCAGTGCTAATGACAAGACAGACATGAACGATAAGGGGAGTGGAGTGCAAGGGGAACAGCGACCTCAGGAGGCTGAGGGAAGACCCACAGCCCCGATCATGACAGTACCCCCTCCCTACGGAACGGCTTCCAGACGTTCCCAAAGCCTGGAGGGAGGAGGTACGGAGGAAGGCAACTCAGGGGGAGGGATGGCGGGCCAGGCCCGTGCAGTGCAGTCACCGCCGCGTCAGAAACAGAAAGCACGGCCGCCTCAGCGTCCGGAACAGAGAGCGCAGCCGCCTCCGCGTCAGGAACAGAGCACGCAGCCGCCTCCGCGTCAGGAACAGAGAGCGCAGCGTCCTCCGCGTCAGGAACAGAGAGCGCAGCGTCCTCCGCGTCAGGAACAGAGAGCGCAGCCGCCTCTGCGTCAGGGACAAAGAGTGCAGCCGCCTCCGCGTCAGGAACAGAGAGCGCAGCGTCCTCCGCGTCAGGAAAATAACGCGCAGCCGCCTCCGCGTCAGGGACAAAGAGCGCAGCCGCCTCCGCGTCAGGAACAGAGAGCGCAGCCGCCTCTGCGTCAGGGACAAAGAGTGCAGCCGCCTCCGCGTCAGGAACAGAGAGCGCAGCGTCCTCCGCGTCAGGAAAATAACGCGCAGCCGCCTCCGCGTCAGGGACAAAGAGCGCAGCCGCCTCCGCGTCAGGAACAGAGAGCGCAGCGTCCTCCGCGTCAGGAACAGAGAGCGCAGCCGCCTCTGCGTCAGGAACAGAGAGCGCAGCCACCTCCGCGTCAGGAACAGAGCACGCAGCCGCCTCCGCGTCAGGAACAGAGAGCGCAGCGTCCTCCGCGTCAGGAACAGAGAGCGCAGCGTCCTCCGCGTCAGGAACAGAGGGCGCAGCCGCCTCAGCGTCCGGAACAGAGAGCGCAGCCGCCTCCGCGTCAGGAACAGAGCACGCAGCCGCCTCCGCGTCAGGAACAGAGAGCGCAGCGTCCTCCGCGTCAGGAACAGAAAGCGCAGCGTCCTCCGCGTCAGGAACAGAGAGCGCAGCGTCCTCCGCGTCAGGAACAGAGAGCGCAGCCGCCTCTGCGTCAGGGACAAAGAGTGCAGCCGCCTCCGCGTCAAGAACAGAGAGCGCAGCGTCCTCCGCGTCAGGAAAATAACGCGCAGCCGCCTCCGCGTCAGGGACAAAGAGCGCAGCCGCCTCCGCGTCAGGAACAGAGAGCGCAGCGTCCTCCGCGTCAGGAACAGAGAGCGCAGCCGCCTCTGCGTCAGGAACAGAAAGCGCAGTCGTCTCTGCGTCAGGAACAGAAAGCGCAGTCGTCTCTGCGTCAGGAACAGAAAGCGCAGTCGTCTCTGCGTCAGGAACAGAAAGCGCAGCCGCCTCAGCGTCCGGAACAGAGAGCGCAGCCGCCTCCGCGTCAGGAACAGAGCACGCAGCCGCCTCCGCGTCAGGAACAGAGAGCGCAGCGTCCTCCGCGTCAGGAACAGAAAGCGCAGCGTCCTCCGCGTCAGGAACAGAGAGCGCAGCGTCCTCCGCGTCAGGAACAGAGAGCGCAGCCGCCTCTGCGTCAGGGACAAAGAGTGCAGCCGCCTCCGCGTCAAGAACAGAGAGCGCAGCGTCCTCCGCGTCAGGAAAATAACGCGCAGCCGCCTCCGCGTCAGGGACAAAGAGCGCAGCCGCCTCCGCGTCAGGAACAGAGAGCGCAGCGTCCTCCGCGTCAGGAACAGAGAGCGCAGCCGCCTCTGCGTCAGGAACAGAAAGCGCAGTCGTCTCTGCGTCAGGAACAGAAAGCGCAGTCGTCTCTGCGTCAGGAACAGAAAGCGCAGTCGTCTCTGCGTCAGGAACAGAAAGCGCAGTCGTCTCTGCGTCAGGAACAGAGAGCGCAGCGTCCTCCGCATCAGGAACAGAGAGCGCAGCCGCCTCTGCGTCAGGAACAGAAAGCGCAGTCGTCTCTGCGTCAGGAACAGAAAGCGCAGTCGTCTCTGCATCAGGAACAGAGAGCGCAGCGTCCTCCGCATCAGGAACAGAGAGCGCAGCCGCCTCTGCGTCAGGAACAGAAAGCACAGTCGTCTCTGCGTCAGGAACAGAGAGCGCAGCGTCCTCCGCGTCAGGAACAGAGAGCGCAGCCGCCTCTGCGTCAGGAACAGAAAGCACAGTCGTCTCTGCGTCAGGAACAGAGAGCGCAGCCGCCTCTGCGTCAGGAACAGAAAGCACAGTCGTCTCTGCGTCAGGAACAGAAAGCACAGTCGTCTCTGCATCAGGAACAGAGAGCGCAGCGTCCTCCGCATCAGGAACAGAGAGCGCAGCCGCCTCTGCGTCAGGAACAGAAAGCACAGTCGTCTCTGCGTCAGGAACAGAGAGCGCAGCGTCCTCCGCGTCAGGAACAGAGAGCGCAGCCGCCTCTGCGTCAGGAACAGAAAGCGCAGTCGTCTCCGCGTCAGGAACAGAGCAAGTGGAAGCCGCCGCCGCCTTCCCACGAAACTCCATCTCCACCCCCACCGCAAAGAAGGGGCGCCTTCGCATAGCCTCAGCGACACGGGCATCCATCGCCAGGCAGGCGTAGATATACTGAAAGCGCGCGGCCGACGCCGCCTCAAAAGACATCCCCTCCGTCTCTGGAGCAGAGGGAATGGTCGCCGCCTCAAAAAAAAAATCTTCCCCGCTGGATCCATTTGTGATGTCTGCATTCTGTCACGGTTGAGTAAGGGAGGTCTGGGTCCAAATGCAGGGTAAGAAGGTTTTTAATGAGAACAACAACTAAACAAACAAAAAGGTCAACACGGCACAAACTGAAACACTAAATAACAAAATCAAAACTGAATCAAAGCCAAGGATCTAGAAAACACAGAATACAAAACAGGACTCGAGACAATGCAGACATGAAGCAGGAGTGAGAAGTGAGAGTTCTTATACAGTAGTCCAGATGGTGAACAGCTGTGAATGAAATCAGTGCTAATGACAAAACAGACGTGAACGATAAGGGGAGTGGAGTGCAAGGGGAACAGCGACCTCAGGAGGCTGAGGGAAGACCCACAGCCCCGATCATGACATTTCCGGCACTGAATAAAAAAAGTTTTAAAAAGGTTATTGCGTCTTTCTTTCTCGCAATTCTGATTTTTATCTCAGAATTGTGATATAAACTATAATATAGATAGCAAATATAAACTATATAGATAGCAAATGCGGGTTTATATATCACAATTTCGAGGAATAAAGTCAGAATTCCAAGATACAAACTCGAAATGGTGAGAAAAAAGTCTAAATTATCAGTTGTATCTCACAATTCTGACTTTACAACTTGCAACTGTGAGTTTATGTCTCACAATTTGCTGAAAAAGTCAGAATTGCAAGATATTGTAAGGAATGTGAGACGGTCGGATCCATTTGCAAGCGTTATTAAAGTTAAACACAGACGTGGTCATAAACAGGCAGGGGGGTCGAGCAACAGCGAACAGCTATAACGAGAGCAAAACACAAGAGTAATCCAAACAGGCGAGGTTCGATAACAGCAGCAAATGTAATCCAAAGGGGCTAGAAAAAAGAGTGATCCAAAAGGACAGGCAGGAGATCGGGAAACCAGACAGGAATGCAAACACGGAAAGACAAGACTAGAAAATAAGGGAAACGCTTTGTATGGTTGCGATGCAAACTCAATACTCGGCAGTGAATGACTGTAATGGCCTTGTATTTATACGGTTCATGATTGGTGGCAGGTGAAAGTGCAGTATGTGCAATGGGATATGGGAAGTATAGTCCAGGGTGAAGTGTGAGAGTCGATGTAATGAGCGGGCGACCTCTGGTGGTGAGCGGCTGGAAGAACACAGGCAGGGTTCGTAACAGATATAAACTCGCAGTTGCAAGAAAAAATCAGAATTGCGAGATACAAACTCGAAATTGCAAGAAAAAAGTCTAAATGATCAGTTTGTATCTCATAATTCTGACTTTATAACTTGCAACTGTGAGTTTATATCTCACAATTTGCAGAAAAAAGTCAGAATTGTAAGATAAAAACTCGCAATTGCAAGAAAAAAGTCAGAATTGTGAGATACAAACGTGAAATTGCAAGAAAAAAAGGCAGAATTACGAGATTTCACAATTGTGACTTTCTTACAATTCTGCCTTTTTCTTGCAATTTCAAGTTTGTATCTCGAAATTCTGACATTTTTCTTGCAATTGCAAGTTTATATCTTGTAATTCTGACTTTTTTCTCAGAATTGTGAGATATAAACTTGCAGTTGCAAGTTACAAAGGCAGAATTGTGAGACAAACTGATCATTTTGACTTTTTTATTGCAATTTCGAGTTTGTATCTCGCAATTCTGACTTTTTGCTTGCAATTGCGAGTTTATATCTCACAATTCTGACTTTTTTTCTCAGAATTGTGAGATATAAACTAGCAGTTGCAAGTTATAAAGTCAGAATTGTGAGATATAAACTCATAATTTTGAGTTTTTTTCTCAGAATTGTGAGATATAAACTAGCAGTTGCAAGTTATAAAGTCAGAATTGTGAGATACAAACTCAAAATTTAGATTTTTTTTCTCAGAATTGTGAGATATAAACTAGCAGTTGCAAGTTATAAAGTCAAAATTGTGAGATACAAAC
Source organism: Garra rufa (assembly GCF_049309525.1). Lineage (NCBI taxonomy): Eukaryota > Metazoa > Chordata > Actinopteri > Cypriniformes > Cyprinidae > Garra > Garra rufa. Next base: position 35,946,314 of record NC_133366.1, on the reverse strand, counting down.
TCATAATTTAAATTTTTTTCTCTCGCAATTTAGAGTTTGTATCTTGCAATTCTGACTTTTTTCTCAGAACTGTGAGATATGAATTCACAGTTGTGAATTATAAAGTCCAATTATGAGAGGGGAAAAGCTGATATGTTCTCAAAAAGTTTATATCTCACAATTCTGACTTAACTCGCAATTGCGTGTTATAAAGTCAGAATTGTAAGATATAAACTCGCAATTCTAAAAAAAAGTCTGAATTTTGAGTTTATATCTAGCAATTTCGACTGTAACTTGCAACTGAAAGTTTATATCATGCAATTCTGAGAAAAAAAGTCAAATGTGCAAGTTTGTATAACGCAATTCTGAGAAAAAAAAAGTCAGAAATGTGAGATAAAAAGTTGCCTTTTTTATTTGTATTTTTGTTCAGTGGCAGAAACAGGCTTCCATAAAAAATGCCAGTAGATCTTACAATTTTAGAAAAAAAAGGGGCAAAGTTTGAAGAAAAAAAAACCTGAAGTAGTATTTTCTTGTAGAACATACTCCAATAATAATGTTTTATTTATAACTACAAAAAAATCATTTTTAAAGTGTATAATGTGATCCCTTCCAGACTGTTCTAGCTTTACATCTAGTGTCTGTTTGCCAAAACCTTTTGAAATTGTGTCATTAAATGTCAAATAATCATCGAAAGACATTAAAGTCACAAAGCAGTGCCATCTACTCCAGTTTTTTTTTTTAGTTTTTAAGAATATCATGAAAAGGCCAGAAGTGTCTGCTAAGCTGCATGTAATCTGCTTTCACTGCAAAGCAAAAACACACAAACATGTCAGAATAATTTTTCTCTGCATCTTATCCCATCATATCTCATAAGCCCACCATTGCTGTGGAGGGGGTGTGCCAATGACATGGCAAAACAATGACTTGCCAAGACGGTATAGCAACACACACACACACACACACACACACACACACACACAAAACACACACCATTTCCTCCCCACTGCATGTGGGATAAGATCTCCAGTGACTGCGCTCCTCCTCTCAAAACAGAACGCTGACACATGCACACACCTAGTTTCCGTCACGAATCCAAGATTGTGTCAGACTCAATTGGTATGATCCGTTCCGCACAGCAAGACACGCACACCTTTGAGCTTTTGTGGCTATGCTGAGCCTTAGTCATTTTGCATGGCTTGTCCCTTTAAGCAAAGCAAGGCCCAGATCAACATCATATCAGTTTATGTGTGTTTGTCTGTAACTCAGTTCTTAAGGATGTTATACCAATGTGAAAGCCATGGGTGACTCTGGAAAGACAATCAATGAGTGTGTCTGACCTATTACCTTTATTCTCAGACCCATCTGTGTGTGACCACCATTTCCAGCTTAATGCTTCATCAGACAGAAAAAAACATCTGCAGCATCTGACTCTAATATCCATTTTATTGATTCAATCTATTTGCCAGGCTTTCAATGTCTATATGAGCTGCAGTGGATTCAAATACAGTAACAGTAGCAAATCTCTTTATAAAAGTATGATAATGTTTAGAAATAAACAAAAATTTAATATTTTACAGTTTAGACAGTATTTTTTTATCTCCACCAGTGAAAACTGTTCCAAACAAGCACAAGGCAGAATCAACCTGTTGTGTACATTACCGTTTACAAATCTGGGTCAGTAAAAAATTTTTTATGAAATTGTTTTATTCAGCAAGAATACATTAAATTGATCAAAAGTGACCATTTTTGATTAATTTAAGTAAATATATTTACAATGTTATTAAATATTTCTATTTAATGTAAATGTTGTTCTTTTAAACTTCTATTAATCAATATCATGTATCACAGATTAAAGAAAACTTTTACACAGCGCAACAATTTTTTAACATTGATAATAACAGAAATGTTATACAAAATCAGTATATAAGAATGATTTGCTGCTAAATTCAGCTTTGCCATCACACTGGAAAAATACATTTTGAAGTACAGTTGAGGTCAAAAGTTTATATAAACAAATGTTAATTATTGTACCAAAATAATAGGAATCATACAAAATGCATGTTATTTTTTATTTGGTATTGACCTGAATAAGATATTTCACATAAATGACATAATATTGTGCTTTTACCTGAATGATCCACAGTTGTTGTTGTTGTTTTATTGTTTTAGTGAAAGTTGTTTGTGAGTCCCTTGTTTATCCTGAACAGTTAAACTGCCCGCTTTTCTTCAGAAAAATCCTTCAGGTCCCACAAACCTTTAAACCCTTTGCAACAATGACTGATTTTGAGATCCATCTTTTCACACTGAGGACAACTGAGGGACTTATATGCAAATATTACAGAAGGTTCAAATGCTCATTGATGCTCCAGAAGGAGACACAATGCATTAAGAGCCGGAGGGTAAAAGCTTTTTAAATGTAAAGATCAGGGTCAACTTAAATAAGAAAAATTATGCATTAAGAGCCAAGGGTGTAAACTTTTGATCAGAATGAAGATGTGTACATCTTATCAAAGCAAAACTTTTGAACAACAGTTTAAATACAAGTGGTGTTTTGTTCCTGAATGAATCAGTGTTTTTGAATAAATCAATTGATTAAATGATTCAGTGACTCGCTTGTTATCACCAACTGGCATGACAATATTAACTGCAGAAAGAGCCACTAAAAATCTCCACCAATAAATAATGCACAGACTCACTGAACCGTATGTCAAAACTCTCAGAACGCCACTTGGCCATTAAAATTCAAACCCTGGAACTAAATGCTATTACTATCATGTTAAGGAGCATTCACAATGCCCTAACAAAACCCAACAAACTTGGGGGTCCCCACATATTTTTGTAGTAGTGGAAAAATGATAATGGCAGAATGAATTCGATTTATAAGGGACATCGGACGCCTATTTTCCACAAGTTGGCATGATTCTTTAGGCTTTTTATGAAATGTCTGCAACATCCTTTGGTTAAAATTCTTCAATTGTAAAAAAAAAAACACCTTTTTACTTTGTCAAAAACAGCTCTGTTCAGTGACCCATTTCAGTGCATGTCTCTTTAAAAGATAATGAGCTACTGCTTACCCCACCCATTTCTTCCATGTTTTGTGTATTCAGTGGTGTATTACCATCAAAAACAAAACAAATCCACTGTGTCCTCTGTGGTTCTGATGTCAGAAGAAAATGAAGACTCTTATGGTCACTTTTACATCCAACTACAAAACACCTGCATTGCTTATAAGACATCGCTGTCACTACAGCTGAAAATGGTGGACAGCATACAACTGGCAGAGTGCAGAAATATGCTAATACAGGACGGTTCATCAGCAGTTGTGGGTGGGGCCTGAACAGTATGACATCATACTGCTCAGAAAATCCAAACGGCTTGATAGTTGAGACTGTTTGGGTTTTTTGGGGATTAAAAAAATAGTGAATGGATTTTTATCATAGTAGCAATGCTAAGACACATTTATATGCAAACACCATATAAAAGTGAATTTTGCATCCAATTTCCCCCTTTATGCAGCCATGAAATGGTATATTATATAAATAAAATTTTGCAAAATTAAAATAATGAACATTTTTTATGCAATTCTTTTATATTGATATCCAATCGATCTTAAAAATCTTGTTTAATTTTTAAGTGCAATACACTTATATTGAATGCTAGAGTCATTCTATACTTTGACTTACAGTTTATTGACCCATAAGACGTGGGTCAATTTGAGCGCTGACCCTGTTACAGGCTGTTAGCCAGCCTTTACATCAGTAGAGTGATGATCTTTACTCTTCTTGATGGCATCAGTGATCTCATATTCACTTTGAGCCCTGTAGATCCTTTTCTTTTCCCAAATTGCGCTACTCTTTTGTTTAGTAAAAAGGCTGTTCAAAAGAGACACAGCGACATAAGCAACAACTCTTGAAAGAGCTGATAATTAAATATGAAGTAAATTATAAAGCTATCATTTACACTTCATGTGTGTGTTTGTGGCTATTCAGCTGAGCTGTAATTTATGTGCATGTGACTGAACTGCCTGCGAAGAGGTTGTGTGTTTTTGTCATGCATGCTCTGATGTTAATGGATGTTAAGTGCTCTCATCCCTCACATTATGGGTCTTACCCCACAGTACTGTATAGTAATTACATTACACAGACATAACCATAACACACAATGCTAAAAAAAATTAGTATGTTCACAGCATCTTGGAAATTGATTTTTACCTGTATACTGTTTACGCCAAGTAAACGCCAACTCTTACCAGTAATTCCATGACCAATTTAATGGCATCATGGTTGCTGTTGCACCTTTGCTTTTGGTTCATATTACATATTCATTTTATCTTTTTTTTGCTAAATGTGCACATGTAATTTAATGAAGATAGCAAATGAATCAAATTACATGCTATCTTTATTTGATTATGTGTGCACATTGATCTCAATCCTGTATTTTCGGATCTGTTACATATACAGTTGATCGTTTTTTAAGATATTGATGTTGACAGTATATAGGCTAGTCTTTCTGCCTGGTTGTGGGCACCAACAGTCGCAAAGACTTGGACCATAATATTTCTGTAAAATAAACAGAATTATCAAATGAGTCCAAATCAATGCCTCTACAGATTCACCATTTTTAAAAATCTAATTTTATGTAGCCTTTTAACAGTTTGTTTTAATTTAGCATGTAAATATGGAAATGTTTTTTTCTCTCTTTATGTATTTTATTTATTGTACATTTATATCATTGTCTTTTGTGTTGTATCACCATGGCATTTTGACAAAAATAGCAAGTGGAGTTTTTTCCCATTAATATTGCATTTTATCGTTTGCTGTTAGTGTAAATGGAATGCTGGAATGGCTTTCCATTTACTTTTACTTTTACTTAATTTACTGCCAGAAATATGAAAAAGCCTATGGTCATATGGACTATATAAAAAGAATAAATTCAGTTTTGAAAACATCCTAACTTCAAATCTTTTTCTACACAAGTGCTTTTAATGTTTATATATAATCATATATTTGTCTAAACCAACACAAACATAGGCCTATGGCATATGTGGTTTAAAAAATCAATCTGGATTGACTTTCTTGCATAAAGAAGTTGTGAGGAATGTTCAGCATGAACATACAATAAAAAGTAGATGGGGACAAGGCACCATCAAGCAAAAAGCATAAAAAGTAGAACATACAACTCAAGCACTATATTTTAAATCTTCTGAAGCAGTATGAAATTTTTCCTGAGCATAGGATTTAAACAGTGTAAAAACATACATATGACTTTTGTGAAGTTTCAGCAAGTTGGAAACAAAATGAATTTTAGATCAAATAGTATTTGACCTATTTATTAAACAACGAACAGAAATAAACTTAATCAACAAGTCTTCCACTATGCTCTCAAACATCCATTAGGAGAGAGAGAGAGTGAGTGAGTGTGTGTGAGAGAGAGAGAGAGAGAGAGAGAGAGAGAGAGAGAGAGAGAGAGAGACAGAGAGAGTGAAAGAGAAAGACCATGTTACCAAAGTCAGTAATAAAAAACAGGCTACTGCATGCTGTTTCCGTGTTGCCATTTTTGAATATTTGCCTAATATATTACAAAACAAAACAAAATTGAATACAAGTATGCAATAGCTACTTACTTGTCACGCACAGCCAAAGCAGGCAGAAACATAAAAACCACTTTGATGCCATTACGGAGATCATTTCTCTCTCTCTCTCTTTCTCTTTCTGTCCCGGGTGAAGGTTCACAGTGATGTCCAGTTCACGGCCACTATCACCCTCCAGAATCCTCCGTCCTCTCCAGGACGGGTGCTGTCGTGTTAAACCCTACAGAGGCTTATTTTCTGTGCTCCAGGCTTTGCTCTTCCTCTCTCAGTATTCAGCAGCCGTCTCCCAGGCATCGACAGATGTTTTGCTCGCGTTAATACAATGTATTCCGGTCCGCCGAGAGACGCGCGAGCCCGTCCACAGACTCCAGTCAGATTACGCGCGCTTATATTTGAAGCACGCTTGAGACATTCATCAAACCAGTACGCATGCCTTAACAAGAAAGAAACACCGTTGTTGCATTTGCAAACATGTTTCCCGACAACAAGAAAATAAATGACGGTAGACTCCGGCTCCGGGTAAACTTTTAAGCGATGAAGAACTGACACTACAGCCTATTTAACGACGACGCAGTTCAATTTCCCACACACGTCGGTTTTTTAAACTCACATTTTTAGGTAGTGACAATATCTATAGATTATTGCACTATTATTTTGTGTATTCCTGGCTGAGTGATCTTCGGATGCAGTGCAAGTACCAGTGAGATACAGCAATACATTTTCATATGGGACATCGCTCCGGGAAAACCACGTGACGGATTGCACGAACGAGGTGCAGGAAGCGGCTCAAAACAGATAGCAATTTGATGAAACATTTAGTATAGTGATTTAAAGATCTTTCACTTGACCCATTCTATCTATCTGTCTTATTTCTAAGTTTAGTTCCACATTGTCATTCAGTGCGTCCAGAGGTCTCATGAACTTTTTTGACAGTAAACTCCTAGATCCTATTTAGGGGTCATCTTTCATCTCAGTCAACCAAAAATCATAATTTCTGTTCCAAATCCGACTTTTAAAGATACAGTCAAACCAAAATTTATTCAGGTACCTTTAACATTTCTCACATGATCACAGTTTATTCACTATAGTTTAGAAAAAGGTAATAAAATGTGACAAGAATGTGAGTTAAACTGTGTCAGAACAAATTAATCTTGATAATGTCAAATAACTTAGAAAGGTAGAAAGGTATGTAATGGATTACAATCATCAAAAAAAAAAAAAAAAAAAAAATAAGAGAAATGTTAGTATGACAATATTTACACAACTATCAATACTTTGTTGACCAATTACCAGTGCTTCATTTTGTTCAGTCTGTGGTGTAAAAAGGTTGCATTAGCAATTAAAGAAATTAAAGAAAACACTTAAGCAAAACATGGTTAAGTCAAAGTGTCTAAATAATTTTTGGTCACAAATTTTTGTCAATTGTACTGGTAGTCAACTGTATGAAGAATTCTTGGGTATAATATGTCACAGTTTACTTTATTTTGCTATCATCACTTAAATAAATGAACTATAGTGTCCTGCATCCACTAGTAAAAATATCAAAAATTATATCTGGTGTCTGAATATTTTTTGGTTTGGCTGTATATATTTTAGGAGAGATTTCTGTCCCTCCATTAAAAGTCTATTCCAACAAAACTTTGATGCTTCAAAACGTTCATCAAGGTATTGTGGTAACACTAAACGATAAGGCCCCATTACATAAGATAATGCATTATTAACATTGACTAACAAATTGACCAACGTTATAAAAAGACAAATGTTCATTGTTAGTTCAGGTCCATTAAATAATATAATAATAATAATAATAATTAATAGTACAACTTTTGATTTAATAGTGTATTAGTAAGTGATAATAACATTAACTAAGATTAATAAATGCTTATATTTTTCTTTGTTAGTTCATGTTAACTAATGCAGTTAGCTATATTAATAAACAAAACTATTGTAAAGTGTAAGCGTAATCCATATGAATCAAGTGGTTTAATCAAAGTTTTTAGTTTTTGAGTGAACTACAGAATTTTAAAGGTTGTTACATTAAATATTAACATACCTGTCACAAAAATGTCCTCTCTTTCTCATTTAGACATTTTCGGTTCCAGAGAAAACACAAAAAAATTAACCGAATCTTCCATTACTGAAAGATTATATTTTAATGTCTACTTAAAAAGGTTGTTTAAGAATTCGTTAACACCAGCAGCCAGTCATCACCAAGTTTTGTTAATAAATAAAAAATACATACATAAATAAATAAAAAAGCAACATTTTCCTATCACTTGAGGGTTGGTAGATGATGACAAAATAAATGTATACATGTGAATGTAGATTTCTTCTATTCAAAATAAAATAATGCTATTCTTAGGTGGATACAGTCAAAATCCACTTGACTTACAAATTTGAGGGGCATGTTTCAGATACCAGTCTTTTAAATGGGCATGACATTGCTGCAGATGCCTGCTCTTTCTCTCTCACGTGCACACTGACACACAAACACAGAAAGAGACAGTGAGATTAGGGCTTTAAAAGGCCAGCTTCTGCATTCCATATCCGCAGTAGGTAACCTGCCAAATGTTAAAAGCAGAATCCTGTTCACAGCAAATCTCCACACTGCACACACACACACATAGACACACACACTGTACAATAAATACAGATTCATTATGTTTCATTGTCACTGAACACTCACATTCGAGACACTTATTTCTGTGGGACGCCTACTGTGTTGTATATATTGATGTTAATATTTACAAAGCTTATAAAGATGTGTAATGTGACGAAACGGCACAAAAACTAATGTCTTTGGCATCCAAAGGATCTAATCCATAAATGCTAAGGATTATAACTCGATTTAGAATTGGCCTCCTTCAAGAGTGAGATCCAGAAAGACACATTTTAAAATGTTTTTGACATTGTAATGGTGTGGTAACACTTTATAATAATGTTATTTATGTTAACATTAGTTAATGCATTAAACATCATGAACCAGCAATTACATTTATAGCATTTATCAATTGATGTTCATTTATACAGTAAATGTACATGTAAACTGCTTATTGTTAATTCACCTTTGTTTATAGTATCAATTTGTCAATGTATTAATGTATTACTAATTTGAATTTATACAACTTAAATGTAAAATGTGTAAAATACATAGATGCTGTCAAAGTATTGTAGACAAATTTTAGTTTACAGTATGTGCACGTACAAAAAAGTACTGAGTAATATAATTTAACTACTTGGACTTAATATGGCTTTAGGTTAGGGTTGGTACTTAGTAAGTCTATAGTAAATGTAAATCTTAAAAAAGTAAACATATTGTAAATTATTACTGACAATTTCATGTTATTATGGCACATATTAGATGTTAAAACTGCCATATTGATATAATAATCAGTTTACCAACATCCTAATTTTGTGCCTAATGCACTGTAATTGTCCATATCTGTTGCTGCCTTAAAAACACATATAGTTGTTTCACACTGAGTCATTAAATTTTCAATCAGAGCTGTGGCTGCTATATTAGGTGTGGAGGTGGTTTGTAACAGAGAGATGTTGCGTAAATTGTGCTCTCACACACCTCCCATTTATGGGATGATGGAGATTCCAATCTGTCGTAATGGACTTGAATCACATCTCGCCTTGTGTGGCTCACAGTAAAAGAGATTGATGGACAAAGATGTGTGAGAGACAGATTTCTCTAATATCTGGGGGATGGGTACAGATTTAAAAAAGAGTAAGGGATGATTCATTAGATGTGCCATTTTTTATTCTTTTTGCTGGAAGACAAACACCTGTTGCCTAAGAGAGGTGAGATTACAGTTCTGTTCCATCCTCCACTTCCAACCCCTCTGGCAAACACAGCAGACACTTTCAACAACATTTCCACAACTGTCATTGATATAAGTGTGTGCTGTGTTCATGATGAGGACAGTTAATAGTTTAAGTAAAGAGATTTGTCTTCTGGGCAAACAAACACACATGGTCTCTTTATGAGCTTTATGAGTGGGCACCACATATATGTGACCCTGGACCACAAAACCAGTTATAAGGGCCAATTTTTTGAAAATGAGATTTATGAATAAATAAGCTGTCCACTGATGTAAACTGAATAAATAAGCTTTCCACTGATGTATGGTTTGTTAGGATAGGACAATATTTGGCCGAGATACAACTATTTGAAAATCTGGAATCTGAGGGTGCAAAAAAATCAAAATATTAGAAAAATCACCTTTAAAGTTGTCCAAATGAAGTCCTTATGAATATTACAAATGAAAAATTAAGTTTTGATATATTTACGGTAGAAAATATACAAAATATCTTCATGGAACACGGTCTTTACTTAATAATCTAATGATTTTTGGCATAAAAGAAAAATCTATAATTTTGACCCATACACTGTTTTTGTGGTCCAGGGTCACATTTAATGCTAGAAAGATTTGCAACAAACAAAGAGATACCCCAAAAAATGAAAATTCTCTCATCATTTGCTCACCCTCATGCCATTCCAGATGTAGATGACTTTTGTAACGCAAGTGCGGAGCTAAGTGAGTAACATTGATTCCCTTCCGGAGGGAACTCTACGCTGCGTCCTGGTGGACACTATGGGAACTGCCTTCAGCGTGACCGGATCTGAAGCTCTTATAGAACAACGACAATGAACTTTGACATTGGCCGGCGCCAGCCTATGACATCATCACAAGGCGCCTACCAGTATAAAAGGGGTGCTTGTGAATACATCAACCATCTTTTTGTCCTTCAGACTGACCTTGTTCTAAGCGTGAGTAGAATGATGATTCCTAAAGTAAACAGTTCAGGATGCGTGCGGATCCGTGTCAGAGAAATCTGACACCAGATGACGTGCACAGCCTGTTTGTTATGTGTTTGGGTGAGAGCTTGCGCGCTCTGTTCTTGAGAGTGCAGAGCGCGTTCATTGTGAGAGTTTCTCTCTAAGGAAACTCCGCTCTCGTTTGTCCCCTTTCCCGAGGGAATTGGGACATTTATCTCTCACGCTCGTCAGCTGCTGACGAGGGCGAGCTGCGGGCGAAGGATGTATTGTTCTTTGACATCCTTTGATACAGCAGCAAGTGCTCTACTGGTTTTAAGCCAGGTGAGCAGGATGTGGCTGTTATGGGCGAAAAGTGATTTTCTGAGCTCTCACAGCCTGCCTGCCCCGCGTACGATGAGCTGTTGTCTGTTATGAACCACGCTGCGGTCTGCTTTGATCTGCGTTGAAAGCACATGCAGGGGGAGGTTGCTCATAGCAGTTTATATGAGCAATTTCTCCCTGGCCATAACAGACCAGTCCCCATGTGCATCCCATTCCTTCCTGATCTATATAAAAGGATCGGGAGGGCATGGGATAAAACCATATTCAGCCCGCACTCATCTATATCAGCATGTTAGTTATGCTGGTGCAGAGTGAGTGCGTGAGTATGGCAGGCCGTCGATGCCATCGCCTGAGGATACGCTTGCTGTCTCTCGGCGGGGGTGGCGTCGACACTGAGGGCATTTGCGGCAGCGGGTCAGGCTGGTGCTGCCTGCACACAGTGGCAGTGTTGCAGGCGTACCAGGCTGATCTGCTGGAGGATAAAGACCCGTGGAGATGGCTGAGCTGTTTCACACCACAGATTTGTGGGTGAATTTGGCAGACATCATGGAGAAAGAGGAGTGCTTTCTCCTCGATGCGCCAGTCTTGCCTTCCGAATTATTCTGTACATCCGTTGAGACGATGATCGACTAATTCAGGGAGGCGGAGGCGTGCTCAGCGGCTCCTAGATCCCTTAGATCTGTTCGGATCTTTTCTATGAAGCCTCCGTTCTCCAGAAGCTCCGCTTCCAGTACTTTCAAGCATGAGTGTAGCCAGGTCTCCCCTCACTGAAGGGTTATTTGAGACCTCCACTCCTAAGAGCTGGTGGATTGAGCGTTGTCAGGTTTCCTCTCATTTTAGAGAGTCCTCTATGAAGCCTCCGTTCTCCAGAAGCTCCGCTTCTAGTACTTCCAAGCGTGAGTGTAGCCAGGTCTCCCCTCACTGAAGGGTTTTTTGAGACCTCCACTCCTAAGAGCTGGTGGATTGAGCGTTGTCAGGTTTCCTCTCATTTTAGAGAGTCCTCTATGAAGCCTCCGTTCTCCAGAAGCTCCGCTTCTAGTACTTCCAAGCGTGAGTGTAGCCAGGTCTCCCCTCACTGAAGGGTTATTTGAGACCTCCACTCTTAAGAGCTGATGGATTGAGCGTTGTCAGGTTTCCTCTCATTTTAGAGAGTCTTCTATGAAGCCTCCGTTCTCCAGAAGCTCCACTTCTGTACTTACAAGCATGAGTGTAGTCAGGTCTCCCCTCACAAAAGGGTTTATGTTTGAGACCTCCACTCTTAAGAGCTTCTCACAGGATTGAACGTTATCAGGCTTCCTCTCACTGTAGAGAGTCTTCTATGTAGCCTCCGTTCTCCAGAAGCTCCGCTTACAGTACTTCCAAGCGTGAGTGTAGCCAGGTCTCCCCTCACTGAAGGGTTATTTGAGACCTCCACTCCTAAGAGCTGGTGGATTGAGCGTTGTCAGGTTTCCTCTCACTTTAGAGAGTCTTCTGTGAAGCCTCCGTTCTCCAAAAAGCTCCGCTTCCAGGCTTTGCTGTCGCCTGAAATAATATATGGTGTTTTTCCCTCGCTATGCTCTGGGCACCTCCTCAAATTCCACAATAGTGGTGAGTACTCAAGTGAAGCTATGAGCACTCCCTAAAACCCACGTAGAGTGGTAAGTGCACACGCAAGTCTTTGGGCACTTTCTGAAATCCACATGAGTGGTAAAGATCCCCCCCTAAGGGTAGGGTTCTTTTCTAAAATCCTGTATGGTATGGGTTACGCAGTACTGCTCCGTTCCCATTCTAGAGTTGGTTCTAAAAACCCCTGGGTTTTTCCAACTCCACTCCATTTATAGGATCGAGTGTCGCTAGGCTTCCTCTCATCTAGAGAGTCTTCATGTAGAAGCCTCAACTCTCCTGAGAAACTCCACTTAGGTGGTTCTATTGCTTAGGTTCTTGGAGCCTCATGAATCACCTCCAGTGTTGAGTGTAGTTAGGTCTCTGACCTCCACTCCCAGAGTTCCCCGCAAGCACAGAGTGTTGCCAGGCTTCCTCTCGTTTAGAGAGTCTTTCTGGAGCCTCCGCTCTTCAGAAACCCCCGCTTAGTATGAAGACTTAATGGTAAGCTTCACCACTTTCTGTAGTGGTAAGTGTAGTTAGGCCTACTCTCGCTTAGAAGAATCAGGCCTCCACTCCTAGGAGTTCCATGCTTGGGTAGCCGAGCTAGCTGTGACGTCGGCCCAAGCGATTCTCGCTGGTAGTGGGGAGTGATGTTCCTTCTTGACTCCTCAATCAGTCAGTTGTTCACTTACTCCTCAGCATGGCAGCATTGGTATTGAAGTTCCCATAGTGTCCACCAGGACGCAGCGTAGAGTTCCCTCCGGAAGGGAACGTCTAGGTCAGGGGTTCTCAAACTATCTGGAGATAGGGACCCCCTCATAACCGCAACACAAATGTAATAGCTAAATCGTGTGTGTGTGAGAGAGAACGATGGGAAAGGGTTGAGCAAGTAAAAATTAACTGCAAGAACACAGTGGAATACAATGTAAATAGTGCAAAAGGCTTTTATAGGTATAGTCCTAAAATGCAATGAAAATGCACTGATGCAATAACAGGCAATAAACAGAGAGAATCAAACTTTTTTGGAATGACTTCATGTGTTAGGAAAATATATGTTTAACTGGTGTGTGTGTGGGGTGGGGTGGGGTGGGGGACAAGTAAAAATTAACCCTGCAGCAACACAGTGGAACACAGTGAATATAGTGCAAAAGGATTTTTGATAAGGATAATATAGTGCTAAAATATAAAATACAATGACAATGCACCAATGCAGTAACAGGCAATAAAAAGAGAGTATGTTTACCCAGTTTAACAATTAACACTGCAGAAACATTGGAACACAATGAAAATAGTGCAAAAGATGTTTGCTAAGGATAAGTATAGTGCTCAGATATAAAATACAATGACAATGCACCAATTTGGGATTATCAATACTTGACCTTTATAAATATTTATCCATTGTGGATTCTAGCCTAGTAACGTTAGGTTAGCATTTTTATAGTGCTTTGACGGATTGACGTAATGTAACAACAAAGTTTCTATTGGCCCAGAATTAAAGCGGGGGGAGTACTGAACATAATGCGCCGGTTTAATTGTCTTTCATTCATTAGCTGGAGACGTGAAGTTAAAGTCTGAGGGAAATGTTTTGGCAGATTGATACGGTGACGCATTGCTGCCACACACATATTTTTTTTCACACTCAGCTATGTGGTTATAACGACATCTTTTCTCGTAAAAACGACATCTTTTCTCGTTAAAACGACATCTTTTCTCGTAATAACGAGATATTTTCTCGTAAAAACGACATCTTTTTCTAAAAAAATGATCTGATATTCCTGTTATAGATGATATGATTATATTATGTGAGGGAGCCAAGCGTTTGTCCGCGCTGCCTTCGCCACAGTCCTGACATAAAGGAGGGTGCACGCTGCTGGAGTTATATAGAAATACACTGTTTTAATAATTTTAATGTAATGGTTTCAATTGTAGCGGCTTGTTTATTAGGATTAATCTCCAATCTGCCCTCAGACCCAGAGGATTTAAGATGATCAGATAAAAACTGTTATTTCTGAATAATCGACTCTGAGCTTGGAATATTATTTGGATGAAAGTTAGATTTTACAGGAAAAATTGAAATACGATCATAAAGAAATAAAAGAGAAATGACAAACGGTTTGATTGTATTATGATAATAATAATTTCGTTCTGTTTCAAAAATGAACAAAATTAATGAAAAAAAAATCAGTTTTAGTATTTTTGTCTGTGGGTAAAAAGAGAGCTTTAATGATTATGTGGGCGGCAACGAAAAGCCACTTTTCAACTCAACCTGTCTTTACTGTCTATCGCATCATCCAGAATAAATACAAATACAAAAATCTAGCTTAATTTCGTTTTTCCTTTTCTCAAACAAAACGAAATAATATTAATAATAATAATAATAATAATAATAATAATTAAGCTATTATTATTATTATTAGGCCTATTATTATATTTTTTATTATGAATTATATTTATTTCTGCTCGTATTTCGATTTGCTGTTAAATCAATCAAAAAGTCAATTATTCAGAATTAATAGTTTTGATTATCTTAAGATTTTATAATAAAAATAATAATACGCCTAATAATAATAATAATAATAAGCATAATAAAAATTTGAGTGGCCTATTATTATTATTATTTCATTTTGCTTGAGAAACGGAAAGACGAAAAGCGATTTTCGAAAAAAATCATTTATTTTTCATTTTTTAAACAGAACGAAATCATCATCATCATAACACGATCAAACGTGTAATTTTTCTTATTTATTTCTGATACTATTTAGGCCTACATTTTCTGTAAAATCAAACTTTCATCCAAATAATATTCCAAGTTCAGAGTCAAAAATATCAGTTTTGATCTGATTATCTTAAATCCTCTGGGTCTGAGGGCAGATTAGTATGGAGATTAATCCTAATAAACAAGCCGCTACAATTGAAACACATTAAAATTATTAAAACAGTGTATTTCTATATAACTCCAGCAGCGTGCATCCTCCTTTATGTCAGGACTGTGGCGAAGGCAGCGCGGACAAACGCTTAGCTCCCTCACATAATATAATCATAACATCTATAACAGGAACATCAGATCGTTTTTATGACATATGTCGTTATTACGAGAAAAAGATGTCGTTTTAACTAGAAAATTATGTCGTTTTAACGAGAAAAGATGTAGTTTTTACGAGAAAAGATCTCGTTATTAAGACATAGCTGAGTGGGAAAAAAATAAGTGTGTGGCAGCAATGCGTCACCGTAGATTGACGTAATGTAAAAGCCGAATTCTCATTGGTCTAACGTTTCACACGCGGGAGTAATGACGATGGTCCCTGCACTTTCTCCGGGTTTGATTATATTTTGTAGCAAACTTTCCACGGACCCCCAGGAAGTGCGCCGCGGACCCCACTTTGAGAACCACTGGTCTAGGTTACATATGTAACCCTGGTTCCCTGAGGACAGGGAACGAGACGCTGCGTCTCGTAGCCATGCTTCGGGCCCTCCTTACGTCTCCGTCAGACAAAAAGATGGTTGATGTATTCACAAGCACCCCTTTTATACTGGTAGGCGCCTTGTGATGATGTCATAGGCTGGCGCCGGCCAATGTCAATGTTCATTGTCGTTGTTCTATAAGAGCTTCAGAACAGGTCACGCTGAAGGCAGTTCCCATAGTGTCCACCAGGACGCAGCGTCTCATTCCCTGTCCTCAGGGAACCAGGGTTACATACGTAACCTAGACGTTATATTGTAACAGTGGCTCCTGTCAGGGAGTAGGATATATTAGTCAGCAAGTGAACAGTCATTTTTGTCATTCAAGCAAAAAATGTAAAAGATGACTTTGACAAGAGCCAAGCAGTGATGGCCAGATGACTGATGACAAAACGGCCGGTCTTGTGGTGTGTTCTGTGCACTATGGCAGGGGTGCACAAACGTTCCTGGAGGGCTGGTGTTCTGCAGAGTTTAGCTCCAATCCCAATTAGACAAACCTCCCTGTTGAAAAAAACAGCATATGCTGGTTAGGTAGGTTTTTGTGCTGGTATGCTGGTTTAAGCTGTTTTTTTGCTGGTTTATGCAGTGTTGTTTTTGACAACCATCTTAGATTTAGTCTTAGTCTTAGTCTTTTGGACTAAAATGCTTCTTAGTTTTAGTCAAATTTTAGTCACTTCTATATGTGATAGTTTTAGTCCAATTTTAGTCGACGAAAAGTCAAAAAGGTTTTAGTCTAGTTTTAGTCGATGAAAAATCAAAAAGGTTTTAGTCTAGTTTTAGTCAAAAAAAGGGGAAAAAGTAGTCTTTTAACAAATTAATGTAGGTCAGTAAGTATTTTGCTGTTGGGTAGTGTCACTTATAAGTTCTGAAAATAGCAGATCTATAGTTCAACACAATGTGAGCTTCCGGATCGACTATTTTCACCAATAATTACAATAATGAAGGAATGTTTTAGAACATAAAAGACAAACAAGGATGGAATGCTAAAACGGCTTGCCATACTAGTATAGCAAAGAGTATTTAATGCTAAAACGGCTAGCCATAGCGTCAGATACTTTTTAAGTTTTAATTGGCATGCACAATAAGCAGAAATGTCATGCATTTTAAATGTCTGACGGACCACCCACTAACATTTTCGTCTATTCTCGTCAACGAAAACTCACACACGTCTCGTCATGTTTTAGTCATCAACAAGCCATTTTTATCTCGTCATTGTCTCGTTATCGTCATGAAAAAAAGTGCCGTCAACGATGACGCCACAAACAACACTGGGTTTATGCTGGTCCTTGACCATCAACATCACCAGCTAAGGACCAGTATAAACCAGCAAAGGACCAGCATTAACCAGCAAAGGACCAGCATAAACCAGCTAAAACCAGCATGCCAGCATCAAAACCTACTTTACCAGCATATGCTGTTTTTTTTTCAACAGGGCTGAACCAGCTAATCAGGCTCTTATGCATGCTAAAAACTTCCAGGCTGGTGTGTTGAGGCAAGTTGGAGCTGAACTCTGCAGGACACTGGTCCCCCTAGGACAGAGTTTGGGCACCCTTGATATAATGGAAGAAGGCAGGACGGCAGTGCAGTGTTTTGGGCAATGTTCTGCCTTGGGTTCAGTCATGTGGATGTTACTTTGACAAATAACACCTACCTAAAATTTCTGCAGACCACGTGCATCCCTTTTATGACATTCCCTGATGGCAGTGGCCTCTTTTAGCAGGACAATTCAACCTGCCACACTGCAAAATGATTTGAAGAACATGACGAAGAGTTCAAGTTGTTGCCATGGCCTCTAAATTTCCCAGATCTCAATATGACTGAGAATTGATGAGATGTGCTGGACCAACAAATCCAATCCACAATACCTCGCAACTTGCAAGACTTAAAGGGGTCATGACATGAGAAACCAAATTTACCTTGATCTTCTGACATAGAAGAGATCTTTGTATGCTTAATACATCACGCAAGTTTCATCAATGTAAAATGTCTCATGCCGCTGAATGGGAGTGTGCATTGTGTCAATAGCAAATAGAAATTGCAATCACTGCCACTATCTTGTCTACACTGGAAACAGTATACAGATGCACATTCGCTTTCTGACACAGTCCACATGCTTGAGTCTGTTGTCAATAGGACAAATGGAGTGAAAGAACGTTTGCTTTGATGCTTTTGGTTTAAACAGCTTGTTTGTGTCTTTGTACAGATATCAGAAGGATCCCAGCGTAAGGAACAAGTGGATAGTTTATTTTTAATGGCATCCCAGATCATGTCTGAGGATTTTTCAGAAAATTTGGTTTTGTAAACAAGGCACAGTGTCATGGAGAGTTCACAAAGACACATTTGTTGAAAGATCTGACTGCAGCTGCATCACAAACCGTAAGTAAATGATTTCATAATGATTTGTCTAGTAATGACAGTTTTATTTTGATCATGTTATTAAAACACTTACATGCAATAGTGAGTGGGCATTAGCCAATCATAACAGTGGCCGATTACTGACAAGCCTTAAAGGACACGTCCCTTAAAAACAGATTTTTTCAGACAGAGGGTCAGAATGAGGGTTGAAAATAATAATTTTTCCACATATTTATGGTGTTTGTGCAAAAAAAAAAAAATTAACATTATACAGTATTCTAAAACTCCAGCACAGTCTGTTGAGGTTCATCTTGAGGTTCAGCACCCATAACACAATTAGCCAAATGCTAATTTTTTTATTAATAACTAAAAACCTTTCTATGGTTACCATCTCAGGCGAATGATTTATGGTCACGGATGTCTGTTTATTGACCTAACTTGAGGTAACTTTTGTGGTTAATAAAAATGTTTGAAAACCCACTATGTAGGCCTCTATTTAATAATTCTAAGACCCCCTTCTTTGGAAAGAAACACACACACACACACACACACACACACACACACACACACACATTGGGCTCAAACACTGGCATGGGCTTGAGGCGGCATTAGACTGTTTGAAATGGTAATTGTCTAAAAGAGGTATTTTTGCAATTTTGTTTGACGCCAGTAGTGTTGCAGAAATCAAACACTTCAACTTTTAAAGCCAGTCATCTAGTCATTCTGTGTTTTTCCCTTGATGACTGCATTTTTTGCTCATTCAGCTGTATTATTTCATGAAAGTGGCAACAAGATCATAAGGTCAAAGACAGTGGAAAGCTTTAGCCCTGACCGCTGCACTACCAAAGGTCAAAGTCAATTTCAAGGGCAGTACAGAGCAATTTATAGTTGAGGAAAGGGTAATTGGGACGATCTTTGACACCGTCTGTCATATATACGCATATCCACAAGGTATTTCCTGTCATAGAAATGGCAGCTTTGGCACTGCTTTGCTTTCAATTTGACTATATCAGCAAAACCTTTTACTCAGCGTGGCCTAGTATAGACAGTGGGCTGGGGGAGTGTGTGATTTTTGACAGAATTACTGCAAGTCTGAAATTTCCTTTCTCTCTTTTTCTTCGTCTCCTGATCTGTAAGTTTTAAATAAACTGGCAGTGTGACATCTCCCCTTGACATTTCTCACAGAGTTTGTTCACCCTTAACAGGAAGCACCTGATTATCCCCCCTACAGCCAGGTTTCCTTCTCTGCAACAAAGCCTTCTTTTTCTGTCACCATGTCTAATCAGGAAGGACAAAAAAATCTTCACTCAAGGTAATAAGAGCTATTACCCATTGCTCCAATTAAGTAGAGTATTTATAGTTTATTTTGCTGTCAAAGTAGCTCACTTCAACCTGTTCAGCCAAATATTACTGATTAATTATGATATATAGTGAAAAAAAATTCTCTTCAAATGAGAAGAAAAAATAAGCATGACATAATTTCACTGTGGATCCAGCATAATTAATTGCTTCTAAATTATGACTCAGGTGATTGGCTCAGAAAATTCTGTATCTGGAACCGAATCCCCCTGAGCAAAGATTGCAGCAAGCAGGTTGCATACTGCGCCAGATGAGCAACTGCCATTGAGATGAATGAGAATGCTAACAGATTGCTTTCTCCAGGTAATACTGACCTCTAGCAGGACTGAAAACAGTATGTATTAGCAGTGTACAAAGAACAGAACACATCAACAACAGCCTGCCTTCCAACTTAGGCCCTAATGCACACTTCACGTGCATTTGCGCTCTTATGGACTTACTGTACAGTGGCTGCTGCGTCCATGTGTTTGTTAATCACAACTATTTAACTCAATCGTACAAAACAAAGAAAACAGAGCAACACAAGTATAACAAACTAAACTAAAACTGAAGGTTTTCCTTGCACACTGAAATTTTCGCCAAAGTTCGTCATGTACACAACGTCATGGTGGCTTTCAATTGTCAAAACACCTCTCAAAATGCTTGCTACGAATGCAAAAAATGCAAAAAGTCATGACTTTCAGAGTTTTGGAGGCAGTGTGTAAATTATGAATTAAAAGATCATATTATTAAAAGTAATTTTAAATTAATTAATTTATATCATGAATTATTCATTCATAAATATGATTAATTTGGGGGTGAGTAGCATCATGTGACCTTTTATAACCTTAAGTAACCCTGCCTTTTCATTAATGTCACATTATATTTTCATTGACTTGCAGACCTTGACATACAGTCATGAGGGTCTGCAGGGGCCATTTTGTCTTGTTTTTTATTTGCATGTTGGTTACACAACATGATTGCTGTTGGTCATGCCACATTCCATGCCATATTTTTATTAGAAATATTATATATATTATATTACAAATAAGAGTACACCTAATGTTTTCTTCAATTTTTTTCTCATAGTGCCACCATCAAGTGAAACATTATACAATTTCCTTACACCTTGAACATGTGATTATACACATTCTTATTCATTATATTAAGAAAACATTTTAAAAAGTAATTCTAAATCATTTAATTCATATAATGAATTATTCATTTGTAAATATCATTAATCATCATTGTGGAAAAAAATATTACTCATCTTTTATTTACATTTCAACAAAAAGTGGCATGTCCAAAATTATTCATACCCTTCTCAATAATCAATACAAAAGCCTTTATTGGCTATTACAGCAATCAAACGCTTCCTATAATTGCTGACCAGCTTTTTGCATGTCTCCACTGGTATTTTTGCCCATTCATCTTTAGCGATGAGCTCCAACTCTTTCAGGTTGGAGGGTCTCCTTGCCATCAGCCTGATCTTTAGCTCCCTCCACAGATTCTCAATTGGATTTAAGTCACGACTCTGGCTGGGCCACTGCTAAACATTAATGTTTTTGTCTGCCAGCCATTTCTTCACCACTTTTGCTGTGTGTTTTGGGTCGTTGTCGTGCTGAAATGCCAAGTTTCTCTGCAGACTGCCTGATGTTGTTGTTGAGAATTTCAATGTATGGCACCTTGGTGGTGATCCTCTTTTTTACCTCTCTCGCTATCCTCCTGGCCAGCACAGGTGTCACTTTTGGCTTCCAACCACGTCCTCTGAGATTTTTCACAGTGCAGAACGTCTTGTATTTTTTAATAATACTTTGCACTGTACAGTGGCGGAGCTACAATTTTTTTACATGGGGTGGCCAGGGGGTGGCCACTGCTATTTCAGGGGGTCCACACACACGCACTGTACTCATAAAGTTGAAATAATAAATTAAGGAATTCTAAAGTTTTATTTGCAAAAACAATGCTGAGTTCATTTACAAAAACATTAGCATAAAGAAAAAACAACCAAACAAAAAATACTGCAATTAGACATAGCAGACATCAAACAGACCTGGATTTGAAAAGAAAAACAAAAACACAGGTTTAGTCATCAGTTACAAACTTATCCTAGGTATGTTTAAAACAACATAATTCTGTGGTTCTGATGAGAACTGGCAAAACGTTTCATGAATTCATCCATGTTGAGGGAGCGTGCCCTCCTTGACTCAACACTGAGAATCCCTAGATGACTTAACTTGTTATCAGACTTTGTTGTCCTAAGGTGGGTTTTAATAAGTTTTAACGCAGAGAAGCTTCTCGCAAGTTGCATTGCTCACTGGTGTAACAAGAGAAATTTTACAAAGTCGAAATAACATCGTTAAGTAAATATAATAACTTACATGGTATGTGCATGTAATACTAGCACAGATGAAGTATAGCGTTAACTGTCTAAAGTGCGAATTGATCTCTCTAATCTCATTAAGTTAACTGATGTCGTCGGCGCCTCGTTAACTTACACAACGGATAATAAATGTTACTCAGCAAACAAACCTTATAATAAACTATACAACGTATTTCAAATATGATGTTTTATTATTCGTATTACCTTGAAACCATGCTCTTGTCTTTGGCTCCTCTTGGTTAGAAAATGGCTTAAGCAGCGTTGCCGGCAAAATTCTAAAACTTTTTTAGACAAATGAGATGTCAATCAGCATCAGGTACTGCCAGCAGCAAATAAAATTTTGGGACACCCCCGGAAAAAACCCCGGACACCCCTCTGGCTCCGCCACTGGCACTATAGCCACTGGAACTTCAAAACATTTAGATATGGTCTTATAGCCCTTTCCTGACTTGTGAGCAACCACAATGCGCAGCCTCAGGTCCTCAGTGAGCTCCTTTGTCTTAGCCATGACTGTCCACAAACCAACAGCAGAGAGCTTCTGTTTTTCAACTGTTGAGTTGATTAAAACAGCTGTTCCCAATTATTCAGGGTAATTAGGATGCTTTGGAACAGCTTGGACTATTTGGAGTGGTATAGAACTTTGGATTTTCCCATAGACTGTGACAGTTTGCAAAGGGTATGAATAATTTTGGACATGCCACTTTTTGTTCAAATGTAAATAAAAGCTGAGAAATATGTTTCCCACAATGATGCCTTTTGTACATCATCTTATTATTTTTTGGGAGAGGCCTGTGTCATTTCCGGTCAAAAAAAAAAACTTGCTGGTTGAATAAAAGTAACTTTAAGTCAGAATTTGCCAGGGGTGTGAATAATTTCAGGCTTGACTGTATATTAGAAATAAGATTACACCTATGTTTTTTTTTTTCTACTTCTATGAACTTCATAGAAGAGGGTATTCTAACTATTGCATGAATTGCATTTACAGTTTTTCTCAATTGCTAAAACACTATAACCAGTCTTTTGAACTAAAATTTAAAAACTATAATGCCATTTTTGAAAAAGCACACCCATTTCCTTAAACCATAAACACTATTCCCTGCTTTGACACATGAGTTATATTTGGTGAACTGTTACTTCAAAACTCTACACACAAATCCCTAAATTTCTCAGTGCTTACACCATGAGGTCATTTAGAAAGCACAAGCATTCAATATTGTTCACTCAAGTCTGCAAAGTTTGAGCTCAATTAGCACACAATTACCCAACTGGAAACACTAGGAGTCAAAATTTAGCACACACCAATCAGAACCTTCGATGGAGATAAAAGGATAAACGTTTTTCTCAGTCACTTTGGTGCATTTCTCAGATCAGAAATGAAATATACATTTGTCTGCAGTTTCCTACATTATCAGTTGCTATTGTCATGTTGCTCAAAATGTATTATATACTGTAGTTCTCTGTGCAATAGTCTTACCCCTCAAAACATCAAGTCATTAGCTCATCGTATAAATCATTACCTAAATGCAAAATTTTTGATCTAGTTGTCCTAAACTGTCAATCATATTCTACACATTTCTATTAGACTTTTTGTAAATTTTCCATGAATTATTCAAGTGAATCTTGACTTTCACTAATGAAGATAATATAGATCAACCAATGATAAAGCAGTTCTCTGAAATAGATCAAAGGTACATCTCATGAACCTTCCATTGGAAAGCATATAGACAGAGGACAACACAGGAGTTACAAATTCTGACAGTGGACTTTCTTATTTTTATTTTCACCTTTGTGCCCATATTTCTTTTTTTTCTGTTTCACAATGACGTTGTGTGCTTTTATTTTATTTATTTTTTTTTTTTTTTTGTCAGACCACTAGTACAAGTGTAACTGTGAATCCTATCCAGTCTTTTTCAATCAATATCCCACATACAGTAATGTGTAATTTTGAAGAGGAAGAGTAGGAGGTGAAAGAGGAAGAGGAGGAGGAGAAGGAGGACGATGACGACAACAACATGGAAGAGACAGAGGAAGAGCAAGGGCAAGAAGACAAGCAGTCTCATATATTTTAGTTGATGAGTGCCAGGGTTGGATCAGGCATGCAAGAGGATTTGACCCCTGCTGCCTGGCCAGGGCTAATTTAGCCTGTGATGCTGAAGAGGTTCTTTGGCCTGTCCCAGACCAAAGACAGGATGCTGGGCAGAATAATTATTTTGTTGTTTTTTGCTGTTTTGTACTGTACTCTACAGTGCATTAAATTAAGGAATAAAACACTTGCAAAGGAATAGATTTGTTGTGTTCATCATGTGAAAAGTTTTTTATTTGTATTGTTTTTGTAGTATTGTTTTGAATTTATCTCATCAGTGTGTAAAACTGTGTTGTAGTGTGTTTGTTTTTGAGGATTTGTGTGTCATGTCTGAAAGCAAAGTTTGGTTTTTCAGCAAGATTGAATTGTTTTGAGTGGAGAGCTTCATTTTGACCTCAATATAGGAAATTTGGGGAAATGAGTTAGGAGTTGTGGATTTGTGTTTAGAGTTTCGCAAATAAGAGGCATAATTTCAAGAAATGTGTTTAAGCAATTGAGAAAAACCGTAATGTATCTGTGAATAAATTAATAGACAGGACAAAAAAATGAGCAGAGACAAAAAACTGACCCAGATGCATGAACTGCATAATACATAATACACATTTTTACTTTTACCAAGTTGATGTCACTGAAGTGCGCTGTGCCTTACAGTGCTCTATAACTCCATCCTTCTATTGGTTAAACGTGGCTGAGCTGTAGATTATGGAGCTCCTTCACAGAATCCAGTGGCCAGGGGATTACAAGAGCTGATCAAAGTAAGGCTTTCAAATCGAATCCAAAGCACACGATTAAAGGTTATTACACATTTCCCTTCCCTCATCCACAAAAATACCAGTTCTGCTGTTTTTACTTTTTTTTTTTTTTTTTTGTCCCTTGCATAGTCACTCCAAATGTATTAGTTTATTTCAGCATTAAGCTAAACCATGTGTTCTGTCTTTATCTCCTCATTAAAAGCAGAACAACAACAGAAATACAGATCATACATACATATGCCCCCGTTGCCCCAGTGTCATTTCACAATAATGCTGCTCTCTTCCCGCCTCATTGGCTCGCCGCTGGGAATCTGTGTTAATTTGTTGTCTCCTCTTGCCCAATGGGGACGGATGGAATGTGGCAAATGTAAATGCACTGTTGTGGAGTTGAGTTGAGTCAAATGTCAAGCTCAGCTGCACTGCCACATGCTCTGTGAGTTTGCAGCATCTGTGCACATGGCACTCTGTGGATAATGTGATTATTCTAGCAACAGTGAGCACTGTGGGAGACAGAGAAACAGAAGTCACACAAAACCGTGCACAATTTTAGACTGAGGAGGATAAAACACTGTGGGAAAGATGGGCTTAGAGGCTGAAGCAAGAAAGTAATCACTTAGAAATGTATTCAGACAGTATTCACAGAAACATAAGTTGCAAGTGTTAATTTACTTTGCAAACATATAAAGACATATAAGCCTATAGAAGGTAATTGTGATGTTCTCTCTCAAAATTCTGCCTTTTTTAGATTTATTTTTGGCCTTTTTTGCCTTTATTATGATAGGATATTAACTGCATTTCCATTACCCTTCAAATTGCGCCATTTCAAATTGTGAATTGAAAACGCTTATTGAAACATGTCAATTTCACAAAAACTCCCATATATTGCAAAAAAGTTTTTTATAGTACCATGAGATGGTTTTTCAGGCAATTCGAAAAAGGAATATTTTCGCAAAACTGCAATGGAATATGTAAAAGTCACATGATCATTCTTTATTATACTATAACCTCAAAAAACACCTCATATGTGGCTGCTTACACAAGCATTGACTACATAATGCTTGAATAAGGGGCTTTTCTTGCTATTAAAGCTTGGATAACCTCTTATTTACACTGCACAAGTCTGCAGCACATTACGGCTCCAACGCGACCACCAGAG
Organism: Garra rufa; assembly: GCF_049309525.1. NCBI lineage: Eukaryota > Metazoa > Chordata > Actinopteri > Cypriniformes > Cyprinidae > Garra > Garra rufa. Next base: position 35,920,528 of record NC_133366.1, on the reverse strand, counting down.
CTGATCGCAGCCACTCTAGTCGATGCTTGTGTTTATACCAGGCACACTGTGGCACATTTCAAAAGCAGATCTCAGACGCCTACTTCTCCTAAGATTAAAATTAATGGCTAGTGCAGTGGCTGCAATATACGTAAGCCTACCAACATCCATTGCCATGACCTATCGCGAGAGGAAAAAATTGTTTTAGTTGCATAACATTGGTTAATGGAAATGCCACCATTTCACAACAGCTTTTTATCGACCTTTAAAAATATTTCAAAAATCTGTAATGGAAAGGCACCTTGTGTAGAACAGCCAGGAAGTGAAGAGGGAGCGAGATCAGAAAAGGTCCTTGAGCCAGGATTCGAACATTGGACGCCGTTAGCGCAACGGAACTATATGTTGACGCACTTTTTTTGTACGAATATATTTTAATAAGAATATAAAAAATTACAAAACGCAAGATATAAACTCAGAACTGTAAAATATAAACACAATAAAAAAAGTCTGACTTGCAAGATTTATATTCAGAAATGTAAGATATAAACTCAGGATTCTGACCTTTCTTGCAATTCCTAGTTTATATCTTGTTTTTTTTTTTCTCTTTTTTCTTAGTCACAGAATTTAAAAAAAATTGCAACTTTGTATGTCAGGGTTTTTTTGTTGTTGTTGTTGTTGTTGTTGTTGTTGTTGTTTTTGCAATTCTGAGTTTATATCTCATAATTTGGACTTTTGTTGTCAGACACAAGCACATTTATATCTGATACTTTTCTTACAATTTATATTAAGTCACTCTCAGATTCCAGAATTTTAAAATAGTAGTATCTCAACCAAATATCTCCTATCCTAACAAACCATACATCAATAAAAATCATATTCAGCTTTCAGATGATGTATTAATCCCATTTTTAAAAAAAATTACCTTATGACTGGTTTTGTGGTCCAGTGTCGCATATATATAATAATAATTTTTGCTAAATTTACAGTGTTTATAATTGTGGAGGCGCATAATCACACAGTCTGTGAAAAGGGTCCACTGGGATTCTTCAGAAGAAAATACAGGGTAGTTGGTGCTGCACACAGCCATGAACAAACAAGGTTTGACAGACATTCCCATAATTTATTTTTATTAGTGCTTTTATTTTTGCAATAAATAAGATCTGCACTAATTTACGGACATATAATATCCAGTTATAATTTATCTATATTCACCTAGCCTCATAAATGTCCCTCCATTAGTCAGATAATATAACTGCATCCAAGCATCCATTTTTCCTGTATCATATACAAATCCGGGGGAAACAAATATTGCTATTATTACTATTTGTGTGTGTGTGTGTGTGTACTGTACCTGGTATTCATCACATTGTGGGGACCAAATGTCCCCACAAGGATAGGAATACCAGTAGATTTTGACCTTGTGGGGACATTTCTCAGGTCCCCATGAGGAAACAGGCTTATAAATCATGCACAATGAGTTTTTTTGAGTAAGTAGAAGTGTGCACAATCTCCTGTGAGGGCTAGGTTTAGGTGTAGGGTAGGTGCAGGGCGATAGAAAGTACGGTTTGTACAGTATAAAAACCATTACGCCTATGGAATGTCCCCATAAAACATGTAAACCCAACATGTGTGTGTGTGTGTGTGTGTGTGCGTGTGTGTGTGTGTGTGTGTGTGTGTGTGTGTGTGTGTGTGTACCTGGTATTCATCACGTTGTGGGGACCAAATGTCCCCACAAGGATAGGAATACCAGTAGATTTTGACCTTGTGGGGACATTTCTCAGGTCCCCATGAGGAAACAGGCTTATAAATCATGCACAATGAGTTTTTTTGAGTAAGTAGAAGTGTGCACAATCTCCTGTGAGGGCTAGGTTTAGGTGTAGGGTAGGTGCAGGGCGATAGAAAGTACGGTTTGTACAGTATAAAAACCATTACGCCTATGGAATGTCCCCATAAAACATGTAAACCCAACATGTGTGTGTGTGTGTGTGTGTGTGCGTGTGTGTGTGTGTGTGTGTGTGTGTGTGTGTGTGTGTGTGTGTGTGTACCTGGTATTCATCACGTTGTGGGGACCAAATGTCCCCACAAGGATAGTAATACCAGTAGATTTTGACCTTGTGGGGACATTTCTAGGTCCCCATGAGGAAACAGGCTTATAAATCATGCACAATGAGTTTTTTTGAGGAAGTAAAAGTATGCACAATCTCCTGTGAGGGCTAGGTTTAGGTGTAGGGTAGGTGTAGGGCGATAGAAAGTACGGTTTGTACAGTATGAAAACCATTACGCCTATGGAATGTCCCCATAAAACATGTAAACCCAACATGTGTGTGTGTGTGTGTGTGTGTGTGTGTGTGTGTGTGTGTGTGTGTGTGTGTGTGTGTGTGTGTGTGTGTGTGTGTGTGTGTGTGTGTGTGTGTGTGTGTGTGTGGTTCATACGGTGGCCCACCGTAGGTTCAGGTATACCCTACAGTACATTATGAGGACAAAATGTCTCCACAAAGATGGCAACATCCAAAATCCTTGTCCTTGAGGGGACTTTTTTTTTTTGGTCCCCATAAAGGAAGCTTATAAATCATACAGAATAATTTATAGAAAGTTTTTCAAAAATCTAAAAAATGCAGAAAGTTTCCTTTCAGGGGTAGGTTTAGGTGTAGGGTTAGAGTAAGAGGATTGAGTAAGAGGCCCACAATCCATTTCAAATGGTTTGAGCAAATGGATTGCTGTCCATCTCCACTGCTTCCTGACATGTTTAAGCTTTTTGGCCATCGGACACTAATCCGATCGGCATTAAGTGTCTAAGCATACTTTTGAACTGGGTCGCTTCTTGAGGAACAGTCAAATCTTCTGACTCCAGTGACCCATAACACATTTCTTCGCCTTCTTTCATCCTAAAGGGTTTATCCCTTGATTGATTGACCAGTTTTGGCTACCATATCTGACACCCCACATCTGTCTGCTTTGAAGATGTCAAAGCAAACAGAAAATAGATCCAATGACTCTACCATGGTCAGTTGCATTTGTCGGCATGCTCTGTCGATTCATGGCTTTGTCCATCCATCCATCCATCCATCCATCCATCCATCCATCCATCCTCTGTCTGTCTTTAGCTATAAAAAGAGGAAGATGTTTATAGTATAGTATACATTATTAAAATCTACTCCATATACTGTACAAACAAAAACAGTATTAAACCCCTACGTACCTCAGCTGACCCTTTACAGGAAGTTTGATTGACATGTGATCTGACCAATCATGACGCTGAATCTGCCATTTTTGTCTGCCAGACAGGTTTGTTTGTGCACTGAATACCTGATGTTCATTCATGTTTATTTCATGCTATAATTAGTAAAGAGGAAGAGATTATCAGTTTATGTGCCACTTAAACTGAGGCGCTACAGTGTTGCCATGATATGTGTTTTTGTGAAGGGTTTATTTATTTGTTTAGGCGCATTAAAACTTAGTTTAAATGTTTTATGTCTAGTTAAAATGTTTACATACAGAAATCCTGCGCTTAGTGTTAATGAGAAAAGAAAAAACACCATCTGTAAACACAAACACACTTCAGAAGAGTATAGACTGTTTAACCAGTGTAATGAGTCTGAACATTCATTCATCGGACAGAGCCAATTAAGAATAGATTTAGTCTCCTTGAACAAACCTTGTTAGTCTAATAAGCTGATTTTTATTCATGAGAGGCACTCTTACACACATAAATTCATCTGATCAAGAATTAATTTGATTTAAAAGCTGTTACAGTGTGTTAACCATATCAATTAAAACTCACTTGATCTTCATTTCAAACACTTTAATAAAGTTTCAGTTTGAGCAAACGTCTTTGATTCAATTAAACGGTGTATATATTATTGATATACTAATGATCAGTAAAAGAGCTTGAAGAAGAATGTCTAAAAGACAGAGGCATTATTTCTCTCTCTTTCTCATTATATTTGATATGTAATCGCTTTAGCTCTTATTTTAGTGCTGAATATGTGTTGTCTCCTCTGTACTTATCATTCCCTATTCACTGGTTTGCATGCATGTGTTTCATATCCATAACATTGCACTGCAAATAACCATATTTTTACTTGGCGAATGTCAACATATGCCCTCTAGAATATCAAAAGTGCTGAATAAGAAAGGAGGGAGAGAAAAAAATAGATGTAATCAAGAAAGTAATGTATTGAATGAAAGAAAGTGGCCTCTACATCACACATCACAAATCTCTTTGTGTGGGAAGTGTGGTGGTACTTTCTATTCAAAATGAAGTGTGTGACAGCTATTTACCTGATCAAAGTTGAGCTTCTGTTACTATAGAAAGAGCAGATATGCTCTAAAACAGTGGTTCTCAACCTTTTTGACTCAAAATCCCCTGTTGTCCACCACAGTATTTGAGGATGCCCCCACTTATATTTTCAGTACTTCGTCTGTAAAGTAATTATGCCAGCGCTGCTCATTTTCAAACTTTTTAATTAACAGATTGAACTAACCATAATTAATTTTGTGCGACCAGACATTTATGAAATGTACAGTTGAAGTCAAAAGTTCACATACACCTTGGAGAATCTGCTAAATGTTAATTATTTTACTATTTTTTTTCACCAATAACAGGGTTTCCTTCTTTGTAATGTTTTGCCATTTGCCTTTACTGCAGCTGTCTTCGGTTGTTTCTGGGTTCATCTGCTTTTAGTTTTATCTTCAGTAGTTCAGTGAAATGCATGCTTGATCAGGTTGCAAAACTCCTGGGTTGCTTTTGCAGTATGTTTTGGGTCATTGTCCATCTGTACTGTGAAGCACCATACAATCAACTTTTCTGCTTTTGGCTGAATCAGTTTCTTTTGTGGACATTTAAGGCCTTTATGTACCAAACTGTTGATTTTTTTTCCCTCCAGTGATAGAAATATTGACTGTACAGCATCAAGGCCAGATTTGCCTGTAAAAAAAAAAAATAGTATTTCATTATCAGAAAAAAAGAAAAGAAAGAAAGAAAAAAGTTCACTGAACATGAATGAATTGATCTTTCTGTATTTCTTTGGGATTTCTATCACAAAACTGTTTGCATAATTGAAGAATATTTGGGGTTGTGTGTTGATAACATCACTCGACTTGCCTCACTCACTTCGACCGAATCACAATGTACAGTCAAGCCCGAAATTATTCATACCCCTGGCAAATTCTGAGTTACTTTTATTCAACCAGCAAGTTTTTTTTCTATTAGAAATGACACAGACGTCTCCCAGAAGATAATAAGACGATGTACAAGAGGCATCATTGTGGAAAAAAATATTACTCATCTTTTATTTACATTTGAACAAAAAGTGGCATGTCCAAAATTATTCATACCCTTCTCAATAATCAATAGAAAAGCCTTTATTGGCTAATACAGCAATCAAACGCTTCCTATAATTGCTGACCAGCTTTTTGCATGTCTCCACTGGTATTTTTGCCCATTCATCTTTAGCGATGAGCTCCAACTCTTTCAGGTTGGAGGGTCTCTTTGCCATCACCCTGATCTTTAGCTCCCTCCACAGATTCTCAATTGGATTTAAGTCAGGACTCTGGCTGGGCCACTGCAAAACTTTAATGTTTTTGACTGCTAACCATTTCTTTAGCACTTTTGCTGTGTGTTTTGGGTCGTTGTCGTGCTGAAATGTCCACTGGTGCCCAAGTTTCTCTGCAGACTGCCTGATGTTGTTGTAGAGAATTTTGATGTATTGCTACTTTTTCATGGTGCCATTTACTGTGATTAGGTTCCGTGGTCCCAATTTTTGTTTCATCTGACCATAAAACAGAAGACCAGAAGTTCTTTGTCCAGATGAGCATTTGCAAAGGCCAAGCAGGCTTTTGTGTGCCTTATCTGGAGAAGTGGTGTACTCCTTGGTCTGCGTCCATGGAACCCAGCGGTGTGCAGTGTCTGTTGGACTGTCTGCCTTGAGATGTTGCCACCAGCAGAGCCCAGATTCATCAGGATGGCCTTGGTGGTGATCCTTGGATTCTTTTTTTACCTCTCTCACTATCCTCCTGGCCAGCACAGGTTTCACTTTTGGCTTCCAACCACGTCCTCAGAGATTTTTCACAGTGCGGAATGACTTTTATTTTTTAATAATACTTTGCACTGTAGCCACTGGAACTTCAAAACATTTAGATGTGGTCTTATAGCCCTTTCCTGACTTGTGAGCAGCCACAATGCACAGCCGCAGGTCCTCAGTGAGCTCCTTTGTCTTAGCCATGACTGTCCACAAACCAACAGCAGAGAGCTTATGTTTTTCACCTGTTGAGTTGATTAAAACAGCTGTTCCCAATTATTCAGGGTGATTAGGATGCTTTGGAACAGCTTGGACTATTTGGAATGGTATAGAACTTTGGATTTTGCCATAGACTGTGACAGTTTGCAAAGGGTATGAATAATTTGGAACATGCCACTTTTTGTTCAAATGTAAATAAAAGCTGAGAAATATTTTTTCCACAATGATGCCTCTTGTACATCGTCTTATTATCTTTTGAGAGAAGCCTGTGTCATTTCCGGTCAAAGAGAAACTTGCTGGTTGAATAAAAGTAACTTCAAGTCAGAATTTGTCAGGGGTATGAATAATTTCGGGCTTGACTGCATATATTTACCTGAGGAAACACTCAGGAGTAGCATTAGAAAGTCCAATGGGATTCATCTGGTATGGGGCATTCTGGAACAGGCTTGTCGTCACAGACTAGTGCAGCATTATATAATTGAATATGTTGAATCAGCCTCCCTAAGTCTCCTTGACTGAAACATGAGGTCAGTATGAAGCCCTTAGGTGGGGTTAGATTTAATTAGCATCTCTCTCTCATCCTCTGGAGTCAGATCACTCATACTCACTCATTACAAGCACTGACCAGCCCTTTTGTTTCTGGACTTTAAACCATCTTGAAGTCAGCATCTGCCCTAAGAGACAGGCCTGTGTTCTTATTGCCCTTTCATTTCAGCTCAAACCAGCAATGGCCACCAAATCATGGAGTACATCTTACATCCTCCTTGATATGTATGCAAAATGTGTTTTGTATGCAGAACACATGCATTTATTAGATAATGTGAGGGCAGATAAGTTATTTCTCTTAAACTTTATCATAAACATTTTGATTTAAAACATTTTTAACACAGAAATGTAAAATATGCTCCATTGTAGAAGAGGTGCATTCAATTCACTGTTTGTAAGAATTACATTTTAATGTTTAATAGATTTGAGAACAAATCAGCTTCACATCATGACCTAAACGCTCCCAGGAGCCCATGTTGATGTCACTGCACAGTCTGTCCCTGTGTCTGTTTCATGGCTGTCTGATTTTGGGGGGCAGATTGCATAACAAGTACAGGCATGATGCACCATCCGGGTTTTTAATCAAGGAGCTTTTTGTAATCTTAAAGGCTCTGTCGATTAAACCAAGTGATCCTTTCCTCCAGACCATCCAAACTGGCCCTACTTTACCCACCTACAGTAACACACACACACACACACACACACACACACACACACACACACACACACACACACACACACACACACACACACACACACACACACACACACACACACACACACACACACACACACACACACACACACACACATGTTGGGTTTACATGTTTTATGGGGACATTCCATAGGCGTAATGGTTTTTATACTGTACAAACCGTACTTTCTATCGCCCTACACCTACCCTACACCTAAACCTAGCCCTCACAGGAGATTGTGCACACTTTTACTTCATCAAAAAAACTCATTGTGCATGATTTATAAGCCTGTTTCCTCATGGGGACCTGAGAAATGTCCCCACAAGGTCAAAATCTACTGGTATTCCTATCCTTGTGGGGACATTTGGTCCCCACAACGTGATGAATACCAGGTACACACACACACACACACACACACACACACACACACACACGCACACACACACACACACACACACACACACACACACACGCACACACACACACACACACACACACACACACACACACACACACACACACACACACACACACACATATTCACAGGGCTTTTTCTCACCCAGTACCCGCTGCTGTCTCCTCATGGCTTCAGCCTCAAGGGCAGAGAGAAACGAATGGCAAACAGAGAAAGATACTGAGAGAGGGGGAAGATTGGTTAAATCAAGCAAGATTCTTCAGTCATGCACCAGAAAGGTCATTATTCATTAAGACACAGCTGAAAGCTTGCAGCATAAAAGCAGAATGAGTTAAAAAAAGAACTAAAGGCAGAGTTTTAGATGAATACCATCCAAAAAGTGATTAAACATTACATTAGAAAAGCCCAGGAATTCAATTGCATAAAATTAAATAGCTTTATTCACTTATTCACAATTACTCATCACAGATAAATTTTTTCTACCAAAAGCAAAGTAGACAAAAAACAGCTAAATATTTTCAATCACTTCCACTATAAATACAAATAATAACCTAAATATGTTCAAATTTTCACCTTGTTTTCTTAAAATCCTGTTAATCCATGTGAAGGCTCTGTGCCTTGCACAATAATCCAAATAAATGGAACAGAGAAATCATTCATGGTACAATTGCGCCCTCTAGTGGCTATTCAAACATTATTATCACACAAACCAGTCTAAATAGTGAATAACTTTGAGAAAAATCCTAAAGGTTAAATAGGCTATACCTGAATTACTGGGTCCAGTGACATTGAGTTCTTGCCCTCCAATGCAAAAGGTATGCCAGCTAATTGATATGACTTTGGTGGCCTGTCTTTCCAAGACACACTTAAGTATCTTCTTGTCAGGTATATCTCCATGCAGTGAAGCTAATACCCTGTTCTGAGAGTAGGGGGAAAGGGTCATTCACAGTGTTGAAAGTGGCAGAAATGAAGTGACTGAAAGAACTGCTTACCCATTTTAAGATCTGAAGTAAAGAATGTCCACTTTTGCTAGCTTCCAGAGGATTGTCCTGAAAAAAAAAAGAAAACACAAAGGTAAGCTACAGTAGCGCTGTCACAGAAACCTGTATGATTTCTCAGAACAAAGAAAGTGTGGTATTGCATAAGAAAAAAAATACCTCCAGTACATTTAACAAAACAGTATATAACACATGAATTGCTGTTTCCCCACTGAGATTCTCCATCAATAGAAGTGTGAATGACATTTTTTCTGCAGACTCAAAGTAAACTGAAACAGCAAAGTCTCCAGAAAGACCAATTTCACACTAGATGCACAGGCAGCACCCACATTAACACATTAATGTGGGTGCCCCCTTGGACTCAAAATAATGGCTTTCTTTCAGATTCTGAAGTATAACTTCACATCTCACTGAATGTGTTGTGTGAGTTTTCATTTTGTCATGATTTTAATAAATAAATAAAGTTATTTATTGATTTGGAGCCCAAAATGACCCAAAATACACCTCACAGGGACAACAGGGCAGCCTGCATCTGCTAGCAGCAGTTATCACACGGTCACCATATGACTTTCAGCAAAGCCACCATTACTGTATATGAGGGGGTGCAGAGCAGGGGTGTAACAGCACATTTGATGATTTGATGATTTTTTATTTATTTGTCTACAAATTTTTTTTTATATAGAATTGAAACATTATAGGCCTATCTAAAATTCACTTTTAAAAAGTTTTGTATTCATTTAATTCATTCAATTTAATTTAATATATTTTTATTATATTTTATTTTATTCATAGAAATAATTCATGGAAAATGTACCATGCTTAAGTGGAAGAGTTCTGACACCTGTTGGAAAAGAATATCAATGACATGATATTCACACTTTAACTAGATGGCAGCATAATATCACTCATTGGCCGTTTCCACCACTTAATGGGGATCTCCAAACTCGGTCTTGCAGAGTTTAGCTCTAACCCTATATTAAACACATCTGAACCAGCTAATCAAGGTCTTATTAGACATGCTAGAATTTTCCAAGCAGGTGTGTTGAGGCAAGTTGGAAGTAAACTCTGCAGAACACCGGCCCTCCAAGACTGAGTTTGGAGATCCCTGATATTACCCTTTTACTGTGTTTAGACATTATAAAGTTAGTATTATATCATAAAAAAAAAAAAACATTAAAAACATTAAAAATCAAAGTTCAGCACTTTTTTGTAAGTAGCAATTTATCTGAATTACACAAATGACCTTTGAATTCAAAACGTTGATTTTCGGTGAAATGTATAGTTGGCATCTATGTTGCATCTATGCATCGAAATGTAAATTAAACACACATGCGCCCCTTTGCCACCTCTGTTCATTTTGGTCATGTGATTGTGTCTGTGCCAATAATGTTAAAGGGTGCTGTTGATATGCAGCTAATCACTTGATAATAAAATACATCTTGAACAAAGTTAAATAAAATGTTTTCTTTCATTATTTTAACAAATACGATTTTGATTATTTATAATATTTATATATTTATAACATATAACATTTGGCACAATGGCAGAAAGTGATAAAAGAAAGTGAAATAGGTCATGTTATTTAAAAAAAATAAATTGTTAAAAAGTTATTAAATCAATTGATAAGACATGATACATTTAAATGTATTCACTTATTAAAACAGAAACCAGAAAACTGAAAACAGAATTTAGGGGAAGATAAGACAGAATGAGGGGCAAATTAAATGTAATAATCTAACTAAATTTTAATAATAAAAAGCATATACACTGCCATTCAAAAGTTTTGGATTAGTAAGGTTTTTTAATGTTTTTTAAAGAAGTCCCTTACTCTTATCATACAGGAAAAAACTGTAATATTTAGAAGTATTATTGCAATTTAAAATTTTGTTTTTCTATTTTAACAGAAAATATGCCACATGATCTTTTTAAAAAATCATTCTAATATTCAGATGTATTATCAAGGGATTCTTTGGTGAATAAAAAGATAAAAAGAACAAACAGTTCAAACGTTTGAAATCAGTATTTTTTTTTTTTTTGGAAAGAAATAAATACTACTCAGCAAGGATGTGTTAAAGTGATTAAAAGTGATATATGTATAATGTTAGAAAAAATTTACAATTTTCAGCTTTGCATTGCAAGAATTCTAATGTGTAAACTTGGTTTATAAACTTGTGTATATTGTTTGTATTGGTTTTTAAGACTGTGCACTTGGCATTGCTCAAATCTGCCGAAAGCACGTCTTTACAGACAAGGTGTGACGAAATATGCTACTTACCAACAATATATTTGCATCGTTTTAAGTGTAGGTTTGGGATAGGCGTAGGTATGGACGTTTAAAAAAAAGCCTCAAACCACATGAATAAGATCAGCATATGGGGTTAGAGTATGTTTGACTGGAGTGACAAAAAGCTGAAAAGACTGTGCAGAAAGCCCTGGAGATGGTTTGGACCATGTTTATGCAAATTACTACCTTTAGGCACGTGGCTGCTCATTTACAGTACTCCAAATTATAATATTAGGACAAGGTTAAAGGTACAGTATGTAATATTGACAACTACTGTTTGTAATGGGTACTGCAGTCCAAATTCAAAATATTGGAGAGCTTTTCTTCTGCCGCTTCTTCTTAGACTACCCCTCGGTAGAATTGAGTTAGGCCCCAGTGAAAGAGACATGACGAGTAGCAAAGTATGGTGTTCCATACTCAGAATTTGTGCTCTGCATTTCACCCATCCAAGTGCATACACAGAGCAGTGAGTATTGAACACACACATCATGAACATACACCTGGAGCAGTAGGCAGCCATTTTGCTGTGGCGCCAAGGTAATGAAGGTGGAGGAGACCACTGTTCATTTAGTCCCCCCACCTACATTTCTTGCCAATACTGAGACTCAAAGTCCAAATCTCTAACTATTAGGCCATAACTGCTCAACTTTTAAGCAAAACAAAGTCTATGGTAAAAATAACTCAACGATATTTTGGTGTTTTACTCTACTAAGTGAAGAATCTAAGGATTCTTAGGCTCTGTCCCAAATCACAGTCCTCTTGAGCACCCTTCTGAAAGCATAACCCTACAGTCCCAAGACACTGAGGGGCAGCTTGGCATGGTGCATTATCCAGCTGGTAATGGCCATAGGGGAGTGTCAGGTAGTGTACTATTGGCATAAAAGGGCCTTTATTCATTATTGTAATATAAGTGTCCCAAAAGAACATCGCCCGCAGAACAACATATCCACTGCCAGCCTGTGTCTGCCCAACAGTGCATCTAGGACCCCAATGATCTTAGACCCATTTCAGGCATTATTGGCAACATTGTGGAGTTATCATAAACACCACTCACTGGTGAACGTAAAGGCCCGGTTTCTCAGACAGGCCTTAGACTAAGCCAGGATTAGGCCATAGTTCAATTAGGACATTTAAGAAATGTTTTATAAACTTGTTAAGAAAAAAACATTACCAATGTGCATCCTGAGACAAAGCAAAGGTACTGATATATTTTAAGATCAGTCAGTGCAAGTTTCTTTCAGTTAAAACGTCTTAGATTTAAATTTTAGTCTAGGATTAGGCCTAAGCCTCGTCTGTGAAACCGGGGGATAAAGTTTCAAACATATTTTTTTCTTACACAAATGCATCAATTTGCTTTAGAAGGCCTATATTAATACTCTGGGGCTGTTGAGTACTTTTTATGATGGATGGATGCACTTTATTGGACTTCAAAATCTCAACAGCCATTCAGTGCCATTATAAAGCTTGGAGGAGCCAGGACATTTTGAATATAACTCTGATTGTATTCATCTAAAAATAGAAAAACATACACCTAGGATGGCTTGAGTGTATGTAAATCATGGGGTATTTTTTTTTATCTTTGGGTGAACTATCCTTTTAAAATCACTTAACACATTTATAGCTGTGCATTACCCCTTACATATATGTGACCCTGGACCACAAAACCAGTCATAAGGTAAAATTTTACAAAACTGAGATATAAACATAATATGAAAGCTCAATAAATAAGCTTTCTATTGATATATGGTTTGTTAGGATAGGACAATATTTGGCTGAGATACATCTATTGGAAAATCTGGAATCTAAGGGTGCAAAAAAATCAAAATACTGAGAAAATCACCTTTAAATTTGTCCAAATTAAGTTCTTAACAATGCATATTACTAATCAAAAATTACGTTTTGATAGGTTTACAGTAGGAATTTTACAAAAAATCTTCATGGAACATGATCTTTACTTAATATCCTAATGATTTTTGACATAAGAAAAATCAATAATTTTGACCCATACAATGTATTTTTGGCTATTGCTACAAATATATCCCAGCGACTTTAGACTGGTTTTGTGGTCCAGGGTCACATATATGGTACATTTTTGATGCTTACCCATTATTAATGAATTTATTATGACCTTTAATCACTTTAATGCATGCTTACTGAACAAAGGAAAGAATTTCTTAGAACAACTGACCCCAAGTATTTGAACAATAGCGTGTGTGTGTGTGTAAAGTTTATTTTTTGAGATGCACGCGCACACACACCTCAAAAAAATAAACTGTATACACACTACAGTATTCATTAACCACCTACCATTATGTCAAAATGAGAAGTTAGTTGCAGCACAATAACGTCAAAAACAATACTACACAAAAGGCAAGTTACCCTTCTCGGTTTTGTTTATTTTGAACATACGGCTCCAAGCTTATGAGCTCACACTGAACTTCTGCTAAATGTTGCCCCCGCCAAAAAAGTGCCAAACAATATTAGAACTAGAACTAAATGAGGTACATCAACAAAAGCTAAATGTAAACAATACTGATCTTTACAAAGAGCATAGTAGTTATAGACAGATTCGAAACAAAATAATAAATTAGAAGAAATGAGAAATCACAGTAATTCACAGTCAGACAGGCAGGCAGTTTGTGTAGCATCTATTAAGGGATGTACAGGTTTGGATTCTGTGCTCTGTATAGTAAGTGCTTGAAGGGTTTTTTCCAGAACTGCTCGTGGTTCAAGCTAAGTGGCCTTGCTCCTCTCAGGCCTTGCAGAGAGCCACAGCAGAGAAACGCACCTCCCCTTTCTCTCGCTCCATAAACTCACGGCACACCCTTGCCGCATCCTACAAAGAGATGAAGTCAGTATCTCAGTCATAGGATGATGACTCATGGCTTTAAAATGATTTAAATACGTTGTTCTGACCATATTGACATATGTTCATAACAAAACATGCTACAGTTGCCATTAACTACAAACACCCAAACTAGGAAAATGTGTGCTTACCATGACAAAGCTTTCTGGCTTTGTAGGTCCATGATTCACAGGTCCATCCATTCTGCCATCTGAGGCAACAAAACACTCACTTTGTATCCCAAAAGACACTTAAAAAGGAGTTTACACTTAAATGCAAGTCGTAAGCACAGAAACTGTCATCCACTTACCCAGCTCATAAAGCTGACCATTTACATTGACAAATGTAATGAAATGGAAGTTGACTTTGTCTGCCTCTGGCTGTTAGAATCAGAAAGATGGAGAAAAAAAGAACAATTTAACTTAAAGTCATTATTTAGTGTTTGCGCATTTATGTCATTCTTGTCTTACCCGACATTGTCCTTCATCAGCAACCGCATCATGAGTTTCGTGTATGGCCTGAATAAAAAAAACGCATATTTAAATCAAGTTTGAATGCATTTGTTTCAATTAAACACAAAAAACATGCAAAATAAAAATAGTACAGTATTCAACACCATCTACTGGTTGTGTTGAATACTGCACAACAAATTTAATAGGCCTTTGGGTCACATGAACTTTGTGATACTTCTGAAGGTAATCTTTGTTTTTGGCAAAGATTATGTGGCAAATCACATGTTTAGTGTGGCTTTCAATGAACACTTACAATACCTTATTTTGTTCAAGTTCTTTGGCTCTTTCTGCCGCAGACATTCCTGAAGTTGCTTCCAGGAACTTCTTCAGTGCAGAGTCACCATCTATAGACAGGAGGGAAAAACAAACTGAATCAGTCTCTTTCACCAACCTAAACTTATTTGTAGCTTTGTGTTTTGAACTACATATGTAATTTGTGGCAGTTTGGATTAACATGGCAAAGGAGTCTGAATTTATTTAGCTAGTCAAAATATGCAAAGATAAATTGAATAAAAATACCATTCTTTTCAAATTAACAAGGCCACGAGGTCTATCCGCTTGTCAAGTCTGACGTCAGGTGTCACAGCTTCCGGGTCCAAATAGATATCACAGATACCACGAGATAACAACAAAAGGTGCTAATGTACACTCACAATGTGATTATACTACAAAAAAAAAAAAAAAAAGTATAATCCTAACCTTTTCTCTATACCGAAATCTAAGATAGTCAGACAATGAAAATATAAATCAAAACAAATAGATATAAAAATTATTTGTGTTTGGGACGCTGTGAGCAGAGACTAGTGTAGTTGAGTCGTGTGGGATTGAAAACATTTAGCTTAAATGTTTAATATGAAAAAAAAGTGCTTATAAACGGCTGCTGAGATGGTATTCTCAAGTAAAGTAAACTGAGGCTTGGACCCGGAAACAGCATTTCTTACGTCAGCACTTAACAAACGGATTCAGCATCTTGTGTATGAGTGAAAGTTTATATAACATGTCTCCACTGACCAAAATCAATACTGTCCTGGTTGTTGGCCACAGCATGTACCAAACCCACAGTTCCACAGGAGTTGACCACAGTTTGTTTCAGAAAATACACACTTTTAGAGTCGTCAACAGACTGTTTGGAACGAAAGTCCTCATGCTAAAAAAGAAAGAAGAGAGATGTAGGTTAAAGTTATGTAATTAATATACATTCTGTGAGTAAGAAAGTTATTGTAAAGACACTGTAAATTGCAACTGAAATACTACTAGTAAGCCAAAAATTTCTAATAAGAAACTAAATGCTATAAAGCTTTTAGCTACAATAAAACTGCACAACTTTGAGCATCAATTTACGTTTTCACTTGTCGTTTCCGACCACGCCCGCATTTACTGTAATGTAATGCTTTGTGTGCGCGCTCGTGTGCGTGCCTGCGTGCGTCCGTACGTACCTGTTGCGTTAAAGGAAAGAGCAGCATCATGGCACAACAGGGTGATGGCACCCCTGACAAAGACTCGTCCTCCAGACCCAAAACATCCACAAAACGACTACTCGAGCCCACACCCAACTTACTTAATACCTAGAGAAAAAGGGGTTTACAAAAATCACATTATTCGAGACCCATTATCTACTCTACTCAAATCAAACAGAATCACTGTCATATATATTTAAAGTTTGAAATGACCGCGTATTATAAACGACTAGTATATTAATTGTTGTATTATGCAAAATTACAAGTTACTGCGTTAAGCATGGATATAAAAATGCTGCGTGATATTGTTATGTGCATAGCAGGTGATGCTGTGTAAGCCCACGCCCTTTCATTTCTTTCATTTCGGATTCGGGTCCATGACAGTTAAATCCCAGTCGCCACAGACTTGTCCAGCAGACAGTGTCATCATCACCTCATCTTATGACTCAGCGAACGTACCTTATTCAGCATCTGAAACCAATACAAGCGCACAAATATGTCGGTCATGTTCAGTCAAAAGAAAGCGAAAGCACGCACGATACACAAATCAGCTAGCGAGGCTAAATCATGATAAAGCGTGAAACCTCCGGGTTTATTTCCATAGGTTTCCACTCCATGATTGCAGACGGTCTTGGGTGTCACTCCTCAGAGTTCTGAAAGGCGCCGCCCGAGAAAACACAAACCAGACTGAAGAAGCACGAGGATCATATATGCGACCGGTCATATTCCATTCACGCAGACCGGAGGGGTGTCCGCTCAGATACTCGAGCTATTTATGAACTACTGACACACATATTCACTCTGCTGGTGAAATTGTTCTATATATTTGGAGTGCCGGGAAAAGTCAACGCATGGAAGAGAGAGAAATGGGAAAAGTTGGTTGGTTGAGATTTTGTAGCAATAGACCGGTCCGCCATCAGCCGATTCTGGAAGCTACCAGAGTTCTCCAGCTTAGATGAACCATTTGATTAAAAAAATAATCAGTGACATTTTACGTTAAATTAAAAGTATTTACAACGTATGAATTAAGTGCACTTAATGACTCGAAGTTGCATAAAATGGGTACTGAAGGACGAAAGTCAACTTTAATCAACCCACAACACTTAACTTTGACCTGAATGGTTTTGTTGAAATAACTACTGATGACTTGCACTTTTTTGTATCTTTTAAATATGTCAGATTTAAGTGGATATACTGTCACTCCTCTTACTGTGTTGTCAAATCCTGTTTACACACTCAAAGAAATATGATTTGCCATACTGATTATTGCCATAATTTGATTATTAGATTACTTTTTGAAGAATATGATTACTCTTTATCTTGAAAGAGAATGAGGATTTAATGAAAACAAATTACCAAAAAAAAAAAAAAAAAAGCATTACAAAACCACTGATTCAATGTCATTATTCACTGAACATCTTGACATCTGTCTAGGGCTGTAGCTGAAATGTTGAAATAATTCTAGAGGCACACAACAATTTAAAATTTTTATTTTTAAAATGTATACAGGCCCATTACAGCTAGTTACAGTACTGCAAACAGCACTAGCTCTTTGAGAGAAGTAACAGTATTGAATTCTAATTTTTCTTTTAAGTAAAATATTTTCAGTGAACTGGTTGATCTAGTTCACAAAACCAATACGAATGACTTTATGACTTATTTACAAATCAGACTGATTTCTTGGGTTCAATTCACTTCAACAATCCATTCGCAATGGTTCATTTGCAATGCCTCAGCCATATCACCTTGCAGCCCAAGACTGGTTGCCCACTAAAACTAAGCAGTCTGGGAAAAATAGGCTGCTGCTGAGAGTGATATTAGTGAGCAGCAGGGGGTGCTCACCATGTGGTCTGTGTGGGTTCTAAAGGGCCAGTATAGTTATGGGGACACTATACTGTAAAAAACACCATCCTTGAGATGAGATGTCCTTCGGATGAAATCAAGGTCCTGACTCTCTGTGGTCATTGAAAAATCCTATGCACTCCTCGTACAGAGTAGGGATGTGCCAAATTCCCTCCACTTGCCCTTGTCAATCATGGCATCATAATAATCTCAATTCATTTAATTGGTTCCATCACCCTCTCTCATCTCCACTTGTAGCTGGTGTGTGGTAAGCATTGTGGCTGCCATTGCATATATAAATGCCTCAGTCATTCATTAATTCATTCATGATTAATGGAATAGTTAACTGAAAATTTTAAAAATTCTGAAGGAAAAAAGTACTTAACCCTAGGCCATTTAAGATATATATCAGACTGATTAACAGCTGATAAAAGATCACAATAACTCACAAGTAATCCATGAGACAGTCCACCAATTAACATCTTTTGAAGTGAAAATATGCATTTTTGTAAGAAATAAATCCATCATTAAGGTGTTTAACTTTAAAACCATTGCTTCTGGCCAAAATACCAGTTCTCAATTCATAAGAACACTTTCTCCAAAAAAAAAAAAAAAAAAAAAATTAAACTTCTTTTCACTAGATGTTCACTAGATTCGCTGGATGTTAACAGATAGACGGAAGTTATGTGGTTTACCTAGGTTCCTAACTGATGACGATGAATTGACAGAGCAGCTGTCTAGTATTAGACAGTGTTTTAGGTTATTACATGTGGAGGTTTTAGGTCCAATAATTAACACCTCTGTTTTTAAAAAAATTACTCGTCATTCAGTTTTTAATATCAGCTATGCATTCTGTTAGTTTTTTAGAAAGTGAGCGCTTGTTTAGGTTGGCTGAACATGTGAGTGGTTCTAACATTTCCCAGACGCAGAGCATTATATTTTGTTAAAGTTATTTTATTATGACAAAATCCTGTGATGTTTATTAATTTCTTCTATTAATAATAAATAAATAATTGAATTAAAGAAAATATTTCTGTATATGCTTTCATTACAGTTCTCTAATAAAAAAAAAAATCAGAATCAGCAAAAATTGAAATTTGCAGGTCACACTTACTGAAAAATCGGTAATCAGAAATGGCCAAGAAATTTGTAATCGGTGCATCTCTAGAAATGACTGTGCACAGAGAGAAGAGTGCAGAGTCCTTGGCTCTCAGATTGAGAGAACTCACATGCTCCATCCGAGACTGATAGCTTTATCAGGCATTACATGCAGACAAAATGAAAATTACATCGAAAATTTTCTGAAGAAGGTTCTGAACCTTCTGAAGGTTTCCTTCAGAGATACAGTTATATAAAACATTGAACATGTACAGTGTTCATGATTGTCCAACAAAGTCAAAGCCTTTTGGAAAATCTATTTGTGGCAGTCAGTTTTGATATTGTGTTGAGTCGCCACAAATAAATCAATGCATGGGAAACACCACAGAACAACAACCTGAGCCCAACTTATGCCAACTCATCACCTTAACTTTAAGTCAGGGTAGAATTGAATGAATGCCAAAGAGCCTTTTGTTTTTCGTAACCTCTCCATCACCTCACGTACCCCAGTTTCAGAACCACTGGTTAATACCGTTAAATGTTAAAATACAGTACCTTGGTGAAAGTATGACCTACTGCTTCACTCTGATGCCTCCAAACAGTGCTCATCTATTTATTTACTTGGTTGTATTGATATTATGTTACCTGGTTGTTTATTTAATATATTTTGTTCCTTCTTTTTTTCCTTTTTTCTCATTTTCCTCCTTATTCCCCATTTTTAAATGACTTTATATACAGACAAGATATAGAGCTGTACAACTTATACATTACGATCTCACACCTCACATAATTCCATCAGAATTTAACTTCAATGTTTTCTTTTGTTTTGGCTTATTTTTTGTTTGTTGGACTTGCTTTATATTTACAGCACTGTTTTCTCCTATTTTGTACAGTTTTTCTGTGTGTCCTACATTGTCTTGTTCTACAAAAAAATGGCAAATTCAATGATCTTACTAGAAGAATTGCTTGAAAAAGTATCATGTGTTCCATTTGTATAGTCTCAGTGAGCTTTTATGAGGTTTCACGTATGCGCAGCAAGGCAAATTTTGTTTTCTGTGGATGAGAAAATTTTGGAAAATGCCTAAAAAAGCTAGTGTGGATGGAGAAAAAAAAAAGGCTGCTTTCAATTGTATGTGGATTAATTTAGTAGTAGCCTAAGTGTTAACAAGGTTTGCCTTGTGCAAAATTAGCCAAAGTGCTAGAAATGGTTTTAATATTAGAAGTTTACTGTTACAGAAAACACAATATGGAATCATGACATCATAATAACAAATGGACAATTTCTCAGCTACACTTCTGTCAAATGACAGAACATTTCTACACTCGTGTGACATTATTCATAAATATCATTCACTAGTTCGCTTTTGCATATAATAAACAGCGTAAAGTTAAGCGTGTTTGGCATGCTGTCCGGGAGAGGGCTCCGAGCTCGGTAGTCAATCCCGAGCCCGGGGCACTCCCCCTGCCCAGGGAGAGGGGTCCGAGCTCGGCCTTTGGCCCGAACCCAATAGCGCTCCCCCCCTGGCTGGAGGTGAGGAGAAAATAAACAGGGGGGGTGGGAGGGATGCTGGAATCAGAGATAGCTGAAGGTAGGACTGCTTGGTTATTTAAAGGGACTGTAGTAATGGGATAGGGAGAGTGATTGGATAGGGAGTGATTGCTGATGATGAATTGGCCGTGTTAATTATCTGCGCGAGCTCCTCCTGAAATTTGTTAATGAAACATCACTTAATTTCTGTAATAAATTCAACTTAGAGAATACAAACCAACCTGTTTGTTCCTCATTATCTTCATGTTTGACTCTGAATGCTTCTTCAATCTTCATATCTTCATGCTCATCTTTAATAAACACCATCTTTGTTTGTTCCTCAGTATCTTCATGTTTGACTCTGAATGTTTCTTCGATCTTCATGTCTTCACTCTCCTCTTTAATAAACGCCATCTTTATAATTGTGGGTCACATGGATCTCTGTTGATTCTGCAGGAGTTTTTCTGTGTGTTTGAACACTTTGTCCTGTTTAAATATGAGAATAATTAAAAGAAAAATAAATGCAAAGTAAATCTCTGTGTGTGTCTCAATCAGCTCCTAGTTCAATAGTCAGTGCACTAGAAAGACAGTCAGAGTTAATATACATATAACATGTATAAAATACATACAAATTACACAAGGTTCAAATTTAGGTAGGCTATTTTTTATTTACATTTGGTATTCAATTATTTGTTTATATCTAATATATTTCAAGTTCATGAAATAATCCTCCTCGGTTGTGATTCCACTCGTTTGTGTTTGTTGTTGTTGTTTGTAGTCCGCGTGCTGCTGAATCGAATCACTGAATCATGTCA
Organism: Garra rufa; assembly: GCF_049309525.1. Taxonomy (NCBI): domain Eukaryota; kingdom Metazoa; phylum Chordata; class Actinopteri; order Cypriniformes; family Cyprinidae; genus Garra; species Garra rufa. Next base: position 35,899,275 of record NC_133366.1, on the reverse strand, counting down.
CAAATGATTTGATTCAAATGATTCAGATTTTGAGTCTTTCTCGTCACTTTTCATCATCACACGATTTATTCATGATATAGGGAGCGAAATAAAACACACCTTCTCTGATACTAAAGGCTAACGTTTTATTTAAGTAACACTAAATAAAGCATTACAACGTTATATTTAACAATAATGCATTTTTTTACTTTACATAGCTCGTAAATGTAAAGGCATTCATTGATGTAACAGTGTGCATTGATTTTTAAAACTTTAAAGCCACAAACCTTTCTTCAGGTGAATCACAACGGGACTCACTAAATTCCAGGGGTTTCATTACCACGACGTAAAATGGGCGTCCCTGGGGGCGTTGGGAAAATGCCCCTTTCTAAACAAAAAAATTATTAAGAGAGGTCGCGATCATGCGCAGTAAGTCAGTTTTTTTGCGCGGGCATTTCAAAACCTAGGATCAGCACTAATGGATAATGAAGGACAACACAGTCATACAGGTTATTTTTATGTTTTAAAATCTTACATTTAAACGATTTTCGAAAACAAATAAATAGCCGTTATAGAAATGTAAAACGTGTAGCGTCTATTTACGAAAATAAATCATGGTTTACAACGGTATCGTAGACAGGTATTTCATGATACTGTATATGAATATAAATATGAAGGGCACAAAACCCCTGCGATCGTGGCCAGGTATTTCAAGATACTGTATATGAATATAAATATGAAGGGCACGAAACCCCTGCGATCGTGGCCAGGTATTTCATGATACTGTATATGAATATAAATATGAAGGGCACGAAACCCCTGCGATCGTGGCCAGGTATTTCAAGACACTGTATATGAATATAAACGATCATGGACAGGTATTTCAAGATACTGTATATTGTTTTGCGGTGCTCAGTTTCCTACACCTTCTACCTTATTTTGTTTATTCTCAGGTTAGGTAAAGATAGTCGAATCTGCCCTATCGTATAAGTAATTTTCATACTCACACCATAGGCTTCAGAAGACTCCTCCGTGGTCTGTTCAGTTCAAGTCTATCAATCAGAGTCTTTTGGCAGGCAGGCTTCTTGGTTATAATAAAGTATAATTTTATTGTCTATAGGTTATATATTTTACATACAAATACTACTATATAAAATAAAGAAATATAAAAGAAAATAAATTGCTATCTTAGTCGTTCGAAGGCTTCAATGGCAGGTCGTCATGGCAGGTCGTCTGGCACCGGAGAAGCTGTTGCAGAACCAGCATCTGATGTCCTCTTCGTACTTCAGTCTTTTATACCCAGCAGGTGCATTCCAATGTCCTTTTTGGAAATCCCCTAAGAAAGTACCTATATAACCTCTCTGCATCTTCGCATTCTTTCTTCTCCGGATTCTTCTCCTCTGCTTCACTCCACGCCTCGTCCACCACAGAACACCCGACGGCAACACCCGAACTCCTCCCGGTCATTCCCCCCAGCAAAGCTCCCTCCAACACATGCCCGCCTCCCAGCCACGTTCCCGCCAGCACACGCCACAAACCCCCCCTTAATAAATGCCCCAAAACAACAAGTATGGTGTTTCACTCAACAAACCACTCTCAACAAAACGTACACAACACAAGCGTGTGGCGTCCCTCCCAACAAACAACTCTCAATAAAACGCACACAATACAAATGTGTGGTGTCCCTCCCAACAAACCACCCTCAACAAAACGTACACAACACAAATGTGTGGTGTCCCCCCCAACAAAGCCAACACAATACAAGTGCCATACAGAAGAAAAGGACATACTTGCAACAGGAAAACTGCATATTTCACCAACACCCCAGTCTTGCAAGTTTGTTCTGCATCTTGAAACCCATGTATGGCATGTAACATTTCTTATTCTTGACACATTTGCTTAGTCTAGTATACACTTGTCTTGACTCCGTAACAACGTTCATTTGGAATGTGTTCATATATTGATCCACCCAGGGTCATTTGTTCTTAGGCCATATAATTTTACTTTCTATAATTTTTCCACTCACAATATCACCAGTTGGCCAAATTTTGATGTTTTGTTTTATAATTGTCAAATATTGCCCAAATTTTTGTCTCATCAATTTCCCATCAGTAATTTCATGATAACATGCTCCAATCAATTGTCCCTTAGAGTCTTCACAAATAAACGTGCGGCTCCTTCCATTAATCAGACATGTTCTACAAATGTCAACCAATGGAATTCTGGATCTAGGTATAAATACCGTCCCAGTGGCCGTCTACGTAATTTTGAAGCTCTGTCGAGACGTTTGTGTCTAGGGTGGCTGTTCTTTCATCTCCAGCAACTCCCTCAATGTTTTCATCTATGAAATAAAACACTTCATCAAATTTCACTACTCTGTTAACATAATTGGTGTACTTGCTATGCAACTCATGCACTAAAAGCAAGTCATCATTTAGCCAACTTTTGTGAGCACTTAAGTCATTGTACCAGTATCTGGCCTCTGGGTGGAGCAATTTCAGTTTACTCTTGCATTGTTTAAATACATCTGTACTCAGGCATGTGATCAACTCGTGTGATCTTACACAGTATTCCATTGTTCCATCATCATCATTAAACCAGGCTATCACTTTACATCTTTTAAAGCAATTTTTAAACAGATCTCCCATAAAAAATCTAGTTTTCTGAATAAATAACATCTGATGATAACACATGCATTCATTTTCTCTAACAGCAATACAGTAGTTCGGATTTCGTGACAACAGTTGACCTTGCAGTTCTTTTAAACTCCTATAAAATATATTACAATTCAAAGTATCGCTATACATACTTTACTTATTTCTTTTATTCTTAGTTACAATGTTCAGTTGTTGCTAATGAACAGCATTATTCTTTCTTAGACAGAATAAATATATAATTACCATTTGGTCGAAATGATTAAGTCGTTCAAAGACAGACTCTGCAGTCATCATTCTGCTATGTGCCATATATTCTCTTCGTGTTGGCAAATTAAGTCTTGGTGTGTCCTTAAGTCTTGAAGTGTTCTGTCTTTATGTTACTAGACATATGAGGTCTTATAGGATCTAGGTTTGACAACACCCACTTTATCAGGTGCATGAATAGTTGAATGTAAATTAGTGCCGGGGTTATTTTACACCCTTTTTACACTTTTCATTATCCTACAGATTCTGAAACAAATCATTCTTATCAGTTTTCTCCAAAATGATTAAAACCAACCGTCCAATTATTGTGATTAATACCACATGAAAATTACTCATGATCCACTTCAAATTTCTATAGGTACTTTTTGACATTCCTCCAAGAAATAAAAAGTTCCTTTTTCTTCGTATTTGTATTTTTTATTTTTAGAGACCTTACTCTCTTCAATTCCCCTTCTGTACCTTTAGTTTTCTCTGGGTTACTACTTTCTTTAAAATAATGTTTTTTAGCCACTATGAAATATATGAAATGTGGGCTAGCATCTGCATATATCGCCTTATCAGTGTTAATGGTCTTGGATAGCAACCTACTAATTCCCTGATTCATATTATTTCTGTTACTATCTTTTGTTTGCCCATCACACAATTCCAGTTTCTTTTATATCATAACAATATCTCACCATCCAAAATAGTTTCAGATGAACTAATCCTTTGTTATGTCCAAATCACCTCTGAAACTTCTTATCAATTTAGAAGCCATATTTGGCTCATCTTCTTTCCTATAGGATTCTGGAATCTCTTCAGGAATTACCTATGTATTTATTTGTTTATCGTTCTTATCTCTTATTCAAACTATAGGTATTGGATATTCCTTCCCTAACTTCTTGTTATCATACTGTACTCTAGCTCGATAATTTCCTACTGTGGATCATTTTATTGGATCCTTAATTTTAATTGGAATTATCTTTCTATACTCACTCATTGCTACTTCTTGCAGCAAATCAAACAGCCTAAACTGTATTATCATCTGATCAGTCATCGTGTTATTCTTCATTATCAGATTTCTCCACAACAGTGGTTGCTTTAACATTGTTTAAATTTTTACTCCTTGACTTTTAACTCCATCTCCATCTGAGAATATTATCCAATAACTGCCTTTGACTTTTGCCCTTATTCCTGCTCTGTGACTATAACTCTCATCACCTCTTCACTGCCCTGCCCATATACAGCTGATCTAATATATCTCTCTGACCGTGCAAGCTTGGTTTTTAAATCTCTTATTTAATATTTCTAGTACTTTAAAATGCCACATCACATGTAATTTCCAATCAATATCTAGTCTTGGTTCATTTATTAAAACTATTGTCAGGGCACTCTTACCAGTATTTATCTATTATAATACTGATTTGATAAAAGGTTCTTTTCTCTTTTAAAATGCTTAACTTGTCCTAGAGCTATTTCAACTTCCCTAATGGATTCACCATACCCTCCTAGACCGGGAAATGGATTTCTTAACTTTTGCAAACTTTCATATAATGTATATATTTTCGTTTGTAAACAGCTCTTTACACTCTAATGTTTTTCATTTATCTTTTCTTGCTGTTATTCATCTAAGGGTAACATTTTATGATGTTCTATGTTAACCCCTTCTTTTTCTGACTTTTCAAGTGAATTTCTTTGTTTATCACTAAGGTTGTCAATTTCATAGTCTGGGTAAGTGGTACCTTATCCCTGTATCTTGATCCATTACAGTCAAATTTGTTCTGCTTTTTGCCAAATTCCAAAATACTATAATTATAACTATAGTTATCATTGTTACTACAAAGTTTGGTTTTCTTAAGCAGACCTTTTTCCATTTTCACACTATTCTGCTATATTTCCCTCTGCTCGTCCATTTTGTTTCAGTTCCCGTTATCTTGTATCATACAACAGAAAATGGAGTGCTCTGGAATCTCCCTTAGTCGTTAATCATTCGTTTCCTCACATTCCAGCACTTGCTTCTGGATCTGAAGCTTCAACTCTGAAGTTGTTTTGTGTGTTAGAAGACTTTTCTCTATTGACTGGGCTTTCTTCCCCTTCTAAAAGTCTGATCAACACTCAAAACATTCTATTATTTGTTCCCCTTCTTTGGGGGTTATTTCCAATTCATTATTTAATTGATGAATTGTATACTTACGGTGCCAGACGACCAGACCACTGCCAGCAAATATTCGTTGTTCACTCACTGTCTCTTTTTCTTGCTCTGCCATTTACTCAGACTCTAGTTTAGTGTTGAATTCTATTCTTCATTTTTCACTAAACATAGTTTCTCTTAACTTTGGTCCATCCAGAGATATATTATTATTGCTTCCATAACTTACTAATGTCTGTCTTTTACATTTGTACACTAGAGTAAAGCTGCTCTGTTTCTTTTTATGCATGTCCCTGCATTTACATTGCACTCTAGAAACAGGGTTATTTTTCTTTCTCTTTGATTTCTTTTCCAAGAACTTACTTAGTTAAAATTAAATTTCTTTTACTTCAAAATCCATTTTCAGATGGCTCTATTGTTTGATTGCTATCCTACTCTTCTCACTATCTTATCCATTTTTAGTGTTAAACTTCTAAAAAGGATAAGCTGACTTCTTATTGTCTAACTTTATTATTATTATTAGACATTATCTCTAACTTGACACTTTATTGTTTTTCTTTCTTTGATTTTCTAAGTCACTGTAATACAAGGCTTCGTCCATATATTCATTCTATCTCACATAATTTTGATTTGATCTATAATAAGTATAATTATATACTTCACTTGCATACTGCGATTTCATTTAATTCAGGAGTACAGCATAAAGCTTTATATACAACTATATGTTTCTCTGAAAGTCAATCTTCTTACTCCCTTTGAATGAACTAAGTAGCGTAATTACATTTACACGATTGAGGTCTAAACCAACTAGTTATCTATTCTTCTAATGCTCTTATAATCACATTTGCAGATGCCTCTTTTAAGGATTTTGCCCAAATCCGACTTGAAAATTCATCTACTGCTATCAGCATGTATTTATTTCCTGACCTTTATTTAGGATTTAAAGGTCTAACTATATCTAATGACCATTCTTGACTAACTCTTTCTGGTGTAATTTTACCATAGTCATTTCTTATAGCTTCATTGTATCTTCTTTGCATACAATTTTTACATGTTAGTCCTATTTGTCTATATTTTTCCTCTAATTGGCAATAGTTATATAATTTTCAGATAAAACTTTGCCTATTTAGGTTTATACTGGGATTTTTCATGTATTTTTCATGTATATGTATTTTCTAAACAGTGTTATTCTTGTTTTCTCTGACTACAATTATTTTTCTTAATTTTGCTAACTTGTCTACCTCTCAGTTTCCTTGAGCTACTTCTGTGTCATCTGAGGAATGTATAGTTTGATGAATAACTATCAGATCTAACTCTCTTATTAGATCATACATTTCCTTCTAGTTCACTATGTTCAACAGGTTTTCCACTAAATTTTCCCTATATGTCTACGTTCTCATTTATTCTTGTTTTAACATATTTGCTATCTTTTATAAGAATAACCTAAGCTTTTATTAGCTTATTTTAATCTTACACAAGCTTTTAATAAAGCTATTACCTCTGCAATTTGAGTTATTCCGAGGACACAGCTCTCGTCTCTTAACTCTTCTCCTTTCTTTACTTATGATAAATGTCCAATGAGCTATATTAGCGTCCACGAGAGTTTTTGACCTATCTGTGTACACTGTTATTCCTTTAAACACGGTTACTTTCATTTTCTGACATTTTTCTCTACCTCTATTTTATTTTATAGTTTGAACCTAACCAATCACTGTCATCTCAAATTCTGGGCTTTCGGATCTTTTATTTTTCATTAAATGTCCCGTTATTGCTTCATCTATGTTAATTAATATCTTCTGTCCTTGTGCTAGATCTTAACATTCTGCATATCTCTTACTAATTGCTGCTAGTTTCTTCTTGATAGGTAAAAATTTTTCTCTGGATTTTTCCAGCTTTCACATCTTTTACAAATTAGTATTTGTAATTACTTCTTTCATTTTTTGTTATTAAATAATAACCAGTTAAATCGCAATCTAAATTTACTTTTTAAGCCTTCTCATAATTTCATCCTTTCTTCTTTGACCTAAACTTAGAATTGAGTCTTTTAAGTTTTGTAGCATTTTCTCTGCTTTTTCAGTCCAACCTAATTTACTACCTTTCATTGTAGCATATTGGTTAAGCTTTTTACTAAGCTTAAGAACTATATCCCTTACATAATTCATAAGTCCCATCATTTATTGTACTTTTTTTAACCCTTTCTAAAGTTTTTAGATTTGTACTTCACTTTTTTATTCTTTGTGTAATTTCTCTATTCTCTGCTGATATCCAAAATCCTAAAAATTCACCCTTATCTGTCATTACTTTCTTAATGTTCGGTTTCAATCCTGCCTCCGCTTGGCGATTCACCACTTTCTTTACAGTTTTTACAAGTTTTTCCATTGTTATCAATGATTAATATATCACCACCATAAATCTCTAATTGCTTTAGTATTTCCTTATGAATAGTTTAGTAACTTCATTACGGTTTACATATTACTAAGTTTGTTGCAATTGTTTAAATACATAATGTGTATTACTTAAAGTAAAAACAGTTTTTTTTTCTAATTCTTTTCTGTTAATGGAATAGACCAAAAGCCATTCGCTAAATCTAGCTTTAGTTAGAAATCTTCAATTTTTAACCTTTTAACTGTGTCTCTAGCATTACTTACATAACGTCTATCTGGTTCATTACTCTGTTCAATGCTTTACGATCTGTAACTAGTACGTTTTGTCTAATTTTGGTACTAATTGTATGGGACTATTTTTTATCGCAGACTTAACTTCTTTAAGTACTCCCTGTTCTACTAGCTCTTCTATTGTTTGATTTAATTCTTCTTTGGCCATTTTAATTTATTGGATATTGACGTTGAGGCTTATGTATTACATCTATTATTTCATGTGCATATTTATCACTTACTTTTCCACACTCATTTTTATATTTCCTATACGGAGCTTTTCCCATGAATTGTATTAATTCATTTTTCGCTTCTTCTGATCCTATCATTTTGTTTCATATTCTATTTAATTCGTGTTCGATATCTACATTTTTTTTTTTTTTTTTTTTTTCTCAGGACCTTTTTTTAGATCTCTAGCAGCTAATAAGTTTTCTATACCCTTTAACATCTTCATGCCGAATTTATCTCCTATTTGTTTCTTTTCTATATTTCTATTATAAGCTTGAATTAAAATACTATCTGTAAATTGTATTGGCTCTGTTATAGTGGTCACATCTGCTCCTGTATCCAAAAATACTCTCCTTCTAAATCAACCAATAAATGTTCTTCATATTCTATTACTCTCTGGTCATAAATGTTCCGTTTTAACAGACCAAATGTCCTTCATTGTGGTACTTTTTGTTTTTTCTCTATTACTCCTGTTTCATTCCCTACATTTGACTGCATATCTTTTTAGACTATTGTCTTTATCAAAATTATTATTATTATTATTTTTTAAATAGTTCCGTCTAAGATGAGAGATCTACTGCCTGAACACACATTAAATTTGATTCTTCTGTTTTACACTTTTGAATCACACGGCTTCTTTCTTCTGGAGTCATTTTTCTTCATCTATCTTCTGAAATATAATTTGATTTTCCAGGATTACTTCCTATGTCATTTTTTCCTATTCTTGTATTATTTTTCTCCCTGATTTTCATACTCTGTTTTTTTTTTCTCTAGTACCTCTGTTTTTTTTTTTCTCTCTTTGTCTAATTTGAAAATGAGTATTATATGTTTTCCCTTCACTCACTTTTGTATTCTGCTTTTTCAACAGATTAACCTTTTGTTGTTTTTGCCTAAGTATATTTTGGGATTCTTCTTTTCACTATTCTTACATGGTGATAACTCAGATCAAATTAGCTAGTCTCTCTTCTATTTATTTCTTAGCTACAGTATTCTAAAATTGCTATTAACTTATATCCGCCTGGAATATTTCATCCTACATCTCTTAATAACCTTACTTTATCTGTCATAGGTATCTCTTCTTCTATCGATAACCATCAGTGGCGGTTCTACACGGAGGCCAAGGGAGGCCCGTGCCCCTGTAGACATGTCCTTGGCCACCCCTGTGGCCCCCCCTGCTGACCAAATAAAAAAAATATTAATTAATTATGATTTTACACACGAGCGCCAAAAGCGGAACTAATGCGACGCATCGTTCTACTTACATGGGTAAATTAGAGCGGCGCACACAAACGCTACGATTTATTTCTCCTGTTGCAAGAGTCGAAGGTAAGCAAAACAATTTCATTTCGTGAGTGACTTGTTGTTCTTGCACATAACCGTGTTACTTTGTTTTTCACACTGATAATTAAATCAAGTTTGTAAATGGCTGGTCTCGAGATGTTTAAAAACTTGGTAACACTTTTACATTTGTAACTGTATTTGTTAATCTTTGTTAACGTTAGTTAATAAAAATATACAGCTGTTCATTGTTAGTTCATGTTAGTTCACAGTGCATGAACTAATGTTAACAAGAATTTAATAAAGTATTAGTAAATGTTGAAATTAACATTAACAAAGATAAATAAATGCTGTATACTTGCAGTTCATTATTAGTTCATGTTAACTAATGTAGTTAACTAATGTTGACCAACGAACCTTATTGTAAAGTGTTACCAAAAACTTCACAGAAAATCTGAAAATCATATCTAAGCAAAAAACGAAAGGCAATGCATGCCCCTAAATTTCTTCTTCTTCTAATAGTTATCATGAAACGAGGAAGGGACATAGCGTCCTTTTTTGTCCCAGTAAACAAAAATGTTGTACCCTTTGTTGTACCCTGGAGTTTTGTTCACATTGAATTGACACACTGTATTTGTACCCTGTACTGTATTTATCATTTTTTATGGCCTTACCTCTTTTGCACCTGCACTCACTCCTGTACAAAATAAATGTTTGTATGATTTTAAAGTAAAATAAAGTTTATAATCTTTAAATATCATTTGTTGTCATTTTTTAATGTGCCCCTCTGGTTAAACACTGGCCCCTTCTTGGCCCCCCTAGTCAAATTTGTCTAGAACCGCCACTGATAACCATACACTTAACTCTGGAACTTAATCTTTGGACGCGTTTATTAACATTTCCTTCCATTGTGTATATTTGTCCTCTGTCACGGTTAAATTCCTCACCCTCTCTATAACTGTTGCTGAAATTGCATGACCTGTACATGTATGGACTAAAGCGAGTTATAGCTCCGCAACCTAAATTTGCATTCTCTGCCGCTTTTATAATCCGATCTGTATAAGCATTATGACTTTCTCCTGCCTTTTTAGATCCTATTTGCTTTCTAACTGCCTCCGTTAACTGAAGTTCTAATAACTTTGCCTGTATATCATTTTGCTCCTCTCTACTCTGTGTTGGAGTTGTAAATTCTAATCGCTTCGCTGGAGTCTCCCACATTCCAGTGGCAGGTGTAAAAGGACCTCTCTCTTTTTCCCGTTCTTGGTCTGTCTCTTCGCTCTCACAACTCTCTGAAGTCCCTGATTTCTAGTTTTGCTATAGTCTGCCGACCCCTCACAGTACTCAACTCCCTCCTTATTTGCTTTAGTTCTACGTTTAAGCTTTTTATCTCTTTTCCATCTCTCTAATTATTTTTTGTTAAATTCAAACCCTTTTGGCATATAATTTGTTTACCTATTTTTGACCATTCATTTTACCTCGCTTATCTTAGTGGCATAAGGTGACTGGCTTGGTGTTCGCATTTGCCTGTAAGTTAATTTATTTTCAGGAACAATCTTCCTAACCCATTTTTCTCTTAAATCTCTTCCTCTCTTATTGCTAGTGGGATTTTTATACTTAGTTACTTTAATTTCTATTTCTGGTCATTCACTTTAACTTTATTTGGTCACTCTTCTTAATTGCAATCCACCTCCTTTTTTCTAATGTAGTCTTGTATCTTATCATATTCCTAACTCTATTTCACTACTTTTACTTTCTTTAGTTAGTGTTGACTAATAAGAGTCTTTTTCTTTTCTTCTTTACTACTCATTTCTATTTCTTACTGGTTTTTCGGAGCTCCCTTCTGTCTCTCTGTGGCAGAAACTGCCGTTCAGTGGTTTTTATTACTCCCTTTCTCTCATTGTAAGTTTGTTTTTAGTTTTCTCTATTCTTGTTGTTCATTAACAGGCTTATTTTATCCAATGCCTTTTCTACTTATTTTTTCTAGTTAGCATTCCTTTATCACTGCTATTCCAAAATGTCTAAACTGCCCTATTCTTATTAAGGTTAAGTGTATTATTTTAACCTCTCTACTGATTGCAATTTCAATCACGGATCTACATTATTGTTTTATCTTTTAATTTTGAGTATTTTATAGTACGCAACTTCGCCATGCAGTCTGTCATTACGGCATGCATTACAAAATTCCAGTAAGGCGATCCAGTCGTAATTCTAAAGGATCCTGGACTCTGCATACCTAACTATTTTTGTGTATTTTCTATCTCTCTTTACGCCTGTTCTTCTAGCAGTCTAGAAACGGCACTTATCTGTACGGGTTCTTTTTCAATAACCACAATTCCTCCTCTAGTTTCTTCTATTAAACCATCATACATTATAAATTCAATTTTGCCAATTTTTAATCCCTGTTTATTCAGCCTAATTACCGATCCTGGCTCTGGCATTATTAAGCTCTCTCTATTGCTATTCTCAACCTCTTGTTTTCCTGAAAGATTTTCTTCTTCAGTTTTTAAGCTAATTATTTCCTTATCTTCTTTTTTACTACTTTCCATTTTTACCTACTTTCTTAGTACTGTATTACGTACTCTATTATTACTATGTTATTTTCTCTTGAATAAAAATTCAATATACTTAAATTTGAGAATCACTATCTCATTTTTCTAAAACTTTACAGTTTTTAATGTCTCTGGATGGTTACCAAATTATCTCAAATCGTTTTTTCTTCTTTAAACCAACATTCTCTTCTTTTACGGCACTACTCTAACATACGCGTATTTAAGAATCTTTCGTCCTACATACTTGTATGTTTCGGGGCCTCACCATCATTTAGTGGAGCGTCCCCCACTTGACAGTTTTATAGCCCCTTCTAAGTTTCACAAAGACTTAGCTAATCTCAGGAAGCGCTTTCCCTTCAGAGATTTTTAGTTTTGTGCGCGCACACAACCCTTTCTGGGTCGTATAAATAACTCGTTTTGAATTATTTTTAGTTTTCGAGTTTCCTATAGGTTTTCCCTACCTATTAAACTCTATATTTTCGTGCCTAAATCGTATTAGCTGAGTTGAGCAAGTGATCATTGATCCTGGCCAGAAATCAATGGTCAATATGCCCCCCCAACACGTTGGGCGCCATGTTTTGCGGTGCTCAGTTTCCTACACCTTCTACCTTATTTTGTTTATTCTCAGGTTAGGTAAAGATAGTCGAATCTGCCCTATCGTATAAGTAATTTTCATACTCACACCATAGGCTTCAGAAGACTCCTCCGTGGTCTGTTCAGTTCAAGTCTATCAATCAGAGTCTTTTGGCAGGCAGGCTTCTTGGTTATAATAAAGTATAATTTTATTGTCTATAGGTTATATATTTTACATACAAATACTACTATATAAAATAAAGAAATATAAAAGAAAATAAATTGCTATCTTAGTCGTTCGAAGGCTTCAATGGCAGGTCGTCATGGCAGGTCGTCTGGCACCGGAGAAGCTGTTGCAGAACCAGCATCTGATGTCCTCTTCGTACTTCAGTCTTTTATACCCAGCAGGTGCATTCCAATGTCCTTTTTGGAAATCCCCTAAGAAAGTACCTATATAACCTCTCTGCATCTTCGCATTCTTTCTTCTCCGGATTCTTCTCCTCTGCTTCACTCCACGCCTCGTCCACCACAGAACACCCGACGGCAACACCCGAACTCCTCCCGGTCATTCCCCCCAGCAAAGCTCCCTCCAACACATGCCCGCCTCCCAGCCACGTTCCCGCCAGCACACGCCACAAACCCCCCCTTAATAAATGCCCCAAAACAACAAGTATGGTGTTTCACTCAACAAACCACTCTCAACAAAACGTACACAACACAAGCGTGTGGCGTCCCTCCCAACAAACAACTCTCAATAAAACGCACACAATACAAATGTGTGGTGTCCCTCCCAACAAACCACCCTCAACAAAACGTACACAACACAAATGTGTGGTGTCCCCCCCAACAAAGCCAACACAATACAAGTGCCATACAGAAGAAAAGGACATACTTGCAACAGGAAAACTGCATATTTCACCAACAATATGAATATAATTATGAAGTGCACGAAACCCCTGCGAACGTGGACAGGTATTTCGTGATACTGTATATGAATATAAAGTGCACGAAACCCCTGCAATAGTGGAGGTATCTGAAGCAAATGGCTTTTCCATAACTGCGCATGATCGGTGACCTATGAAAATTCTCAAATAGGCCACGCCTGCCTGGTGACGCAGTATCGATTACGCTGTACTGAAACCCCTGGAAAAAAGTGCATCCCGATTCCCGAATCACAACAGATGAGGAGCTCAGCGCATCTTTATGACGTCACATCACCAGACCAAAATAAAAGTCCCGTTCGTGCACTGCTCTCTAGAATCACAAACACACATAATAGAAATGTTATATAGAATAGAATTTCGTACCCACATGATGATGCAATTTGTAAGTTGTTAGCATTGAAAATATTTAATTTTTCTCTATTTTTAAATGTACATTTATAACACTATGCTTTCTTTTTACATACCTTGCCATTAAATTCACATAAACTAGTCAATGCTGCTGTGTAACTGTTACAAAGGGCAAATGAGGCCACAAAAAAATACTGGTCCTTCTCAAAAAATTAGCATATTGTGATAAAGTTAATTATTTTCTGTAATGTACTGATAAACATTAGACTTTCATATATTTTAGATTCATTACAACACAACTGAAGTAGTTCAAGCCTTTTATTGTTTTAATATTGATGATTTTGGCATACAGCTCATGAAAACCCAAAATTCCTATCTCAAAAAATTTGCATATTTCATCCGACCAATAAAATAAAAGTGTTTTTAATACAAAAAAGGTCAACCTTCAAATAATTATGTTCAGTTATACACTCAATACTTGGTCGGGAATCCTTTTGCAGAAATGACTGCTTCAATGCGGCGTGGCATGGAGGCAATCAGCCTGTGGCACTGCTGAGGTGTTATGGAGGCCCAGGATGCTTCGATAGCGGCCTTAAGCTCATCCAGAGTGTTGGGTCTTACGTTTCTCAACTTTCTCTTTACAATATCCCACAGATTCTCTATGGGGTTCAGGTCAGGAGAGTTGGCAGGCCAATTGAGCACAGTAATACCATGGTCAGTAAACCATTTACCAGTGGTTTTGGCACTGTGAGCAGGTGCCAGGTCGTGCTGAAAAAATGAAATCTTCATCTCCATAAAGCTTTTCAGCAGATGGAAGCATGAAGTGCTCCAAAATCTCCTGATAGCTAGCTGCATTGACCCTGCCCTTGATAAAATACAGTGGACCAACACCAGCAGCTGACGTGGCACCCCAGACCATCACTGACTGTGGGTACTTGACACTGGACTTCAGGCATTTTGGCATTTCCCTCTCCCCGGTCTTCCTCCAGACTCTGGCACCTTGATTTCCGAATGACATGCAAAATTTGCTTTCTTCCGAAAAAAGTACTTTGGACCACTGATCAACAGTCCAGTGCTGCTTCTCTGTAGCCCAGGTCAGGCGCTTCTGCCGCTGTTTCTGGTTCAAAAGTGGCTTGACCTGGGGATGTTTCTACTCCAGACTCAGTCCACTGCTTCCGCAGGTCCCCCAAGGTCTGGAATCGGTCCTTCTCCACAATCTTCCTCAGGGTCCGGTCACCTCTTCTCGGTGTGCAGCGTTTTCTGCCACACTTTTTCCTTCCCACAGACTTCCCACTGAGGTACCTTGATACAGCACTCTGGGAAAAGCCTATTCGTTCAGAAATATCTTTCTGTGTCTTACCCTCTTGCTTGAGGGTGTCAATGATGGCCTTCTGGACGGCAGTTTTACCCATGATTGCGGTTTTGAGTAATGAACCAGGCTGGGAGTTTTTAAAAGCCTCAGGAATCTTTTGCAGGTGTTTGGAGTTACTTAGTTGATTCAGATTATTAGGTTAATAGCTCGTTTAGAGAACCTTTTCATGATATGCTAATTTTTTGAGATAGGAATTTTGGGTTTTCATGAGCTGTATGCCAAAATCATGAATATTAAAACAATAAAAGGCTTGAACTACTTCAGTTGTGTTGTAATGAATCTAAAATATATAAAAGTCTAATGTTTATCAGTACATTACAGAAAATAATGAACTTGTTTGTCTAATATTTTAATATGTTCTGTAGAACCAAAGAGGCCTGTTGAGGAAGAGAGAGACAAAGTGACAAAAAATAATAAACAGGCAAAGGGGAAAAAAAGGCAGAGAAGAGAAAGTTTCACGCACTTGAGATGGAGGAAATGTAAGAGAGAGGAGCGATTAAGGGAGTAATATTAAAAGCAGATTGGTGAGAAGAAGAAAATGAGGTGAAGCAAAGACTCTAGATACAGGAAAATGTTGCACTCCTATTACTTATGCTTGGGAGAAAGTGTAACGCTCAACATGGAGAATTAATCAAGTCATCCCAGCTGCCATTAGAAGCTCCACTTGCTATAGAAATAGACAGTATTTTGAGAAGCATATGTTTGACTGATCTAGACAAAAAGTATGTTTTTTATTACTATTTAAACATAAGAAACAAATGTTACGAGACAGTTGTAGTCCGATTTCATTGGTGATTTCAAATATGAAATTTAATCATAAGTTTAGTGAGCAGTATCCCCATTCAAAGAGATAGGAGCTGCACTTGGGTGCCCAAGAGGTGTTTGAAAGATGACTTTGGGTAAAGCCAGTGCAATAAACAAGGGACAATGTGACTTCAGGCTCAAAGAAAACAGTTTTTTGACATACATTTGAACTAATGCTAATTTTAATTTTTTGTTTTCTTCACAGCAAATCAGCTGTCAACATGGCAGCAAAAAGAAAGCACCAAAACAGATAAGCAGGTATGAAATGTTACACAATACAATTTAGCTGAGTTCCTGGAGGGCCACAGTCCTGGACACCGATTTAATGCAAAATGAAGAGGTGAAACATAATATTTAAAATGGGAAATATGGCTGCTATAATAAAACAAAGAGAAAAGGCCTGGCAGACAATAGCAGATCTATTGAATGCAAAAGTAGTCCAAATAAGCAGTGCTCCACTGAAACCATAATTACAATTCAAGGAGTCGCTTGTCATTTCCACAAATGAACAGTTGCACATTTTGCCTTAAATGTGAGCAGTGGACATGAATGTTACTCAGGAAATGTATCATGAAGATTGTTGTTAGTTTATTTTATCATCTATCTACTCTTTTATCTATTCTTATTTTATTTTATTTTTTTGTCTAATTAATTTGATCTAATCTATAATTTGATCTAATTTTATCTACCTGATTGTTCTAATCTATTCTATGTCTCTAATCCTTGTTACAGAACAAACATGTCTGGCCAAAAAAGGACCCAGCAGCAAGTCAAGATTAAGAACAAGAACATTAAAAAGGCTCATATTTCTGGCACAGAGTGTGGCCCTCCAACCCAAGACCTGACCTTAGCAGAGGAGTTGAATAAAGAGAAGCCAGTGATGGAATAGATCCAGAGAGAGACAGCAGCTGCAGAAACTGACCTTTTCACACAAGGTACATTATTGCTGTACTACTACACATGAAAATAATGCCTTACCTTGCAGTGTCTGGTAACACACTTACACTTCTGGAGTCTGCAGACTCTGATCCGGTGAGCACTCTTTATTAAAATCATAGGCTTGGCATGTCCTGACAAAAGTATTAACACATGTTCTGTTGAATATGGCAGAGGGAAGGTACATCTTCAGGAGTGGAGTTCACTTCTGATGACGATGAGATGCTGGACTCCAGAAGGCTTGAGGTATCACGTCGATTTTATGGAAATTTTTAGTCCATAATGGATAAGAAGTCAGCGATGTGGTGCTAATAGAAAATATCACATTTGTTACAGTGCAGCTTGGTAACATACTGAGTATTGTAAATCTAAATTATACTCAAGTCCTGCTGTGCTAATTGATGTGTGTTTTACAGAATTCACCAACTGTCAGACCTCTCTACACCACACATCTTAAGAGACAGATAGAGCTGGCAGAACTGAAGATCAAAGTGAACAAGAGAAAGCTGCAGGACATGGACCCTGAGATGGAAATTAAACGCAAGACACTGAGGAAACTGGACTTGGAAATCCAGAAACTAGAAAGAGAACTAAGTGATTTCAGTCACATCACATTGTGTAATCATTGTTATTTTATCTCTCCAAATAAAATAAAAAATCCCAATACATTGTGGTCTTTTAGGGTTTTTCATGAATGTCCGGTACACTACATAGTACATAGTCATTGATCCAGTGAAGTGGAACTAGAATTTAGGATGATAACCACACAGTGTGTGCTACCAATTCATGCCGAATAAAAGAGTGACATACATTATCTTTTATTATACTACAGGGCCGTTGAATGCTTGATTCTGATTGGCTGACGAACGTTCTAGATGTGTGCATTATAATCAGGGAAACGCATGGCGAACGTAGTTCCAGGCAGCTTTAGACCGCAGTGCATGTCTATATCACTTCGCCATATGATTTCAGTTATTTCAAAGGTCCTTACAGCCCAAAACAGCAAAATAACTAAAACCCACAATGACACTGGCCAAACTAATAAATACAGTAAACATCAGGATAAAAACGACAGATTATTTCCATGCTTTTTTCCACAATATATTACGTTTTATTATGTAAGGAAAGCACAAAATCTATTTCTCTCGTCCTCTCTCACACTTCACAGACGCACACACATAACGTTACAGTTTGAACTCACGTTAGCATTCGCGCTAATGTTGTTACTTAAAAAATGAACTTAAAGTTTAACTGTTAGTAGAGACGATGCTGCCAGTCAACCTTGAGAGAGACAGACGTGAGAGAGGTAAAGTCTTACACTTAGTTTCTCTCCCTCACTCTTTCCGTCTGTCTGCTAGTCTGTCGGTCTGTCTAAACTACATTATTAACGGCATTATTTTGCTATTAACAGCCCAAGCGTCGTTACTAGTTCTAAAATGACGTTTTGGAACTAGCAACAAAGCTGTTGAATGAGCTGCGTAAGAAATTAATCCAACTCACAATAGCGTTTTAAGGATAAAACGGGACGAATGTCTTGAAATATATCATTTGATCGATGTCTTGAGGTGTGGTAACTGTAGTATAAGCGGAATAATTGACTTCGGGCCGTAGAATTCTACGAAAATAATGCACACCCTTCGGCCCGTCGTCAATTTTTCCTTACTTAAAGCACAGGCTAAATCAAAACATAATTAACTTAAATAATTTGCTATGTATTGTTCTCTGACCAGTCTATTTCTGTTATCTGGGAAGATGGCAACATTGTTCTAGTCAATATCCAAAGCAACTCTGAGAACTCTTTCTTTTCCTAGGCTGGCAATATTATGCAGCACTGTGCAGAAAACAGTCACATCACAGGCTCTGTCTGTGGAGACTCTCGGGTGGTGCAGGCACTAAAATCATGATTGAGCAGGTCTCTTGAGCAAAAATAAAGAATAAATCTTCATAGTAATTTAATTTAGCTACATGTCTGCTTAATGCAAAAAAATCAGACAGGATAACTTGAAAATTCCAGGTTAATCCCTTATCTAATATGTGTTGTGGTTTCACCACCATTCAGTATTTTTCCTAGATTTGGAGTCACACTCAAAATTGAAGTGGAAAACACACTACAAGCTGATCCAACTTTGATGTAATGTGCTTAAAACAAGTCAAAATGAGGCTCAGTAGTGTGTGTGTGGCCTCCATGTGCCTGTATGACCTCCCTACAATGCCTGGGCATGCTCCTGATGAGGTGGTGGATGGAGCGAGACATGCTGTCCCAGAGGTGATCAATTGGATTCAGGTCTGGGGAATGGGAGGGCCAGTCCATAGCATCAATGTCTTCGTCTTGCAGGAACTGCTGACACACTCCAGCCACATGAGGTCTAGCATTGTCTTGCATTAGGAGGAACCCAGGGCCAACCGCACCGGCATATGGTCTCACAAGGGGTCTGAGGATCTCATCTTGATACCGTCAGGCTACCTCTGGCGAGCACATGGAGGCGGCCCTCCAAAGAAATGCCACCCCACACCATTACTGACCCACTGCCAAACCGGTCATGCTGGAGGATGTTGCAGGCAGCAGAACGTTCTCCACGGCGTCTCCAGACTCTGTCACATGTGCTCAATGTGAACCTGCTTTAATCTGTGAAGAGCACAGGGCACCAGTGGCGAATTTGCCAATCTTGGTGTTCTCTGGAAAAATGTCAAATGTCCTGCATGGTGTTGGGCTGTAAACATAACCCCCACCTGTGGACGTCGGGCCCTCATACCACCCTCATGGAGTCTGTTTCTGACCATTTAAGCACATTTGTGGCCCGCTGGAGGTCATTTTGCAGGGCTCTGGCAGCGCTCCTCCTGTTCCTCCTTGAACAAAGGCGGAGGTAGCGGTCCTGCTGCTGGGTTGTTGCCCTCCAACAGCCTCCTCCACGTCTCCTGATGTACTGACCTGTCTCCTGGTAGTGCCTCCATGCTCTGGACACTACACTGACAGACACAGCAAACCTTCTTGCCACAGCTCGCATTGATGTGCCGTCCTGGATGAGCTGCACTACCTGAGCCACTTTTGTGGGTTGTAGACTCTGTCTCATGCTACCACTAGAGTGAAAGCGCCACCAGCATTCAAAAGTGAACAAAACATCAGCCAGAAAGCATAGGAACTGAGAAGTGGTCTGTGGTCACCACCTGCAAAACCACTCCTTTATAGGGGTTGTCTTTACCCTGGAAATCCAGA
The DNA here is from genome assembly GCF_049309525.1 of Garra rufa. Lineage (NCBI taxonomy): Eukaryota > Metazoa > Chordata > Actinopteri > Cypriniformes > Cyprinidae > Garra > Garra rufa. The sequence continues at coordinate 35,879,347 of NC_133366.1, read as the reverse complement.
GGTCTGGCGAGAGCACAATTTGAATTGTCTCTGCAAGACACTCTGGCATCGAGCAATGATGCAGGTTACTGCAATACGTAAGCAATTGTGGGAACCAATCAAATCGGTGTATCTGATGTAGGCGGGCCAGAGGCGAGCTAAGCTGATGATGACAGCACTGCGACGTCCGAATCATATAGTAAACTTTGAAAGATCGCTGTCGCTAGAGATGAACAACAAGTTGTTTGAAACGGCTTTGGCCGCTATAATGAACGAGTTAGACTTGGCTTTCCATATAAAAGAGGAACAGAAAACCGAAAACTCGAATCGTTCCTTTGCAAGAAGGACGTTTTTGCTGTTTTGCCGACTGGATACGGCAAGAGTTTAATCTATCAGTTCACGAGTTCACGCTTACATATAATTAGCCGGAGAATAGTAGCGCATGTTTGGCGTGCTGTCCGGTGAAGGGCTCCGAGCTCGGGAGTGGCCCGAACCCAGAGTACGTTACCCCCCAATAGGAGTAGGGAGAACTCGGAGTGATGAGATGGGGTGGTGGAGGTTTACTGATAAACCATCGAGTGAATTGAGGTGAGTCAGCTGTATTTAAACCTATGGCGCTGATTGACTAGTGATGTTTACGCTAAGCATCTGACGCGCTTCTCCCGAACTTTGTTAACCTTTTCACACGTGAGTTTAAAATATTCTATCTAACCCCAAAGAGTGAGTTTTTTTTAGGCGACCGTTATTTTAGAATGTTGGCATTACTGTTTCCATGGCGACGCGTCATGTGACACACCGCAGCCACAATAGCACTGTAAGACACATGGATCGCTTTTATTTCGTTTTCCCTTTTTTATCATTAATATTTACAAGCATGCTCGCTATATTATGAAATATCTGATATTCCGATTTCGAAATATGTGCAAGTAAATTTATTTAAAAGTCCAAACACTTTTATTATGACCGTGTTAGTTATTCTATACCGGGTGATGGGCGCCGCCATGTTTGTTTCGCGCTGAATCCGAGCTGTGGGATTTAACACACGCAAATGCATCCCCTCCTCCCGAAAGACATTAAAGTAAGTCTCTGGTGAGCTGGGAGAAGAGGAGAGTGAACTTTAGAGTTACCTACATAATCTGTATATGATATCAATAAAATATGTTGTCAGAATATATTTGTAGGATCATTATTGCCGCTTCCATAGACATCAGTGTGTATTTTACAAACTATAAATGCATGGTTTTGCTAGTACTTATGTGTATTTAAATGTCTGAAACCTAAAATAAGCATTATATGGTTGAAAACACTTAATAGTTGTGATAATATGACAAGCACTCAGCGCGTCCGATCTGGCTCAGAGCCAGCAAAAGCGCCAAAACAGATTTGAATTCAGCAGCTGATCACGTGATGCGGCGAACGTTCGAATCACACCGGTGTGATCGTACGCTCCAGGGACCAGCCAAGACAAATCACACCGGTGTGATCGTACGTTCTAAAGGGTTAATGAAACATCATTTAGCTCTGCTGGTAGCTAAGCGTGTATTGTTGTGATTGGTCGTGGCGTTATCCAATTGCGTGCAGTTAGAGTTTCAAATGCATGCTTGGTGCCGCCCCTCGAGTTAGGCAGTTTTCATTGCTCGATCCCAGACCCATAATCTTAATAGATTAGGGTCTGGATTTTTCCAGGCTAGGTTGTCTTGCTAATTGCCTATAATTTTCACCTATCTATTTGCACAACAGCATGTGAAATTGATTGTCAATCAGTGTTGCTTCCTAAGCGGGCAGTTTGATTTCACAGAAGTGCGATTGACTTGGAGTTACATTGTGTTGTTGAAGTGTTCCCTTTATTTCTTTGAGCATTGTATAATATACCTCAACAGTATCTCACAGATGAGAGGTTGAGCTTGCAGTGGCCATCATGCCTGATGACAGCCTTCAAATAATAATGTTATGATGAAGCTCTTTAATGGACTTGTCATGCCACAAGACAAAAAAAAAAAAACGGTCATTTCATTTCAGTACAAATCCAAGATAGGAACTTGGATGTCTTGCATCATAGTCATACTTGGAACCTGCAACTGTAAATTACGTCCTATTAATAAATGTGGGTTTATTAAGGGTGTAGGTTTGTTTTGATAGTTGCTCTGTAGTTTATGATGCAGTTCACATCAGATTTTCTTGCCATAAATTGAGCCTTAGTAAACACTATCAGAAATGAAATATCTAAATACAATTTATTACAATTGCATCATTTTGCTAAATCATCAAATCTGAATCAGATCAGAATCATAATTTGAGAGGGTTCTCATGCTGGCATTTTTTTGTTTGTTTGTTTGTTTGTTTTGTTTTTACACCCTCAACAACACTTAAGTTCACAGTTGTGCTTGCTTGTCATCTGGTTTTCCATTTAACAGACTGTTTTTAAGTTTTTCTTTCTCTGTACTTTTGTTTACCACCAGAATGGCTTCCAAGTTTATTGGCCCATCCTGAACCAATACATTTAAAATGTGTGGCTCACCAGAATCACAGAAGATTGATAGAAGATAATTAAATGCATGGTAAAGAAGGATAAAAATTAAAGCAGATAAAAAAAATTTATGACACAAAAGGAATAAGGTACAGTGTTGGTCTAATGTCTCTTAATCTTATTATCTCTGCCTTTATGTGATAAAAATACCAAAATAAAGTGATATTGGGAAATGCCATTACAATACAACATTAATATTTTCTTTAAAATGTAAAATATAATTCATTTCTGTGATGCAATGCTAAATAATCAGCATCATTATTTCTCCAGTTTGCAGTGTCATGCAATACTTCAGAAATGTAATATGCTGATTTAAAACAGTTGTGCTGTTATATATATATATATATATATATATATATATATATATATATATATATATATATATATACACTCACATTTGGAACCTTTTTTAGGGTTCATTGATGAATACAAAGTAAAAAAAAAAAAAAAAAAAAAAAAAAAAAGGACCAGCAGTTATTGAAAATTAGACATCATTGATTAGTCAAAAGAGGGAAATATGTCAAATTTGGGGTCATCCCTTCAGCCAATATAAAGGTTTCTAGATTTACCATGCTAATAATTATGGAAATTTATTAAAATGCTTTTCATAGACGTTAGTGTGTAAACGGGACTTTTATTTTGGTTTGCGATGTGACGTCATGAAGCTGTGCCAGGCGCCTGCATTTGTTGTGATTCGGCTGAAGAAAGGTTTGTGCTTTTTTAAGTTTTTTAATCAATGCGATCTGTTCTGTCCGTTTACACGTTTTTACAAGATACTTAAATAAATGAATCGATCTTAAATATAACGTTGTAATACTTTTTAACGTTGTTTCGTGAGTAAAGCGCATCCATATATTAATAAAAACATATTTCGCTCCAAATGTCGCAAATCCGTAGTATATTAATTTATTTTAAGTATAAGTGTATATTATATTAAGTATATTAAAGAAGTGATGAGAAACTGAGAATCCGAATAATCTGAACCGAATCATATCATTCGGAAAATGATTCAGTGATTCAAAGCTTTTGAATCAACGCATGCTGACGACAAACAGTGACGAGAACAATAAATACAAACATGTTCAGCGGCAACTTTAATAAAACAACTGCAAATGTTTTCATGAAAGTTTAAGCTATTTAAAAGTATGTACTAGTAAATATTAATCACAAATACTTACTAACTTTATGTATTTAAATGTGATATATAGTTTATCAGGTTGTTTAAATTCATTAACTATAACTCTGACTGACTCACTTTTCAGTGCACTGACTACTGAAGTAGAACGAGACACGCCCAGACATTTAGTTTGCATTTACTTTTCTATCTGTTAATTATTCTCATCTTAAACAGGACAAATTGTCCAAACACTGAAAAACTCCAGGTGAAGCAGACGAGATCCACGTGACACACTATTATAAAGATGGTGTTTATTAAAGAGGAGAACATCGAAGAAACCTTCAGAGTTGAACAAGAAGATGCTGATGAAGAAACAAAGATGGTGTTTATTCAAGAGGAAAGTGAAGACATGAAGATTGAAGTCAAACATGAAGATACTGAGGAACAAACAAAGATGGTGTTTATTCAAGAGGAAAGTGAAGACATGAAGATTGAAGTCAAACATGAAGATACTGAGGAACAAACAAAGATGACATTTATTAAAGAGAAGAGTGAAGACATGAAGATTGAAGAAACATTCAGAGTCAAAAATGAAGATACTGAGGAACAATCAGGTTGGTTTTCATTCTCAAACCTGAACTCACTCATTTAATCCTTTAAATGTCCAACTTTACAGAAATTAGAGTTGTCCTTGACAAAAACAAAAACAAAAAAAAACATCTGAGGGTCAAAACAGAGGGGGGAAAATGCATTTTCAACTGAAAATGTATTTGTATGGACAAAGTCAAAAAGATAGAATGGGAAATTACTTTATTCTTATTGGTTTGATCTACAATGATACTAAAGTTTATTTTTTAAACTAGAATCATGATTTTATGTATATTTTCCCAAATTACATTTTTACATACTTTACATTACATACTTTTTTTCCCTATAAAAACATCCGATTTCAAATTACATCGAATTGCAAAAAGTGGCAAAAAACAACAGATGTGCTTATATATTTAAGAGCTGATAAAACTGTGTTAACTGTATCTATAACTGTGTAACTGTAGAATTAGTGATGGGAAAATGAAGCTTTTCGAATTAAAATAACTCAATTTGTGTTACGAAAACCATAATAAATAAATAAATGAAAATGTAATTTTATTTACACAAGGTATAAATGAATTAATCTGTAAATAAACTTATAAAAGTATAAACTTGGTTCATGTAGGTATATATGATCAAATTAAATTAAGAATATTGTTAAGATGACTAACATTATTATTAATTATATGTGCTTGTAAAGCGGGGAATACTACAAAATGAACATGCACAAAACTAAACATGTACATATTTATTCATATTTTGGTGATTGACACCTGAAACATGCGCAAGAGGTTCGCATTATTTGAATCAGAGTACAGAGCAGTCACATGGTTGTTTGCCAAAATGAAGCTTTGGACGGCACAGGTCACGTGATTATGCCAAAACGAATCATGCTCCGGTACAGTGCTTCACTGTGAGATGTTCTTTTTATATATATAAGCTTCGGTGTTGAACGTAACATCACTAATAAGAATATTGCTTGGAAGAAAAATACTTTTACAACAAATAACAAAACATCTTGGTCATGTATGGTAACCCAGAAGAGGACGAGAATAAAACAAAACAATGATACAAAATAACCCTCATGTAAAACCCTGCTCACCACTACAATTCAGTTCAAACCTACAGTTGATTTAGAGGCACTATTAAATGATGTACTATAAATATGCATCAGAATACGTGTAACGCTTCTTTCAGTAGGGTAGTAGATATACTGTCTTACAGTTTAGCTCTAACCCCAAATAAAGCTAATCAATGTCTTTGGAAAACTTCAGAATTTCTAGCAGACTTATTGGTTCAAGTTGGAGCTAAAATCTAAATCAGGTTTGGACACTCTTATGATAGAATCTAGAATAAATTAATTACATATCTATGTGTTGATGTTGATTGCATTGTGCCATTTAAATGGCGTTAACGTTTTTCTTTTTTTTTCTCACCTTAGACCCAATGGCGCTGAAAGAGGAGAGGGAAGAACTGAATAAAATTGACGAGAAAGGTCAGTGTGAAAAACTTCATCATTTCAAAACTGAAGAAAAATCATTTTGTTCCTTACAATCTGAAAATACTTCCACACCAACAAGAGCTCAAAAGACAGCAACTACGAGTAATTTCACTTGTTTTCAGTGTGGAAAAAGTTTCAGTCAACAAAGAAACCTAAACAGTCACATGAAAATTCACAACAGAGAGAAGCCTAACAAATCCCCTCCGTGTGAAAAGAGAAACCTTGATGTCCACAAGCAAGTTCACACTACGGTGAGCCTTTTTACCTGCCAACAGTGTGGAAAAAGTTTCACTCATAAAGGAAGCCTTAACAGACACATGAGAATTCACACTGGAGAGAAGCCTTACACATGCTCTCTGTGTGGAAAGAGTTTCAGTATTCATGGAAACCTCATCGTCCACATGAGAGTTCACACTGGAGAGAAGCCTTTCAACTGCCAATGGTGTGAAAAGAGTTTCAGTCAACAAGTAAATCTTGAGGCTCACATGAGAGTTCATACTGGAGAAAAGCCTTTCACCTGCAAACAGTGTGGAAAGAGTTTCAATCAACATGTTAATCTTGAAACCCACATGAAAAGAATTCACCCTGAACAGACGGTTCAACCAAAAAGTTAACATTTAATACCACAAGATTGGAAACATTGGAGAGAAGCATGTCATGTGCCATCACTGTGGAAAGACTTTCCGAAACAAAGTCAATCTTGAGTTTCACATTGACTGGATGATGGCATACCACCTTCCCAAGAGCTGCTTTACACTTTAAGATGAATCCCATCATGTAATATTTACATTGTACCAAACTGAATTCACTCAACACTAAACTGATTCTTACTGAGTTTACAGCTGAATTTATGTCATTTCAAACTGATGAACTTCACAGTTATTGATCTGAACTTAAAGTGTCACAACACCCCCCTGACACTCTTTGTCTTTTAAACCTGCTTGACAGCAGAATCTGAATTGCCTCCATTGATTCTGCAATTTTCCAGTTTATCACTGTGAAGTGCTTTGACACAATCTGTATCATATAAAGCATTATAGAAATAAAAACGTTTTGACAGGTTTTGTGCAACATACTATCCTAAATTCAGCACTATACACACACACACACAAAAAATTGAAGTTATGTAATTAAGTTTGTACAAGTGTGTTTAAAAAGCAATCATTTCACATGCATATTTACATATTTCCTGTCCGGTTTTGTGTAATTTTAGATATTTACTTTGTTAGGTATTTGTTGCAAGTATTTGTGCAAATTGATGATTATCTGGCTCATCCAGATGTCAGTGAGGCAATTCATGCAGTTGTATTATGTCACATGTATTCACTGGTCCTAACAAGTTTAACTGTGACTGCACTAATAGAGCAAGATTATTTCTTGTATTTGTCATTTTTGTTTTATTGTAAATGCATTGAAATTCAAAATTTGGTTTAATTTTTTAACCTTTAGCGAAACCTAGGCTTGTAATCTGTTCAAGGCTGTTTGCCACTGATGTCACACATTCATGTGCACATGCTCCACAAACTCAGGATCAAAGCTGAACCGTCTCTTCCAAATACTAAAGCTCGAATATTTTCGCAGTTTTTTCAAATTCCTGCATTGAATGGTGATGCAAAAAGCACCTTTGACACCAAGTCGTAATTTGCATCAATGTAAAGTATTGTGGCTGATAGGAAAGTAGTTTTCGGTCCAGATCTCAGCTGTCACTGCGCAACCGTATTTCACAAGTGTATCAGTCATGTCAGTGATTACAGCTCATAATGTTTGTGTCCTTTCACTTAGATTTTGTGACAATGTTGTTGGATGTGGCAAAATTTCCTTCACATCGAATTTTCCAATCTTGGCTGCAGTGTCAATTAGGTGCTATCAAATATTTCATCAAAAACCACATTTTTCCCATAAGAAGAAAAGTACAGTAAAAAAATAAGTTCTAAGTGTTTTCAACAAAACCTCAGTCTTATTTTCTTTGATTTGTTTTCATTGTATTTTCCTCTTAAAGGTTAGTTCACCCCCAAAAAGAAATTTTTTTAGGAACACTGTCATTCCAAACCCATAAGAAATTTCTTCATCTTTAGAACACAAATTAAGATATTTTGAAGAAAACCTGAGAGATTTTTGTCCCTTTCCTGAAAATCTGTTCATCCTAAACTTTTAAACTTCAAAAATGTTCAGAACATTGAAGTAATGTCTGTTGTTTAATCACAATTTTATGAAGTGATGTGAATTGCTTTTTATGCGCCAAAAATGATAAAATGCCTTTTCTTCCCATTAGATTTGCATTTTTACAAAGCGACAAGTGTTAGGTTTAGATTCACATTTATTTGTTACATACACAAATGCAGATATGCACAATATTCTATACAATTGGGATGAAACCTTTGGAATCCCATGGATAACTTTTTTAATGAATATTTTTTAAGCTTGAAAGTTTAGGATGAACTGTTTTCAATGGAAAGACTGTCCTGAGAGTAAGTAAATAATTACACATGTCCATTTTGGGTGAACTTACCCTTTAAAGTTCTTTACACTTTAAAATATAAAAGATAAAAATTGATGACCAAGAAAATTGTCTTTTTATATGTTAAGGTTGTTCTTACCTTTTATACCAAGGAAAAAAGCTGTTTACTTTTGCATTGTGATTCCTTGAGTTAAAGCATGTTCTTTAACATCAAATTGACCAAAGATATTTGTATCCATATGAAATGTAAAATGCAGTCTAAGCTCTTTTTGTATGGAACTCTCCATTGTGTATTTCAACAAATAAGTTCACTGAGGACATATTGTTGTACTTTATGTTTTTAAGTGTGCGTTTAAAATATTACTCATGGCGTGCATAAAAAGAAATGTTTCCCAAGTCATTCTCTTTACAGTGCTTACATTCCCCCAAATCAGCTTTATAGGGGGGGGGGGGAGTTATGTATTTTAAATAGTTTCAATTCTTTGTTCATCAAATGAATGGTGAGGTTTATGTTAATTCATTGTCTTATATAATGAATGAATGATGCATTTATATAGCGCTTTCATTGTGTATTGTTGTACACCCAAAGCGCTTTACAGTCACATGGGGGATCTCTCCTCAACCACCACCAGTGTGCAACATCCACAGTACAACGGCGCCAGTGCGCTCACCACACACCAGCTACAGGTGGAGAGGAGAGAGTGATATAGCCAATTTAATGAAAGGGGGTTATAAGGAGACCATGATTGACTAGGGCCAGTGAAGGGAATTTGGCCAGGACACCGGGGTTATACCCCTACTCTTTACGAGAAGTGCCATGGGATTTTTTTGTGACCACAAAAAGTCAGGACCTCGGTTAAACGTCTCATCTGAAGGACAGTGCACCCCCTGCTAGCCTCACTAACACCTCTTCCAACAGCATCCTAGTTTTCCCAGGAGGACTCCCATCCAGGTACTGACCAGGCTCAGCCCTGCTTAGCTTCAGTGAGAAACCGGGCTGCAGGGTGAAATGGCTGTGGACTTGTTTTTTTATGTGTGTGTTTGTGTTTAGAGAGTGTACAGAGTGTATGATACTTCCAGTGCCTCAGGCAGCTGTAGAACTGTTGCCAGCTGTTTCAACATTGACTCGATGCCTGTTGTCCTACTATGTCCTCCTTACACATGACCTGTTGAATGGCAGAAGGGATAGAGATATTTTTCTTCTTGTACTGGTACAACATCATCTTGTGTTGGATCGACTGTCTCTTCTAAGCTGATAACTGGAATCTGCTGAATTTTCTGAGAGTTTATGTTTCCTCCTGCTTGTCTATAGAAAATAAACCAAAATATTAGTGGTGGGCCGTTATCGGCGTTAACGTGAGACTCTTATTGGGCGATAAAAAAAATATTGCCGTTAATCTATTCTCAAAGTTGGGTTGGGAGCTGGGTCTAAACTACGCAAGATATGATGACTTTCACCTTGATATTTTAGCGCGGATGACGTATACCTAGTCGAATTGCACTGTAGGGGGCGAGAACGAGTCTTCAACTTCTGCGAAATTACCACATCAAATGAGACGTGCAAACATGGATGCAGCCAAAGAACTTTTACTGACAAGAAGTGAAAACCCTACGCTTCCGCCATTTTGGAGTGAAAGCCACTCGGCAGTCCACTACCTCCATGCTGTCGCAATGGCAAATATCAGCTGCTTTGTTAAAAAAAAAAAGTACTTTAAAGCTAAAATACACAACCTGAATCATGACAACATTTTTAAATATATATTTTTTTACTCCTTTCCGTTTATTTCTTAAGAATTTTTGTATTATATTAGACTACTTCTGTTAATTATTAAAACATAACTCATTTGTTATTAAAATGATTTTTGTATGTTTTGTACGTACCCTAACCTTTGTTATTCAGGGTTTCCGCGGGGTCTTAAAAAGTCTTAAAAAGTCTAAAATTTAAAAATCTAAATTTTAGGCCTTAAAAATGCCATCTATAGAGATTTTTAAGTCTAACTTAAAGACACACCTCTTTAGTTTGGCCTTTGAAGTAGAGATAGTTTGATTTCGGGGAACCTTTTAAAATGTTGTTTTACTTGTAAAAATTTTGTTTTACTTGTATGTGTATTTTTATTTTATTTTAAATTTTGTGAAGCACTTTGGGCAACGACGTTGCATTTAAATGTGCTATATAAATAAATGAAGTTGAAGTTGAAGTCAAATTAAGAAAACATCTTCATCCGTTTGACAACACAGGCGCTGCAAATCCTCGCAACGCAAACACAAATACGGAAACGTGCTGCAAATTCTCACAACACAACCAAATTCAGTAACGCGCTGCGAACACACGGAGGCGCTGCAAACTAACAAACGCGCTGCATATAACTCGGTCCACAACGGAAATGTTTCAGGGGGACATCAAAAAGTGAGGAACTCATCTGGGACCTGATTATTTATATCACTATATTACCTGATTATTTATATCACTATCACCTTTAAGTGATACTATACTATCACTAAAAGGTGATAGTTCACCGATAACACCTCTGCTCTGACCAACAGCCACTGAAAAAATAATCAGGTCCCAGATGGGTTCGTCACTTTTTGAGGTCCCCCTGAAACATTTCCGTTGTGGACCGAGCTATATACAGCGCATTTGTTAGTTTGCAGAGCCCTCGTGTGTTCGCAGCGCATTTCTGAGTTTGGTTGTGTTGTGAGAATTTGCAGCGCGTTTCCGTATTTGTGTTTGCGTTGCGAGGATTTGCAGCGCCTGTGTTGTCAAACGGATGAAGATGATTTCTTAATTTGACTTCAACTTCAACTTCGACTTCATTTATTTATATAGCACATTTAAATGCAACGTCATTGCCCAAAGTGCTTCACAAAATTTTAAATAAAATAAAAATACACATACAAGTAAAACAACATTTTAAAAGGTTCCCCGAAATCAAACTATCTCTACTTCAAAGGCCAAACTAAAGAGGTGTGTCTTTAAGTTAGACTTAAAAATCTCTATAGATGGCGCCTGCCAAATATACAGGGGGAGACCGTTCCATAGTTGTGGACCTATTACCAACAAGGCGCGATCACCTTTTGACTTCATATTTGACTGAGGAACAGTCAGCAATGACTGGTTGCCTGATCTAAGTGATCTAGCTGGTATATAAGAAATTAAGAGATCGCTAATATAATTTGGTGCCAAGTTGTGTAGTGCTTTAAAAACCCATAATAAAATCTTAAAATCAATCCTAAACCTTACTGGTAGCCAGTGGAGAGACGATAACACTGGAGTAATGTGTTCCCTTTTTTTTGTTCCGGTCAGAAGGGGACGGTCAAGGATGAAACGTTTGCCCAATTTACAGAAAATGTTCTGTCCTTGATAAAGGAATGAAACCATTTCAGGGCAGTTCCCCCAAATCCTACCTCTCCCTCCAACCGTTTTAGAAGAATCTAATGATCTACAGTGTCAAATGCAGCACTGAGATCTAACATAATTAGAACTGCAGCCAAACCAGAATCCGCCGCTATCAATAAATCATTTAACACTTTTAAGAGAACGGTCTCAGTACAATGACCCACTTTAAACCCTGACTGAAATTTGTCTAGGAGATCGTTCTCCTGCAAAAAAGGGGTGATTTGAGTCAAGACTACCTTCTCTAGCACTTTAGATAAAAATGTTTTTTAAAGTTTGTTTTTATCTGAAATTTGTTGTAGTTTTTTCTGTTTGCATGTGTTTTATTAAGTTTGCAGCGCGTTGGCCTCTGTCGGCCACCGTACATTAAACTATATGCAACAACTGAATTGACGCTTCTCAAAGCAACGGAGTTTAATGGAAGACTATGCACGCAGAAATCTATGCCCGTGCGCGTCTGTGTATTTAACGGCAACGCGCACATCCTGCAGCCTTTTGCGCAGAAGTACTTGGTTACACAAGTTTGTATAGGTAATTATGTTGTAAATGCAATTGTCAAGCAGTTTGTGATGCATTTTGGAAACAGGAGATGAACGCCTGATCTAATGCCCCACCTGGCCCGTTTACTTTTAGTCATTATTTGGGTAGCACACATATTCTGAATGCCTTCAGCAGAATTCAAATTAGCTATTTTAATCTAGATTAATCTAGATACACTTGATAGATTTGATAGATAGACTGTAGATTGACACTTCACTCTTGATCTTTACATTGAAGGTTGGTGCAATAAGATGTGGCTTCTCCTCAGCTCTTGGTCTTCCTCTGTAAAGAATTCTTACAGTGCAGAATCAGATTCAGACACTGGATGTCTTAAAAACTGGAAGATGAAATGGAAAATTGGTCATATTCTTGAAATAAGTTTTTTGATATATATTTTTTGATGAAAAGTTTTTTTTTTTCATGAAAAGTATGACTAACTAAAGCTACTACTTCCTCTTCATCTACTTTATCATCCTCAGCCTACACTGACATCATCCATTTTAAATGCCTTCTTAATGTTGCTAATCTATGTACATTACATTTATATTAAAATTGAATTGTAATAAAGTCACACATTCTCAAAAAACTTTTTGACATTAACTCTGTGACCTTTTCCAATTTAATTTTGATAAACGCATTAAATTTTGATTGTATGTAACTGATGAAAGTCTTTTTAGTCTTCAAAAAGAAGGAGTGTCTCATCATCATCTTTTTGTAGCTGCACAGCCTTTCTCTGGTCCTGCTGCTGAAAAAGAAAAGTATGTTTTAGTTTTCATACAATGAATTTCACATTAAAAACAAACAAAACATTTGTTGGCAATTGATACCAGATAGACTGAACCAGTAGTTTAAAACCAGAGAATGAGAGCAGGGCAGATAACTTATTTCTTTGTTTATGACTGAAGAATATATTAAAGTTGGGCTAAAAGCACAATAATGAATATGACAAGTAACTGAATGACCTTTAAATTTTTTCAAAATAAATATAAGAATCAGATAATCAATATAATTTAAGCTGGCTGTCTGACATGAGCAACACACTTCATAATGAAACTATCATATAGTATTATATTAATCATATATAATAATAAAGTATAGTTCACAGTAAATTCATGTAAAACTATTATAGGATCTCCTTCATGCAGTGTATGAAGCTTTCACAATCTTTATTTAGGCTGCATTATTCTGTATATTGTTCAAATGAACTAATAATTTTTCGTGTGAATAAAAGTAAATTAAATTATTTTATCTAGATAAGCAATTATTTTATCTAGATAAGCAGAATATGGAACAAATATTAATTAAGTGTTTGTTTTGAACAAGTATTAACTCATTAGCTATTAGGCTAAAAATATTACTTTAGCTACATATGCAGATTCACAAAGAACAGGATAATTGAACATGTAGATTTGAAGTTATATGACCAAACATTGGAAATACCTTGGTTTATGGTTTAATGAAAAACTAACATGAAAACTGCATATAACAGTTGGGGAACATTTGACCCCTACACATTTGTATTAATTGTATTTTATTTGTTTATTTTTTCCTCATCCTTTCTCAAAATTCTTCCCCTAAGTAAATGTAATTTTATACCCAGTAGGCTACAGTAGGTGGCGATAAAGCTCCCAAGGAGTTATTCGCCATTGAATAAGAAGAAGAACTAAATGTAGAACTAAATGAAATCAGTGGCTGTATCCGAAATCGCCCCCTATACCCTCAAATAGTGCACTATTTGAGGGGACAGCCATTTTAAGTGGTGTTCAAAACCATAGTGAACGTTCCCGAGTGCACTCATTCAATCCCACAATGCACCGCAAAAACGAGTGTACAACCAATGTACGCTCAACAGCTAGAGATAACCCATAATGCACTGTGAGAGTCGCGCGCCGACTGAATTCCCGCGTCTCGCCAGACGATGGCGCCCGCAGCTGAATCATCCATCCATTCGCTTGTCCACTGCATAATACAGCATACAACACGGGTACAAATTCGTTGTAAATTGATTATTAAATTGTTTAACCAGGGTTTATATGTAAACTCCTTGACATAGTTCAAGATAAATCCTTTAATCTAACTACTCGAACTGTCCGTTTTAAATGATTGTTAAACAGTAAGCAATACTATGCAAAAGCGGCAGTCCTTCCCGTGCACTCAGTGTCCGAATTCACTCACTCGTTTTCACTCACTCCTTCAAGTGGACTGAATGAGTGGACTAATGTAGGGAATAGTGAATGAGGGTATAGGGGGCGATTTCGGATACAGCCAGTTTCTGAAGGCTGGGACACACCAACCCGACGCCAACCGATTAGCGCCGACGAAAGCCGACCGTATTGTCGCCTCTAGTCGGCTGCGTCTGCAGGCGTCTGGGCAATTAAACTGAGCTCGAACACACCAAACTGACGAAAGCCGACTACAAACTAGAAGGTGCTTTCTGCGCATGCGTGAGGAGATATACCATGGCGTACCTGCAGATGGCAGTAGTCTGTATTTTAATTCCAAGAAGAGAACCCTGAAGAACCGCCGCACAGTTTGCATAGCGTTTTCCGTTATGCCGTACAGAGCTGGCCTGTCTTGGATCAAATTGATCAGCTCGCCTTCAATAGCTTCGTTCCATTGTGAAATGATGACAGTGAGCCGGTTCCCGCTTGACTATTTCCTTTGCTTGTTACGTCACTTCACATTCAAGTCCTGATTCGATGTCTGAACAGCCAGTCAGAGCGCTCTCTTTCCCAGACAGCCCCGACAAACACGACGCCAATTCAACATGTGAACACACCGAACCGACGCGCTTCATCAACGCCCACCAACTGCCCGACGAGGCCAGACGGCCGATCATCGGGTTGGTGTGTCCTGGCTTTAACGTTCGGTTACGATGAGTTGGTAACCGCTGTCAAACCTGAATGAAGACAGCGCTATATGAGAAACAGCCCCATATGTGCTCTGCGGAGATGTGCGTTCATGTACTATGTGTGTAATTATGCATGATATCTTTCACTTAATATCTTATGTCATGAATGTAAGACGTCCAGGGTATGAAAATTATGACCTTGTGTGAATGTTGAGATGGTGCTAAACATGATAGCTAGCAGGTACACGGATTGCTCGTGCAGCTAGTCATTACAGTAGGCCTAGCACTATGTAAGCTTATTTTCATTTAGTGTCATTTTCATTCATAGTTTACCTGTCTAGCAGTCGAGTGTTTTTGAAATGATTGTTTTAAGCCCATATGTCTGAGGTATTGTGCAGTGAACATTCGTTCGTGTGCGGCTAAGGGAAAGGCATGTAAAAACGGAGCGATCGTTTTTAACATTACACACACGTAACCACAGAACCATTTAAAGAAATAAGATCAATCAGGAAAAGACATCTGCTAAAATATCTTGTAAACAATATGCCACTTAGGGCCCTGTTTTAATGATCTAAGCACATGGCGCAGGTGCGCTTAGGGCATGTCAGAATCCACTTTTGCTGGTTTAACAACAGAAAAAACGGTCGGCGCACCAGCATGGTCCATAAGAGTTGTAGGTATAATGAGTCGTGGGTGTGTTTGGGGTGTAACATGCAAAAAGCAGAGTCTCGTCTCCCTTTCCCCTTAAAAGCAAGTTGTGCTTGCACCCTGTTGGATCTGTTATTTAACATGGAAGAATTTGCAAGAGCAAAAACTGAAGACTTCTCTAGAGAGGAAGTGGATCTGTTTGTACTTGAGATTAAAGGTACACAGTACAATAACACTTTACAATAAGATGTCATTTGTTAACATTAAATACATAAGTTAACATGAACTAAGAATGAACAGCTATATTTTTATTAACTAACATTAACAAAGATGAGTGTAATTACAGTCTTTGTTAACGTTAGTTAATAAAAATGCAGCTGTTCATTCTTAGGTCATGTTAACTTATGTATTTAATGTTAACAAATGACACCTTTTTGTAAAGTGTTACCATTTACTCTTCTAATTCTTATGTGTTCACTGATTGTAGTTCTTAAAAGTTGTTTTTAAAGAAGTTTTTTTTATGAATATTCACAAATTTTTCATGAATTGACAGTGTTATCATTATAACATATAGCAGTTTGTGTAATACAATTTCAATACAGTTGCATTACTTTTTCGTGTTTTACCCAGAAATTAAATTCATTTTTCACTCATTGAAATAAATGGAAATTTATAACTTCAACCCTGGAGGGTTATTGGAGGGTAATACAAGACTTCTGAGCTTTTGTGACTTAATTTTATTTTTTTTTTTTTGCAAATCTAGGTCAATGTAATTACCATAAATGGTTCCTCACCAGTCCCAAGTTCCTCACCAGTCCCTGTTTTCCCAAAAAATGCATATATTTAAAAAAAAAATAATAAAAATAAATAAACAAACAAACAAACAAAACAACACATACATAAAATATAAATAAATCAGAATCAGAATCAGAAAAAGCTTTATTGCAAGTATGCTTGCGCATACAAGGAATTTGTTTCAGTGTTATTAGCTTCCAGTACACAGAGACGCACAGACAATAAAAATAATAGAATAAGAAAAATACACATATGTAAGCACAAATAGACTGAAAATAAAAATAGAAAATAATAATAATAATTTGTAAAAATTGACAATAAATATGTATGTACAGTTGTGCTATAGGTGATAGGATGGAATACAGGGATGTGTTAGGGTGGAGGTGGTAGCAGTAGATAAAGTCAGATTATTCCACACATTTTTGCACAATGGGAGGAACGTTTTAACTGTTCATAAGGTGGATTGCCTGGGGGAAAAAACTGTTCACGTGTCTGGTAGTCCTGATCTTTGGGGCTCTGTAGCGCCGGCCGGATGGTAAGAGTTCAAATAGGGGATGGCTTGGATGTGAGGGGTCCAAATTGATTTTCTGAGCTCTTTTCCTCACTCTGGATGTGTACAGTTCTTGAAGTGTGGGCAGGGGAGCACCAATAATCCTCTCAGCAGACCGAACCATTCTCTGCAATCTTCTGATGTCTGATTTTGTAGCTGAGCCAAACCAGACAGTTATTGATGTGCACAAAACAGACTCGATGATGGCTGAGTAGAACTGTTTCAGCATCTCCTGTGGTGGGTTGAACTTCTTCAGCTGGCGAAGGAAGTACAACCTTTGTTGGGCCTTTTTTACAATGGAGTCGATGTGAGTGTCCAACTTCAGGCCCTGGGACATGAAACATCCCAGGAACTTGAATGTCTCCACTGTAGCCACAGTGATGTCCATGATGGTTAGTGAGGAAAGTGCAGGGGGGTTCCTCCTGAAGTCCACTGTCATCTCTACAGTTTTGAACTTGTTCAGCTCCAGGTTGTTGTGACTGCACCAGACAGCCAGCTCTTTTACCTCCTGTCTGTAGGCAGACTCGTCACCGTCCTGAATGAGGCTGATGACCGTGGTGTCGTCTGCAAACTTCAGGAGCTTGACAGAGGGGTCTTTAGAGGTGCAGTCGTTGGTGTAGAGGGAGAAGAGCAGTGGGAATAGAACACAACCTTGAGGGGCGCCGGTGTTGGTGGTGCGGCTGCTTGATGGGAATTTCCCCAGTCTCACCAGCTGTTGCCTATCTGTCAGAAAGCTGGTGATCCATTGACAGATAAGGCTAGGAACAGAAAGACAACCTGTTGTGAGCATCGGCTAACTGACCCCAGATTTCGGACTGCAGTGGACAAGACGACATGAGATATGCAAGGTACGTTCACACTCGGTATCATGATTCATTACACTTCAGGTCAATATCACACCGGACTTCTCCTTTAATGTAGAAAAATCAAACCTAAATAGATCTGGAAGCTGAAGATTTCTGCAAGATGATGTGTAACAGGTGTGTCTTGTTCTCTTGAATTATTTTGGTATAATCTTCTGTCACACTGCATTGCATTTAAATAGTGTAAGTAATGCTATGCAAGATATGCGAATGACAATAGACTTCGGAGATGTCAGATGTTTGCTCTTTTTCCTGTATATCACATGACTGTAAAGAAAGGAGAGGCTGTGGGGAGGGGGACATTCCAACACAATACTCAAAAGAGCGATCTGCTGAGTAGGCTAATGGGTGTATGCCCAAATAAGCGCTGACTCTTTAATTATGCTGGGCAAATTTAGGCAGACTTACAACATATCGAGGGCCTGACAGGAAATAATAATATATAATTCCAAATATATTAATGTGACACAATGGTGGCATATCGTTTTTGCGCATCAGGTTTCGATTTGGCGACCACATGCACTTTGTATAAAGAGAACACATATTACAAGATATTTGTTAATGAGCTCATTGTCTGTTTAGCAGCATAATCCTTCAACATGGTCTATCAGTCATTTCCACTCTTGATATGAAATATCATATCAAATGCATTTTCATTCGACCTTTCCTCAGTCCATCGCACCAAAGCTGTTTATGGGGTAAATGGAGTAAAACATGCTTTTCCAATGCTACCATGCTTTCTGTCAAGCCGTTATGAGCTAATAAAGAACTTGTTTAAATCTGTGTGACATTTCATTACTCAGTTAGCGTAAGCATTATGAATGAAAATGCATTTGATATGATATTTCAATATCTTGTAAGATGTGTTCTCTTTATACAAAGTGGTCGCCAAATCGAAACCTGATGCGCAAAAATGATATGCCACCATTATGTCACATTAATATATTTGGATTTCATATAATTATTTCCTGTCAGGCCCTCGATATGTTGTAAGTCTGCATAAATTTGCCCAGCTTATTTTGGCATACACCCATTAGCCTACATTATTTAAAATGAGGCTAAAAATAACTATTAACTTTCTTTTTTTTTTTTTTTTTGGTTGGTTGGTTGGTTGGGCCAGTGAAAATTTTGGCAGGGCAAGTAAAAATCTGAATCACTGGCCCGATTGGGCCAGTAGAAAAAATCCTTAGCCTTGAACCCTGGATAATGCTCGTTGGAAAAGCAAACTGCATGTCTAGTATTTAACATATTGCATATATATTAGTTTTGCACACAATATCTATTTTGTACACGCTTGTACAAAAACAACTATAAAAAGCTGATTAAAGCATAATAACGGTCAATTGTTACGATCAAGTAGGCCTAGTCAATGTTGATTCAACGTTGAGATTTGATTGACGGCTGTCAAAACGATTCTTATAACAGAAATTCAGCGTTGAATCTGATGAAATGGGTAACGTTAACGTTTGGGCTTTGAGGACTTTTCTTTAGCCGCGGATTGGAACTATATTTTCAAACTCCTTGTCATTTGTAAAGTCAAACACAGTTTATAAGATACTATTTACATTTATTTGACGTTTTAAAAAATAAAATAACACTGTAAAATTCATTTGGCATGATAAAATTACTAAACCATTCTAAATGTTAATGTTTTTATAATTTTTCATTGTCTGGTGCTCAAATGCAATTTTAACTTGTTGGTTAGCTTCTAATATGTTTATTCAATCTTTGCAAGTTGATCAGCTTTTTACCAACTTCCTTCTGTGGCATTCTCCTAGTGATGGTAAGTATAGGCTTCTTGTTCAGCGCCTGCACACAAGATGATCTGTATCGTTATCATTTGTTTAATATAATATATGCCAATTGTCTTTAATCTACTTTTTAAATAATCTCTAATCAATTTTTTATTGTCCATGGCAAAAAAAATAAATAAAAATGCATAAGCAGATTTAATTTGCCAATGGATTAATGGATTTCTACTGTGATGTGTTAGGTTTTATCGTTTTTAAATAAAAGCACTTAAAGGTTGTATCAGCGATTTCTAGCCTGAAACATAAAGTGTCAAATTCAGCTGACCTTTCATCACGATCCGCTCGCTGCCTGCCCCATAAATTGTCTGTGAAAAAAACGCATCTCTCTGGTCAGCCTAGGGTCCGAGATATGCCAAAAAAACAGTCGGCACTACCAACCTTTCCACACATAAACAAACAGTGTTCCAACCAATCAGCGTCAGGGGTTTGGTGTTGTGGACTTTCGCTCCGCCTCCCTCACATCCCAGCACCAGTAGGAAAGTCCACAACACCAAACCCCTGACGCTGATTGGTTGGAACACTGTTTGTTTATCTGTGGAATAGTTAACAGCATCGATTGTTTTTTTGGCATATCTCGGACCCTAGGCTGACCAGAGAGACGCGTTTTTTTCACAGACAATTTATGGGGCAGGCAGCGAGCAGATCGTGAAGAAAGGTGAGCTGAAATTGACCCTTTATGTTTTAGGCTAGAAATCGCTGATACAACCTTTAATTCAGGTTCAGCTTGTGTGTGTATTAATGGGGGATAAAATGGGAAAACAATTCCTTTCCAATACATTAATTTACACTGAGTTGAACAAATGTAAAACAGTTTCAGTAAGTTAATGAATTTCTTTTTATCAAACTGTGTTGGATGTAATTGAGTTAGTCCAACTCAATTTTATTTCATTAAATGGATTAATTTTGTTTGTGTTGGGGCTAAGTGTATTTATTGGATGGAAATCCTGCCCACAATTAAATTGAGTTCATCCAATGAGTTATTTTTTTGAGTGTGATTGGAAAGATGTTTCCAGATACAAATTTTATACTTCTTCTATGGGCAAATGAATAGAAATACGAAAATACTTTCTTATTAAAATATTTTGATGCTGAATAATTGATTTTTGAACACCAGATGGTCTGAATCAGACACTCTTTTCTGATAAACTGCAGCGTGAACAACGACATGTGCGTGAAACTTCAAACTCAACTGAAGCGTCTGGAAACACTGAATACCATATACAGGTCCTTTTAAAAAAAATTGGCATATTGTGATAAAGTTCATTATTTTCTGTAATGTACTGATAAACATTAGACTTTCATATATTTTAGATTCATTACACACAACTGAAGTAGTTCAAGCCTTTTATTGTTTTAATATTGATGATTTTGGCATACAGCTCATGAAATCCCAAAATTCTCAAAAAATTAGCATATTTCACCCCAGACCATCACTGACTGTGGGTACTTGACACTGGACTTCAGGCATTTTGGCATTTCCCTCTCCCCAGTTTTCCTCCAGACTCTGGCTACTTGATTTCCGAATGACATGCAAAATTTGCTTTCATCCGAAAAAAGTACTTTGGACCACTGAGCAACAGTCCCAGTGCTGCTTCTCTGTAGCCTAGGTCAGGCGCTTCTGCCGCTGTATCTGGTTCAAAAGTGGCTTGACCTGGCGCCTGTACACGGTGGCTGGATGTTTCTACTCCAGACTCAGTCCACTGCTTCCGCAGGTCCCCCAAGGTCTGGAATCGGTCCTTCTCCACAATCTTCCTCAGGGTCCGGTCACCTCTTCTCGTTGTGCAGCGTTTTCTGACACACTTT
This sequence comes from Garra rufa, assembly GCF_049309525.1. Taxonomy (NCBI): domain Eukaryota; kingdom Metazoa; phylum Chordata; class Actinopteri; order Cypriniformes; family Cyprinidae; genus Garra; species Garra rufa. The sequence continues at coordinate 35,857,919 of NC_133366.1, read as the reverse complement.
TTCCTTCCCACAGACTTCCCACTGAGGTGCCTTGATACTGCACTCTGGGAACAGCCTATTCATTCAGAAATTTCTTTCTGTGTCTTACCCTCTTGCTTGAGGGTGTCAATGATGGCCTTCTGGACAGCAGTCAGGTCGGCAGTCTTACCCATGATTGCGGTTTTGAGTAATGAAACAGGCTGGGAGTTTTTAAAAGCCTCAGGAATCTTTTGCAGGTGTTTAGAGTTAATTAGTTGATTCGGATGATTAGGTTAACAGGTTGTTTAGAGAACCTTTTCATGATATGCAAATTTTTTGAGATAATAATTATTGGACCTAAAACCTCCACATGTAATAACCTAAAACAAAGTCTAATACTAGACAGCTGCTCTGTCAATTCATAGTCATCAGTTAAGAACTTAGGTGTGCTATTCGATAGCAATCTCTACTTTGAAAGCCACATTTCTAGTGTTTGCTAAACTGCATTTTTCCATCTGAAAAACACATCGAAATTACGACCTATGCTGTCAGTGTCAAATGCAGAAACGTTAATTAATTCGCTCATGACCTCAAGGATAGATTATTGTAATGCTTTATGGGGCAGCCATGGCCTAATGGATAGAGACTTGTAACCCAAAGGCTGAAAGTTCGAGTCTCAGGTCCGGCAGGGACTGTAGGTGGGGGGAGTGAATGTACTGCACACTCTCCACCCTAAATACCACGACTGAGGTGAGTCCCTTGAGCAAGGCACAGATCCCCCAACTGCTCCCCGGGCACCGCAGCAGTGGCTGCCCTCTGCTACGGTGTGTGTGTTCACTACTGTGTGTGTGCACTTGGATGGGTTAAATGCAGAGCACCATACTTGGCCTCACGTCACCTCCTTTCCTTTCCTTTTCTTTATTGGGTGGTTGTTCTGCACCATAGACTGTAAAAAAAGTTGGATGATGCATCTCCACTTCATTTCACTATAGAAAACTGAAGCTAATGCGTCTCAATAATGCCACTGCCGTCTTGGGGGAAATTACGTAATTTGGAGAAAGAGTCTGCGCAGTAGACATTCGTTTGGAGCCAGAGTCTGCGCAGTAGTGTCACGAGGTGGAACCGTGGTATCAAAGTCCTGCCCAAACTACTGCAGATCCAATCGTAAGATCACAGTCATGACACCACACTCCGTTTTTATAGCATTAAGTAACTAACAAAAGGCAAACTTATTAGAAAAACGAACAACTGAACATGAATAAGCAGTATAAGTACTACCTCACGATGGAAACCGTCTTTGTAAAAAAATTATTTGAAGTGTAATTCTATCATTTATTTTGGCCCACATCCCATTAGATTAAATGGAGAGGGCTGGGTTTATGACCTACTGTATACTGCAGCCAGCCACCAGGGGGGCAATTGAAAACTTTTGGCTTCATTTTTCGGGACTCTAACGGCACACTTGTTCTGCATGCTTAATATACAAACCTCAGTTTGTCCAAAATGCAGCAGCAAGAGTTCTTACTAGAACTAGAAAGTATGACCATATTAGCCCGGTTCTGTCAACACTGCACTGGCTCCCTAAATAGAATTCCTTATAAAGCCCTCAATGGTTTAGCTACCCAGTACTTGGGCGACCTCTTATCACATTATAGTCCCTTACTCCTGCTGCGTTTTCAAAATTCTGGCAATTTTATAATACCTAGAATATCAAAATAAACTGCGGGCAGCAGATAATTTTCTTATTTAGCGCCTAAACTCTGAAACAATCTACCTAACACTGTTTGGGAGGCAGACACAATCAATTTAAATCCAGATTAAAGACACATCAGTGTATTATTTACAACACTGCGTTATTGACACACTCTTGTCCTGTTTAATACTGTGAAGTTGCTTTGACACAATCTGAATTGTTAAAAGCGCTATATAAAGGTGACTTGACTTGTGTTCACTTTGATGGATTAAATACAGAGCATAATTTACCATACTTGGCAGTTGGCACATGTCACTTCACTTTCACTTTTTCACTCTCAGTTGGTCCAAAAATATTGCTTGTTTTCTTTTAAAGGAATTTTAATTTGAGTATTTTTATATTATGTTTCTAGAGGTGTAATTACAATATTACTAATGTTTTTGACAGAAATATTTAAAATTGAGTGATTAAAAAAATATATATATTACATTTTTGAGAGATTAATGACCATTTTCCACCATTTCTCATCCTCTGACAGTCAGTTTAGATTTTTTTTCACTAAACTCAAACTAACCTGAACAACCCGAACAATCGCTGCTTCAATCCACTTTGCACATATTTTTTCGTTGTGAAGGGTCGCACGATAACGTGCATCATCACTACAACACTGCTTTTATAAAGCAACAGTTACATAACTTACTACATTCTTTGTTTGAAAACGAAAATACATTAATTATCACTCTGAAACATCCTCTTGAGTATTACCAAGCCACAGCAGGCTACACCATACATGACTGTAGTTACCTGTGGTTGGCCTGGATGTGCGTCACTCAGAAAACAACAGACCGGTCAGAAGAGAGGCTGATGAATATTAATTAGACAGGCCAAAATCGATCTGTTCTTGACAAAGCTCCTAAAAAAGGAGCTGCAAAAAAAATTTGGATGGATTTTGGCACTTAGACTGCAAATATATATTCCTAAGGACATCAACAACCTGTCAATGTTACTGCATGTCAGTTTATGCAGTTGGTTTTTCACATTGTCTCCCCCCACTAATCTGTCTTCTTTGGTTCAGTCCTTGTTTGAGTTATCTGTATCACCTGTCTTTGTAATTAGTCACCATTTATAAGTCAGTCTTTGAGTTCAGTGTAATGTCGGTCTTTGCTTATTGTTTACGCTACGTTTGTGGAAGAATTTCATGTTCCTGATCAGTCTGCTCCTTGGATTTTATATAAAGACTTTGTTTGTTTGTAATCTCGTGTCTCGTCTCGTCTATCCAGCACCTACCCGTAACACAACAAAAAGAAAGCTCCAGAATGTATAACTTCCTATCATTTATGTAACCCACACATTTGTCTATTATTTTTTAATCACTCGTTGTGTATGTCCTTTTTGATAACTATTGAATCGCTTAATGGTTTATATTTAAATTTGGTATGCCTGAGCTTGAAATTGCATTCTTGAAATGTTTCTATAATTCAATTCTTTGTAAAAATGTATTATAGTCTTGTTATAGAAATCACGTCTAAATTTGACTCTGCAAATTTGACAAAGGCAACGCAAGTACAACCTCCAGATTCTCCAGAACTGGTGCATTTGATATAAAGTTTAATAGAGAGACTCAATACGAGGGTTAATTAAGTGATTGATGGTTGTTCAGGTCTAAGCAATTGCACATATTGCTATAAACTTGGGACTTCATATTTTCATTCTTTTAAACTCATTCTTTCCTCACTTTCTTTCTGCACCTGTGTGAATGCGTGTGTTTATGTGCTAGTTTAGTTTATATGTCTTAGATCTATCCAATTAAATCTTATTTTTAAAGAAGTATCTTGTGCTTACAAGTTAATGTCTTAAACTGCTGATCTTGCTACTGTGCTAATATAGTGTTTTCGCTATGTTCTGGATAGTAATATCCATTGCAGAGTTATGTCGTACGGCTCGTTCCATGAATCGCGTGCCGACTCTGAACAGCATAATCAATTCCCTTTGAGCTAAATTAATATGTAATTCCCTTACAGGGCTCCTGGTAGGCTATGAAGGTGAACTGGAGGACGCTTTCCACAGAACAGCTGTAATGTGGGAATTGTGCTGGAGGATAAGATTGTATTATACGATCTAAAAGACATACCCATGCAGCTTTGCCATGCTCATGGAAATGATCTATTGTGTGAACCTTGAGCACCCAACAGCTATAAAATACTCTTTTGAGTTTCTACAGAAAGTGGTGATGAAGATCAAACCCGACCAATCTTCTGGAAAGTTCATAGGTTAAGAAACAAGCTCCAGAAAATCAAAATTGTAGAACTCAAGCTTCTAAAACTCATCGAGCTCTCAAGTGTTTCAGATTTCCTTTTAATGTAGCCAGGACAGTGTTGGACTAGATTTGTTTTATACTGAAGCAAAATGCTAATTGTTTCCCCATGTGAGAAATGTATCTCAACACATACACTCACATATATTGCATTGAATATACAATCAATCTCACTCAAACACTTTGACTGACTATTGTACAAAAAAGAACTCAACAGAAATCTACATTTCTTAAATTTCAAGCTTGTTTCTAGTTACCCTTCAAGAACTTCGAGCTGTGTCGGAACGTTATGGGAATGCCTTCAGCGTAACGCTCTGAAAAACTTTCATGGAAGCGTATTTCTAGATATTAACTGAATGCAAGAATGTTAATTATGCATTTATTTATTGGTTGTTGTGTTTAATAGGCCACAAAGGAGGAGAGTATGGTGTCCAGTGTGGACGAACCACAGACATGGTTGTTGCGACTGGTATTGACTTCAGTCTGAGAGAGCCAGACTGCAAGAGCCACTGCAAAATGTAAAAAAAATCCCTGTTGGAGATGAGTGCAATGGCCCCCAAACAACACGTAAGAACACCTTGTAATGTTGAGATAATTGAAATATTGAAGTACAGTCATTACTATATATCATACATGATTAAAGTTGATTTAAGAATGCATAAAGAAAATGAATAAAATTGATGTGTTCCTGTGCAAATGATGACTAAATATTTGGTATGAAATTTCTTTCCTTGTATGCTATGATATTGTATACTGTAGTACACTGAATAAGAGAAATAATATAAATATTTTTTTCACACTCAGTTCTTATATATAATTGCTGTTAATTTACTCACCCCAAATCCATCCAACATACAGGTGATTTTTTTCTTAAGTAGAACAAGCAAAGATGATTTTTACCTAAAACCATGACGCTTTAGTAATGCATAAAATGCAAGTTAATGGCAGCTGTCACTTTGAGAGTCATAGTCAAAACATATACAGGGAAAGCTAAATTAATTCCTGTGGCTCCTGATGATTAACGTCTTAAGAAGCGAAATGATCAGAGTGTGCCAGAACATTAATGAACTGCCAGAACATTAATACACCAGTAAATAATAATGAACATTATTTACAACATTATTACCTGTAATCCATAGCCTTAGGTAAAATGCAAAGTCTGATTCTTTTCCACAAACTGGTTCTTAGTATCTTGTACATGAGTATTTTGAGTTGAACTCTAGGTTCGGGCCATTCACGAGCTTGGAGCCCTTCCCTGGACAGCACGCCAAACAAGCTTTACATACCTCAGCTAATTATATGTAAGTGCGAACTCTTGAAAGTGAGTTTTGATTGAGTAACTTGTAGATTGGTGCTGGCTCAAGCTGATTCAGTCCAATTTGCTGAACAGGTTCATCCAGTTTACTCAAATACACCGGTTCAAAGAACATCCAGGTTTCACATCATTGAGTACTTAAATTATATAATTGTGCATAAGTATCATCACTGCATGAGTAAACAAACTGGTTAATCAGTCATTTGAAACAGTTCATTGAAATGAACGGTCCATAAGAATCAGTTTACAGAAATGAATCAGAATTTCCTGTTTGGCCACAGGAGTTCATATGCACAAAAGAAAATACGAAGACTTATGGTGAAGCATAAAGAGATGAAGGATGCATGGTGGTGACAATCAATGTAGCCCGCATTCAGCTGCAGTGTGAAGGTGACCTGATTTCACTCAGCATTTTCTCATCTCAGCTTCATACATTTGCATGAATCGCACTGATCACAGCTGAACATCAAATAAATGTGCAAAATGTGACTGTTGAAATTGTTTCTTTTTCTAAACCTTATCACACTGAGGAAAACCTCAACTTCTTTCCAGAATGAGTTTTCAAATGACGTTTCATGCTGCTTGGACATATAAAACTCTTCCCACACTGAAGACATTTGTAAGGTTTCTCTCCAGTGTGAATCCTCATGTGAACCGTGACGTTTCCTTTAACTGTGAATCCTTTTCCACACTGTTCACAGGTGTACGGTTTCTCTCCAGTGTGAACTCTCAAGTGAATCTTGAGCGGTCCTCCTTTTGAGAAACTCTTTCCACAGTAATGGCACATGATAGGCTTTTCTCCAATGTGAATTTTAACATGATTCTTAAGGTGATTAATGTCTGTGAAACTCCTTTCGCACTGATGACATTTAAAACTGTTATCTCTTAAGTGTATCTTCATGTGAGTATTTAGGTTTTCAGTATATCTGAAACTCTTTCCACACTGACCACATACGTAGGGCTTCTCTCCAGTGTGACTTCTAATGTGAGTCTGTAGGTTTTCTTTACGTGTGAAACTCTTTCCACACTGAGTACAAGTGAAGGGACTCTTTCCAGTGTGAATTCTCATGTGGGCAATAAGGTTTTTTTTCTTTAAATAACACTTCCCACACTGAGGACATATTAATGGCTTCTTTTCGATGTGAATTTCCATGTGAGTCTTTAAATATCCATTCAATGAGAAACTCTTTCCACACAGTTTGCAGGTGTAAGGTTTCTCTCCAGTGTGACTTTTTATGTGGGAATCAAGGTTATTTTTCTGTGTAAAACTCTTTCCACACAGTTTGCAGGTGTAAGGTTTTTCTCCGGTGTGAATTCTCATGTGGACCTTAAGGAGTGGTTTACGTGCAAAACTCTTTCCACACTGAGGACATATTAACGGTTTCTTTTCCATGTGAGTTTTCTTATGGACTGTAAGGTTTCCTTTCTGCTTGAATATTTTTCCACACTGTTGGCAGATGAATTTGAGCTTGCTTTTTTGTGTTCTTTTAGCTTTTCTTGGTGAGGAAGTCTGTGAGCAACTCATTGATTTTTGTACACTTCTGAAATCATGATGTTTCTCATTTTGATCTTTCTCTTCAGTTTCATTCAGTTCTTGACTCTCCTCTTTCAGCACCATCAGGTCTGGGGAGAAAAAACAAACAAACACAAGTTGACACAGAATAAACTGTTGTGGGGGGGAGGGGGGGGGTTATAATCTTAGTTTTATTTAATTGTTATAAAAATCTATTTTTGTCATTTAAACTGGTGGCTTTCCTTGCACTTGATCCAAGATTATGTGAAACAGACAAGTGTAGGCTACTACATAGGGCATGCAATTAAACAGACCAAAACACTCAAAAAACATGCCACAGTGCCCTTAATTCCACTTAAATGCAGTCAGTTATGTCTTAAGTAAACATAAAAAGTAGGGAAAGTAATTTAATTAAGCACTAATGCCTGCAGTGCAAGCATGTACAGTTTTTACTATTGGAATATTCCAGGTCAGCATTTTACTTTTTTATTTTACTCCCTTCCCTCCATCTTGTGGATGTGAATCTGAATATTGCTCACATTGTGCGAGTGAATAATACTGGCAGAACCAGTACAATGGGTTTAAATTGAACACCCTGGATCAAACATGATACTCAAAGTGAGCAAAGAGCACTGTTTATAATCACTAGAGCTGACAATTATTTCAGTTCTGCAATGGCACCAAAACTTCCATTAAAATCAATAATGCTGTCTCTATGTTTTTTAAATAATGATTTGAACTGATTTAAGTTATCTTAAAATATAAATAAATTCCTTTGTGTGTGTGTCAAACAACCTCTTCCTCCACTCCTGTCACTGACTAGCTGAATTAGAGTAAAGGGTTAAGAGGACAAGGTAAAGAGTTGTGTGAAAAACAGTAGCCCTGATTTAATGTAATCATGAGTTATCAAAATATAGTTGTCACTTGAAATGTAACCATCAGTGTAAACAGTAATGTGGGACATCTGACCTCCAACCTGAAATGAGTTTGACACTCTAGAGTTATGAGCAATAAACAGCATTCACTAGCAGAATCAAAAACTGGTCTCAGTCTCTCTGTACAAATCCACCTGTAACTAAAGTTCAGTTCAGAATTTGTTCCTCACATTTATATTGTGTGTCCTAATGTGAAGAAGATCTAACACGTGTTGCTGTATGAGTTCAGGAGAAGAAACACTCATCCTAGATCAACTTCTGATGATCATTTACAGCTGATGCTGTTAGAGCATGTGAAAAATCACAACAGATGTTTCCTTCAGTGCACAACATGTCTTTGTCAGTAACTAAAACATGAACTGTTCATTTGTGTTCAGCTTTGAGAATGAAAACCAACCTTTTTGTTCCTCAGTATCTTCATGTTTGACTCTGAATGTTTCTTCAATCTTCATGTCTTCACTCTCCTCTTTAATAAACTCCATCTTCATAACAGTGTGTCACGTGGATCTCAACTGCTTCACCGGTTTTTCTGTTTGGACACGTTGCCCTGTTTAAATTGTAATTAACAGAAATGAGCATACTATTTTAATAATTAATAATAATAATTAACAGAATAAAATCCAATCTAAATCTCTGGGTGTGTCTCTATTTAGTAGTCAGTGCACTGGTAACGGAGTCAGTCAGATAATGGTCTTGAATTGCCTGATAAGACTGAAAAGCAACCAAAACTAGCACTCAAATGAATACAAATGACATTATATACAGGATTCATCTTTGTATTAAGATTTAGTTGGTATTGTCTGATCTGTAGGTTATATTTAGTAGATTACATTTCAATAAAAACATCTGCAGTTATTTAAGTTCATTTCACGTTTGTGTCGTTTCATTTACACTGTTTTGATCAGCAGGCGTCGCTGATTCGAGTGATTTAAACCACTGAATCATTTTGCGAATCATTTGATTCAATTGACTCTGAGTTTCGAAAACCTCCGTTTCTCCATTATCACCACTTGCAAAAGCGCTTTTAGAAATAAAACACCCTTAATTCAAGCAGATTAAAAGCATTTAAGTGTTACATTCAGTAAATTCATTTCACAGTTTACATAGAATTCTTTAAACGAGTTGTATTAATGTAAACACCTTAATAATGAAAAGCACAAACCTTTCCTCAACCGAATCACAGACGCCAGAGCGTGACGCTGCCTTGTGACGTAACATAGCCCGAACAAAATAAAAGTCTTTTTCGCCAAAACCATCGGATTTACATTAGAAAACATGTAAATAATAAGGTATATGATTAATTGAAGGGCTATCAACCCCAAACGCTAATGATACACAGGACCTTTCTATATATTTATGTGCTCTCAGTTTATAAAAAACTACAGAGCATTTGTGATATTCTCAATCAGACAAATTCCAGTATTTTCATCTTCAAAATACAGGATTGGAAAGAGAATATTACAAACTCATAACAAAATTGTAGATCAAATCTAAATTTTTGGTTGCAGAGTGATTTAACCATTTAATTTATTGGATAAAATGATGACAATCTTATTCCATGTCAGTTTCTTCCCAGAATATTAAGGCAATAAATCATATTTGATCTTTTTTTGGGTAAAGTTGAATTCATTAAAGGTCCATAACTCTAAAGGACTGCATTGAAGGTAGGTTGATCAGTTGATTTAGAGTTTCTGAATGGATAATTAGTTTTAATGGAAATGGTTAAAATAATTTCTTCTAAATGTTAAATGGAATATGATTTACATTTCCCCCGATTATCTTTATGCAGTCTACATTATCTGTGCTAAAATGTGATTATAATAATTATTGGTAATAGATTTAGAAACATCAATAAATTAAATTATTAAAACTGTCTTTTGTGCATTTGTAACACTAAAACAAAGGAAAAGTGTTTATTTATTTTGCTGCCATGGATACATTATAACAAAACCAGTAGACCTTCTGCCTAAAACCTTTTTTTAAGAAATAACTATATATAAAATGAGGTTTATGCATTGCTCTGTTTTGTTTTTCCACTTCTAATAACTGATGCCAGTGTACTTTATTGTTAGCTCAGTAATCATTTAATCAGCACTGAATGAGACCATGAGAACGCACTTAAGGCAACAGATGAATGTGAATGATGAGACTGTATGGAGTTTTTTGCATACACAAAAAATAAGTAAATAAATATACAGAGAAATAAATCTAAATGTATATATATATATATATATATATATATATATTTTTTTTTTTTTTTTTTTTTTCAAATTTATTTGTTTTTTCATTAACATTTATTTCCACATGCATTTATTTAAAAATGTATTTAATTTCAAACGTATTCATTCATTTTGGAGTCTGCAGGGGAAAATCTTTGAGACCAGAATAACACCCTGTGTGACCAACTGAAAAGCAAGAGCAACTCAAATAAGGACTGAATGCGTTGTACCCAAACTGTACTTTCAGTGGACAATTGCTTTTTTGGTACCCAGTATTGTAGTTTTTTATGATAAACTAAAATATTCAAGCAGTAGAATCACATGCTTAAATTTGCATTTAAAAAATCTATCACACTCAGAAAAGGGAAATAATTTCAGGGAATATTTTACTTTGCAAATCTTCTGCAGTGATGCAAATGTTCATTTTAGTTAACTATTTCTTTGGTTGAAAGAACTGTTGTTACATGTTACAATACATTTTGCTACATAAAAAACATTTATTTTAATTGTAGTGTCTAAGGCACATCTAGGGGTGTGCGATTATTGTATTGAGTGTAAATTATAATTTTAATTTGTATTATTAAATGGATGCCACCTTATTGATAGCTTTCAGTCACATGACCGGCTCAAAGACCTGAAGGGCCAATTGTTCAAAGAACTGCAGCACAAGGCTGTCAATTTTTCAGCCACAAATATTAAGATTGGCTCTCAAAACAATAAAACAAAGGTAATCATTAAGCAGTGCGACAAAATGTTGTAAAGACACTTAAGTGCCTCAGTATATTTAAAACAGTAAAATTTAAATATCAAATGTAGTAATCACTATATTAATGATGCATAGTTTACATAGGCAAGCAGATGAGGTCTAACCTGGAAAAATCCAGACCCAAATCTATTAAGATTAAGGGTCTGGCATCGAGCAATGAACTCGAGGGGTGGCACCAAGCATGCATTTGAAACTCTCACTGCATGCAATTGGATAACGCCACGACCAATCACTAAGTTTTCACTAAGCCCCATACGCTTAGCTACCAGCAGAGCTAACTGATGATAGATTAAACTCTTGCGGTATCCAGTCGGCAAAACAGCAAAAACGTCCTTCTTACAAAGGAACGATTCAAGCGCGGTTCTCTGTTCCTCTTTTATATGAAAAGCCAAGTCTAACTAGTTCATTGTAAAAGCCAAAGCAGTTTCAAACAACTGGTGTTTATCTGTTTACTAAATGATCACGGACTTCGCAGCACTGTCTTCATCAGCTTAGCTCACCTCTGACCCGCCTACATCAGATACACCGATTTGATTGGTTCCCAGAACTGCTTACGTAATGCAGTAATGTGGATCATTGCTCGATGTCAGAGTGTCTTGCAGAGACAATTCAAATTGTGCTCTCGCGAGACCTCTGGATTTCCAGGTTAGATGAGGTCAGAATATGATAGGGGTGTAACGATACACCAAAGGCACGATTCGGTTCGGTTCACGGTTTTGGAGCCACGGTTCGGTTCGGTTCGGTTTCTGTTTGCTGTGGGGTTAGGGTTGATGTCATCTTAACAGCAATGCTAAGGAACAATAGATTCACTTAATAACAAGAACAACTAAACTTTTTCTTTATTAACTTTGCCAACCCATTTTAGTACAGTCAGGATACCTGAATAAGTTAGTGAAAATTAGACATTCACTTGTCCGAGTTAAAAATTTACTTGTCCGGGGCAAAAAAAATGCCTTTTTTGCTGTAAATTAATCCATTCTGAAGCAATAGTCTCATCACTACTCTATAAGGTCTTACTTTAATCGGAATATTTGTGATATTTGCCTTAAATTGATTTCTAGGACACTTTTTAACTTTATTTTCCTAACCTTACTAACTGTATGTGTCATCATTCACATCAAATTCTTAAATTTTATCAATACATCAAATTAGAATAATTAGACTCTGTATGGTTGCACAAATTAAATCAGTATCAACAAACTCCATCTTTCCATTGCACAGGAAAAACCGGGCCTGCAATGAAATTGACATTTAACTGTATTTACTTAGACTGTTTAATGAAGATAAGAGGTTCCAAAAAATGCATTCACACAGTAAAATTGCAAATACATAAATAATGTAATAAGATTAATGTTATACAAAAATATTGGAAAAATGCAATACCTTTAAATATAAAACCGAACCACCAATAGGTGGCAGTAGTCACTGTCTTAATGAGCGAGTCACGGATTCAACCATAGATGGATTCAACCAGTTCGTTCACTGACTCGATTCATTAAAAAAATGCTAAATCATTCAGTACTGAAACACCGCTGTGTTACTCGGAGATTCACGGAGGTTCTGCTGTTGCTTAGAACTATTTTCGTTTGCAAAATGGTTAATGATGTGTCTAAAATGTAAGTCAGTTAATATTAACTACTAGTTTATTGAACTACTGTTGTATAAAATCATCAATGTCACTCACGTTTGCAATCGTAATGGTGCTTTCCTACCGCAGTATGTTTGTTCATGCTTGTTTCTTTGTGTATGCTGTTGAGCCTGTTAGTGTTGATTTTCTGTGAGTCAGATAGCCTGCACGAGCTTGATACTGTCCGTTTTAAGTTATCTTAAGTAATAAAATCAGAATTATGCTCACCAAAGTTTCGTTGCTGCGCTAGTTATTGTTTGTACTTGATGTTTTAATCAGGTTACTTGTCCGGTCGGACAAGTAAAATCCCCTTTCACAAAATCCACTTGTCCCGGACAAGCGTTAATGTCGAGCCCTGAGTAGTAACCGAGTGTGATCGCTCACTCAAGTCACATGACATGACATGCACTTGGAAAATACTAACTTTAGAATATAATATTTAGAACAAAATTTAGAACAAAAGCTCATCATTACTAATACAATTTAATCAAATGTGATAAAATAAAGATGTGTTTAAATTGGTTAAATTAGTTAGAGACAAGTGACGTCAACCCCAAAAATGGGCAGCAGGGGGCGTGAGAGTACCGCGGTACGCCACGAGAGTTTCGCGATACGTATCGTGGTTGGTGTATCGCGATATTTCGGTTCGGTTTGTAATATCGTTACACCCCTAGAATATGAACTCAATCCACTTAATGGTTCAGTGTTTTCCTTATAATGGTTTTCTATAGGAAACCATTTAATGTGAAACTTTGCACATTGCGTTTATATTCTGGGTTCATCTGCTTCAGTGTTGTTTTCGTCAACGATGACAATGAAGAAATCATTTTGTTGACGTCACTTTTTTTCAAAACGATAACGAGACGATGACGAGCTAAAAATGGCTCGTTGATGACTAAAACATGACGAGACGTGTGTGAGTTTTCGTTGACGAGACGAGAATATACGAAACGTTAGTGGGTGGTCCGTCAGACGTTTAAAATGCATGACATTTCTGCTTATTGTGCATGGCAATTAAAACCTAAAAAGTATCTGCCGCTATGGCAAGCCGTTTTAGCATTCTATCCTTGTTTGGTTATGCCCTCCACCTGGCGTGCAGCGCACAACGTGCTCAACACGTCACATTGTTGTCACTCAGACAGACAGAAGATTAACCATGATGGCGGCAGTTTGCACACAGGGTGCTCGCAAACGGCGAGAGGACCTTTGGGTGTATTTCAAATATATGTCTTTTATGTATTTAAAACCATTCCTTCATTATTGTAATTGTTGGTGAAAATGGTGACTTATAAGTGACACTACCCAACAGCAAAATACTTACTGACCTACATTAATTTGTTAAAGGACTACTTTTTCCCCTTTTTTTGACTAAAACTAGACTAAAACCTTTTTGACTTTTCGTCGACTTAAATTGGCCTAAAACTATCAAATATAAAAGTGACTAAAATTTCACTAAAACTAATAAGCATTTTAGTCCAAAAGACTAAGACTAAATCTAAGATGGTTGTCAAAAACAACACTGATCTGCTTGCCTGTACAAAATATACATCATCAATAAGGTATTTACTGAATCCGGCTTTTAACATCAGCTTTTTACCACTTTACAACTTATTGCAAACTGCATCAAAAAATAACTGACGGTCAGTAAAGCAAAGTTTTTTTTTTTTTTGAAAATGAATGCCTTTCCCATCTGATGAGATTTGAAAAGGGAGAAGAAACTTGTGTATTAAATAAATTTAATGCACACAGACTGAAGTAGTATAAGTCTTTGGTTCTTTTAATTGTGATGATTTGGCTTGCATTTAACAAAAACCCACCAGTTCACAATCTCAACAAATTAGAATATGGAGACATGCCAATCAGCTAATCAACTCAAAACACAGGCAAAGTTTCCTGAGCCATCAAAATGGTATCTTAGTTCGGTTCACTAGGCTACACAACCATGGGGGAAGACTGCTGATCTGACAGTTGTTCAGAAAACTAGCATTGACACCCTTCACAAGGAGGGTAAGCCACAAACATTCATTGCCAAAGAAGCTGGCTGTTCACAGAGTGCTGTATCCAAGCATATTAGCAGTAAGTTGAGTGGAAGGAAAAAATGTAGAAGAAAAAGACGCACAACCTACCCAGAGAACCGCAGCCTTGAGAGGCTTGTCAAGCAAAATAGATTCAAAAATTTGGGTGAACTTCACAAGGAATGGACTGAGGCTGGGGTCATTAAGAGCCACCACACAGACATGTCAAGTAATTTGGCTACAGTTGTTGCATTCCCGCTGAAAAACTTTGGGTAACTGGGAGATGAGTGAAGAATTGCCTTTTGCGCTAGACCCACGAGCAGTGCAAGTTTCACCTCAAATGCTATTGAGTCATTTTGTCATCACTCTAGCTGGCTTGCTCATCACCTGTTCAATCCCAATGACACATTACGTTGAATGTACCATTCTTTTGGTGAATTTAACAAATAATTAGGCTGTTAATAACTAGGGATGCACCGAATCCAGATTTTTGGGGTTCGGCCGAATACCGAATCCACTGTTTAAGATTCGGCCGAATCGGAAACCGAATACCGAATCCTACTCGCATCCTTATTCCATTAATACAGTAAAACACATTAATGAAGTAAACAACGTCCACAGCAGTGTATTTTTATTTCATTTTGTTTTATTTATTTTATAAACTGAAAAAAAATAATCTATCATTTTTCCAATTGCTGCATGAATGGCTTTAGCTTGTGTGTGATCTGAGGACCACTGTTTGTTCGGTGTAGGGCTAGCAAAGCTAGTAATGGTCGTCTGGTTATCACACGTTTTTAGCTGTGACTGTCCAGCTGCCGTACCTGAAGTTGCTGCATTTTGGCTGCTGTCTGTGGATTCCTTAATGCACAACTCGTATTCTTTTGGATGTTTTAGACGCAAATGTTTTAACATCGGCGATGTTGTGTACTGCTTAGTGTCCTTGCCACCACGAGACAAATTGGCACTGCAAATTGAACATAAAGCTCGACTTGAATCGCCTTCTTTTGGTTGAAAGTACTGCCAAACAAAACTTTTTTGCTTACGAGTTCCATTTTCAGATTCTTACAGCCTACTACATTCGAACGGGTCCTATGTAAACACCTTCACGTAATCAATGGCCGTGTGACGTCGTAGTGCAAGTCTAGGGTTTGGTTTCGGTGGAAAATAAATCTAAGGTTCGGCCGAAACCGAACCCCGTCAAAAAGCCCAGGATTCGTCCGAATCCGAATCCTGGATTCGGTACATCCCTATTAATAACTAAGGGAAATTTTAGTTTAAAAGCCAACCTTTATTATCAAATACCGACATGACATAAGTAAAACATATATTTAAAATTACATTGTTACTTTTAACTTACAGCTTCAGCTATGAGGAATCCGATCCTCCAATCTCTGACGGAATCAGATGCGGAAAAGTTTATCAAAGATTTCCTTCGCTTGACCCCAGGGAGGATGTAATTTTTTATGTTATTTTTTATGCATGTATATATGTTATAAATATAAAGTGCATCGTTTTGTCTGCATATAGTTTATCTCGTTTTCAAATGTTTGCTTTGCTTATTAAATGTATTTTTTATAAAATCAACAATTGTGTGTTTTATTATTAGTTGAAAGTGTGGTTCATTTATTTATTATCATATTTGGTCATTGTAACATGCATTAGGGAGGATTATAGACGTGGCGAGGGTATTTAATTAAAATAATGGGAGGGGGGTGTTTTAATAAAACGACGACTATCCGACATGAATCAGACATTTGGCAGATGTATGAACATCTGATTAACATTGTCTAAAGAGCAGATCAGGGACGATTTAATTCATTTAAGTCTTAAATAGGCTAAGCATCGTTCTAACATCTAGCCCAGACGCTTAGCTGACATCTGCCAGATGAGCAAACGCCCTCTGCCAGACATCTGCCAGATGAAAAAGACGACGTCGCATAGACGTCTCCGCAACATGCCTGTGCTATCTGGGGTTCTATCTAAATTATGAGCAGTTTTGAGATAATGTGTTTTGAGTGTGCTTAGCAAAAGCACAGTTTTTCCTTTTTTGGGACAGTAAGAAACCAGCGTGTTTCCGTTAAGGTAAACTTTGATGAAAACTTAGCTCTTTAGCAGTTCCTGGGAAAGGGCATGTGATGTGAAAAAAAAATGTCACAGTAGATTGTGTGACGCAGCAGGCCTTCTGTGACATCCAGAACAACTCTCATCCCTTGTTTTTTTTTTTCTTTCTGTCCACTCACAGACTTGCCAGTGTAGACTTGCCATGCGTAGCTAGTTTTCGAATCGCATGCTGCCCAAACTTTGATCCCATATTTTGCTGGATTATTGTGCATGTATTGTCTGTATGGTCAGCGTCCTCTGAACGGCACCAAAAAATTGCCCTTCCATACTCTGCATCCCATAAACTTTCCATGGCCTATTATTGTTGGAGAGGTATACGCCAGAAAGAATGAGAAGACCAATATAAGCCTGAATGTCTACCAAACTTAGATCTTTCCACTCATCAGCAAATTGTCACAGGTGAGAAATCACACAACAAGGTCGCTCAGTGAAATAGCCCCGGAGGGTGGATTTATTAAATGCTTTTAAAAGTGAGAGGGGAAATAAGGTGAGTGAAAGCAAACTTTGCAATTGCAAGCATTCTTATCTAAAAGCATCTGGCATCACCTTAAAATAAGCAGATAACGTAACTTTGAAACAGGTAAATAGCAGAATTATCATCCAAATCCAAAACAAATTGTACTTTTAACTAGTGTTCTTATAGTGTATAATTTTTACAATTATATTTAGCACAAAATAAAAGATTGTACTACTAATGTATTTCCTTGTATTTAAGTATTTTTTTAGTGCACTCAGGTACACTTTAATTTCACATGGGTTACCTCAACATCATCAAAAACTTCCAAATCAGTTCAATCAAAGGGTACCTAAGTGGGATCCAATTTTTCCATAAACTTCTGTATGGCTCACCTTCACCCAATATAACCAATTCCCAGACATCCCTACTCAAAGGCATCCAAAAAACCCATCCCACTCACCCAGACACCTGCCAACCTATAATCCTATTTATAGGGATTATAGGATTTATAAGGATCCTAAATAATCCTAAAAATTCTGCCCAAATGCTTCTCCACCCTCCATAAAGGCTACCAGTCCATCCACAACACCCGTACCCTAGATGCCATGTTTATCCAGCCCTTCTTTGGTTTCCTTAGATGTTCTGAAATCGCTATCACATCTAACTTTGACCCAAACATCCACCCAACCATTTCTGATCTAATAGTGCTGGACAATGAAGCCATCTCCTACCTCATAAAGCAAAGCAAATCAGACCAATCAAAGAAAGGCCACTTCATCTGTATTTTTAGCCTACAATCGCCCATTCAACCATTTCAAACCTCCTTGCCTTCCTTCAGCACAGGAAATCCCAATCCAAAAAGCCATCTGATCCCCTTTTTACAGACGACCTTAACTGCCCAACTTCCCGATTCTGGTTTTAACAGCATCATAAGTCTGTTCTGCTCCTATCCGGCACCCCAGCCGATAGTTTCTCCAGCCATTCATTTCGAATAGGTGCAGGAACAACAGCAGCATCAACATCAAACCAAACACTCGGTCGCTGGTTTTAAAAGCTGCATCCGATCAGACCATTCCAACATCAAGGAAGCCCACCAAACCCTAAACAGTTAATCTACTTTGCACAATCATCCCTAGAACCCCCTCGCAGGAGCCTCATTCATAATTCAGGTTAAATGCAGAACTCGGAGCCCTCTTCCGGACAGCACGCCAGTTACGCCTAACCTTTCGCTCAGTTTATTATCTGTAAGAGTGAACTTGTGAAAGAAAGGCTAAATTAAAACACTATTGAAATTAAAACAGAACATTTGTTGATTTGTCTTATTAGTTTATTTTTTTGCACTAAACTCACTGGGTGAGTTTCAGTTGTAACGATTCTCCACAGACCGTGGAATTCACACTATTTGGAATGGGAGATTTTTTTATGAATAAAGAGCGCAGATCCAAAAAGCGCTGGCTGTTTAAATGTCCTTGAAGGTAAGTATCCCAAAACCAAAAAGTATACTCCACCAGAAGACTCAGTCCAAGGGGGAGAAAAAACAACCAACAACTTCTAAACTTTTTGAGCGATGCCTCTCCTGAACGCCGGTTCCATATATATAAACGTGAAACAATTCCCACCTAGATGACGCAACGTCACGTGATGACGGAGCGCAAGCGGAATTTTGCGAAATTAAAGTTCTGGGTCAAACACAAACAAACGATAGGGAGATAATAGCACACAGGTTAAAGCAATAAACATAATAGACACCACCTTATTATTGGCAAGCAATCCTATAAACAAACTTCCCCTTATGGGGCTACGCTACAAAGTAAACTGCAAAAACTAAAAAAAAGTAGAATTCTTCAGAATTGAAGATTTAATCGGATACCATTAAACTCCTGTAGAATTGATCATACAGCATATTTATGCCTTGTCCTATAAGACAATACTATAAGACAATTCCTAATACAATCCTTTAGGAATGGTTCCAAAATATGATTATTACAGCCTTCCACAAAGCTGTCAATGTTGGTGGTAGAGGTGAGCAAGAAACTGATTTACGCAAATTAAATCTTCCTGTGAGATCTCTCTTCAATTCATGATATAAAAATGTGAAGTTCTTACATTGTAGACAGAGCAAACACTTTGTCCATAGTCCAAATTATTCCTTGCACATTTATGCATTAAGCTCAGTCCAACACAATATAGCT
The DNA here is from genome assembly GCF_049309525.1 of Garra rufa. Lineage (NCBI taxonomy): Eukaryota > Metazoa > Chordata > Actinopteri > Cypriniformes > Cyprinidae > Garra > Garra rufa. The sequence continues at coordinate 35,838,794 of NC_133366.1, read as the reverse complement.
AGTTGACAAGGTAAAGTGTACCATGGACAAAACACATTGCTTTAAAATGTGAATTAGAATTTCTATCACTGTAGGAGCCCTATATAGGATTCTTTTTGGAATCCTTTAGGATTGTTTTGACAAGGGAACATTTTGCATGTTTGTAAACTTTTGATCTCAACTGTAATTGTGGTTGCAACAATGTGGTTGCAGAGAAACAAAGAGGTGTATGTTTGTAGAGTAATTTACAACAGCTTTGATTGTGGCTCAACCAATCAGAATCAAGGACAGGAACTGTCCGTTCCAGACATTTTATTTGAAACTCTTTCCACACAAAGGGGATCTGTTAGGCTTCTCTCTATTGTGAATCTTCATGTGCCTGTCAAGGCTTCCTTTTTGACTGAAACTGTTTCCACACTGTTTGCATGTGTAAGGTTTCTCTCCAGTGTGAACTCTCATGTGAATGTTAAGTAATCTTTTAGTAGTGAAACTTTTTCCACACTGATGGCATGTGTAAGGCTTCTCTCCAGTGTGAATTTTCAAGTGTCTTTTAAGGTGTCCTTGTTGTTTAAAACTCTTTCCACATTGTTTGCATGTGTAAGGCTTCTCTTCAGTGTGAATTCTCAAGTGCCTCTTAAGGTATCCTCGTTTAAAACCCTTTCCACACTGTTTGCATATATAAGGCTTCTCTTCAGTGTGAAATCTCATGTGCCTCTTAAGGTATCCTTGTCGTTTGAAACCCTTTCCACACTGTTTGCATGTATAAGGCTTCTCTCCAGTGTGAAACCTCATGTGACTTTTAAGGTGTGCTGCTTGTTTGAAACTCTTTCCACACTGACAACAAGTGAAAATACTCATAGTCCCTCTCTTTTGAGCTCTTTTTTGTTTATAGGTCTTTTCAGACTCTAAGGAACAAAAAGATTTTTCTCCAGATATGAAATCATGAAGATTCTCAAACTGATCTTTCTCTTCAGTTTCATTCAGTACTTCTCTATCCTCTTTCAGCGCTGTTAGGTCTAAGGTGGAAAAACAAAAGAGATAAAAGTTAACCCCAGTTTAATGGCACAAAGCAATTAACATCAAAACATGTAGATATGTAATGCATGTATGCTAGATCCTATACCAGGGCGTCCAAACCTGATCCTGGTCAGTACCTTACAGAGTTTAAGTTGGCTGTTATACAATTAAATCTAGGAAATTGACGATTGCCGATCACTGCGGATCACAGAATTGCAGGGGAATGGGAATCTTTGATCTATAATCTAGCAGAGTTTGCACCATTTGTAGAAATGTAACTAACTCTAAATGAACTATATTGAAGAAAAAAAAAATTCTAGAAATAGGCTACAGTCAAGATCTTGAAGGAACCACCAAGTTAGGGTTGGAGACGATAGTATCGTGTATCGACAATAGTTAGAGATATCGCCAGTTGCTGATGCCTTCCCTGCTGAAAAAAACAGCATATGCTGCTTAGGTATGTTTTGGTGCTGGGATGCTGGTTTAAACTGGTTTACGCTGGTCCTTTGCTGGTTAATGCTGGTCCTTTGCTGGTTTATGCTGGTAATGTTGCTGGTCAAGGACCAGCATTAACCAGCCAAAGAACCAGCATGAACCAGCAAAGGACCAGCATAAACCAGCTAAAACCAGCATCCCAGCACCAAAACATACCTAAGCAGCATATGCTGTTTTTTTTACCAGGGTTTGACGATAGCAAGACGATTATTAATATTATCAGTCAAAAAAGGCGCCTAACTTTAGCGATGCAGTGCAGAGAGTCGGTTCTAGGATGCTTCAGAAACTTGTCGTGATATAAACACACGCATAGAGTGGCCACATCGCCTTAACGCGCCGCATGGGGAAGAGATTTATTTATATTAAAGTGCACCTCGCACTAGACTAGGCTATGTTCTTTGATATTGTAAGTGTTCTTTGCTTGTTATTTGTAGCTGCTTTTTAAGATGATGTAAGGATCATATTATCCAGCACTGCAGTCATTAGGATAAAGGTAGTAAAATGTGGTTTAGGCTGAATTAAATATGATATATCAGAATCTGTCTGCATATAGGAAACAAACATTCACCTTAGTAACATCTATATGCGTTCATTAGAATTACTATGCAATAAAATGGCGCTAAACATACGCACGTGAATTACACGCGCACCGTTTCTCATCATTCTATATGGACTGAACTACAACATGAACTGATGACAACAATCAGACATACAGCGGTAACATTATTGCAATATGAAGGGGAAAAGATACATTCATTCACATTCAAACATGCACACCACTCAAAATGAAACTGAAAGTTTACTTTAACTTCTCGGGCAAAACTACAGTCAGCGCTCTGTACACGCACAACTTGGTCACATGCCCAATAACAAGACTACCCTTACAAAACTAATAATGAATTTAGTACTCATGTTGCATGTTGCCATTGGTAAGCTCCGCTCTGCTGTTTTTTACCTAGGAGCCATGCATGCACGTGTAAAAAGTTGCGCAAGTAATTTACGTCAAGTGATCGGCGCTTTTGGGGTTCGCCGATCAAGCTATTTTTAGCCAATTTCGGCTGATCATGATCGGTTGCTGATCAATCCGAGCATCACTAATTCCTTCTAAGGTTTAATTAAGGGGGAAATTATGTTAGCCAATCATGGCTTTTACACTTGACCTTTTAAATGGAAAACACCAAAACTCATTGTCAGAGGATGAGAACTGGTGGAAAACAGTCATTAATCTCATAAAATCTTATTTAAATAAAAATAAAATCCCTCAATAAATGTCAAAAATATTAGTAACATTATAATTACACCTCTGGAAACAAAATATTAAAAAAATACTAAAATTAAACTTCCTTTAAAAGAAATTTTTTTAACCAATTGAAAGTGAAAGTGAAGTGACATGTGCCAACTGCCAAGTATGGTAAATTGTGCTCTGTATTTAAGCCATCAAAGTACACACACACACACAACAGGAACATGCAGCTGGAGAAACTCTGGCAACTAATGCTGTTAATTGAACCTGGTTCGAGGAAGGCTAACCATCAGGCTAAGCGGAGTCCTGTAACATGAACCCATAGGAATGCACTGTATGCACAATATTAATATGTTATGGGTGTGTGGGATAGCCTGAGTGTAAGGTGAGATTTCCAGGCCTAATGAGTGTGAGATTTCCCGGCCTGAAATCTTGTCCCAGTCCACCCCTGGGCTCCAGCTTCAGGGAGAAGAGTACTCAACTAAAAGATGAGAAGGGAACTTGTGACACAAACCTTGGGAACGCTGTACTCATAGGAGACTCCTGAGAGTGAGGGGGGCACTTCTGTGCTCAACCATAAAAGACAGACTAACATAAGACGCCTAACAGGGAGGCAAAGAGGGCCTAACAACATGATGAAACAAAACATGATGGGAGCTGCAGAGAGCAGCATGCTCATAAATGACCCTATAATGAGCACAGAGGCAGTCATCAGGGAGGCCAGGAAAGGCTTAATACACCTGGTATGTTAGCCTCACAAAGCTCCATGGAGCAGAGGACTTAGCTCTCAGAGATGAGAGGGGGACCCAGACGCTTTCCCTGGCATGGTCATAGGAAACCCTCGAGACTCAGGGGAACACTGCCAAGCTCAATGACAGAAGCAGCCTAACAGGGAGGCAAAAAAAGGAAGAACCTGATATGTCTGCACACAGAGAGAAGAGAGCAGAGTCCTTGGCTCTCAAATCGAGAGAACTCACATGCTCCATCTGAGACTGGTAGCTTTATCAGGCATTACATGCAGACGAAATGAAAATTTTCTGAAGAAGGTTCTGAACCTTCTGAAGGTTTTCTTCAGAAATACAGTGATATTAAAACATTGACTTTGAAACATAGTGCTCATGTTTGTTCACAAAAGTCAAAGCCTTTTGGAAAAATCTATTTGTGGCTGTGTGTTTTGACATTGTGGCATGAATAAATCAATATATGGGAAACACCACGGCACAATAACCTGAGCCCAACTCATCATCTTAACCTTAAGTTGGAGTAGAATTAAAGGGATAGTTCGCCTACAAATGAAAATTTGATGTTTATCTGCTTACCCCCAGGGCATCCAAGATGTAGGTGACTTTGTTTCCTCAGCAGAACACAAACAAAGATTTTTAATGAAAACGGTGCAGTCTGTCAGCCAAATAATGGAAGTGGATGGGCACCAGACCTTTAAAAGTAAACAAAAACATGCACAGACAAATCCAAATTACACCCAGCGGCTCTTGACGATACATTGATGTCCTAAGACACGAAACAATTGGTTTTTGTGAGAAACTGAACAGTATTTATATAATTTTTTTTACCTTTGATACACAGCCACGTCCTTCTGTCCTGAGCACGAGTATAGCATCAGGCTCGCTACACATGTACGCGCTCACACCGGAAGCGATCAGTCGCATGTATACAACACTCATTGCTTCCACAGTGCACAGAGATTGCGGGTATAGCGGCTATTCAAAATGGTAATTACTTGCGCTTATCCTGATTGCTCAAACCAATTTAAAGCTAAAAGATTACATTTGCTTGCGCGAACTCATGTGGGACTTTTCACCGATTTCCCCTTATGACATGTGTAACGATCCGGATGACAAGCTCATGCTCAGTAAAGATGGACGTGTCTGTGTATCAAAGGCAAAAAATGAAATAAATACTGTTCAGTTTCTCACAAAAAAATGATCGTTTTGTGTCTAAGGACATCAATGTATGATCACGAGTCGCAGGGTGTAATTTGGATTTGTCTGTGCATGTTTTTGTTTACTTTTAAAGGTCTGGTGCCCATCCACGTCCATTATTTGGCTGGCAGACTGCACCGTTTTCATTAAAAATCTTTGTTTGTGTTCTGCTGAGGAAACAAAGTCACCTACATCTTGGATGCCCTGGGGGTAAGCAGATAAACATCAAATTTTCATTTGTAGGCGAACTATCCCTTTAATTCTACTCCAACTTAAGGTTAAGATGATGAGTTGGGCTCAGGTTATTGTGCCGTGGTGTTTCAAATAAACATAAATTTTTCATTTTTGGGTGAACTATCCCTTTAAATTATTCCTCATTTTCCTCCTAATTCCAAATTCTAATACCAATTCGAGTCAGAGTCTGATGATGAAACAATGGCTGATCGACAAGAAAATGACACCATGTCTACACCGGACGTGAGCGGCGGCGCAAATATCTGACTGCTTCTGCGGTCTATTTATGATGTGCTCACACAAAGTTCAAATGATTTGCATTTTGTCGTGTCCAATGTAGGCGGCGCGGTTCGACAACTGTCACGTCTGGTGTAGACACACGGTGTGATTTGCAAGAAAGACTGGAGAATATTTCAACTAATTAGCACAGACCACCGTGGAAAGTGCTCGCAATTTGCTTTTTGTAAGGGAACCGGGCTCACCTCTATGTTGTAAACTTCAACATTATATAAGGCATTACACTGTGTAAAGATGGCGCCATCCTTTATCATTACTCCAACTACTAAAACAGTCAAGCTGCATCAATTGATACATTTTAGACTACAGAGGGCCCATAGCCGAACAACAAAACTATAGAAGTGTGAGTTGGCCGGTTAGAAAGACACAACATAACCTACACAATTAGTATTTTGAACAATCACTAGAAAATACAATCATGAATTTTTAATCATACTTACAGATAGAGGTTCAGAGGAGCAAGCCTCTGATAAACTAGTCACTGATCCATCTTTTAAGAGCAAGCGTTTGGTGAATCCTATGTTGTACTCCGAGTTTGTGAAAGCAGTAGTCAGTAAAATAATGGAAACACAAGATTGGAAATGTACTGCTGAGGTGTTGTTGAAAAAAATGAATGTTAACCACTGAATCTTTGTAGATTCATCTTTTTGAAGTGATTGTAAAACAAATTTACTCTCAAAGTAAAATACAGCATCTTCTCGACATGATGTTAACCACATGGAAATGTTATTGTGTTTGTGGGCGGGCAAGTTGTCCGCGACCTAGAATGTGGGCGGACATTATGAAAATGTGTTAATATGTGACGTGTGGCCGTTACAGAATAAGATTAGAATTCCTTACAACTCGTTTCAGCAAAAATGAACCCACTCTTTTTTTTTGGATATAATCTAAACTAAAGGAGGCTTTTACTGACCCCCCGGAGCCATGTGATACACTTTTTATTATGTATCGACAATTTTGGACTGATGGAGAGAAACACTTGCCTGTGCCGTTCAGTCTATGCTGTTGTATGAGTGCCAGGATTATTTTTAATAAAACTCCGATTGCATTCGTCTGAAAGCAGAAAGTCATATACACCTAGGATGCATGGAGGGTGAGTTAAAAAAAACGCAGATACATGATATTATTATTATTGTGCTAATGTATTTCATTATTTACATTCCCGAAACCATAAGGCTAGTGACGCTGTCTACACTGTACGATGAATAAATCTCTTACCATGAAGTGCACTCACTTACGGCGTGCCTCTGATGCGTCTACAGATGATCATTAGTCAATGTTCGTGTTTACAGCAGCCGCGGCTCTGCGTGTTTCTACCCTCTATACTACACACGTCAACAGCGCGGCTTCAGCACATATTCCGGAGCACTTCGGGACACTTAAGCTGGCCGACCTGCGGCTCGCTGAAGCATCCCAGAAGAGGCTGTCCATAATACATCGCTAAAGTTAGGCGAATCCCCCACCCGCCAACGAATTGAATTTCCGTAGGCGGGATTTACGTTGTGAATAGCATCCGGAAAACAAACTCTGTAGTCCAAATGAGCCGTTCGTTGTAGTTCTTGAAAAGGGATTTTTTTAAAAACTAAATATCTCCCTTTGGAGTGGACTTTGAGATTTGTAACTTTGTAGATGTTTTTTATGCTCAAACATACACACCACACACTGGCTAAAGTTCAAAAACTGAAAAAGCGTAATAGGACCCCTTTAAGACATAACTGACAAGGGTTTACACGAATAATCACCAAGAGCCTCTTTTTGAAATATTTTTGCATGTATTTGACCATTTAGGCGCACACCTTGAGCTAAAAGATAATTTTATATGTCCATGTTCTGCTCCGTCTCTGAGTGCATACACAGCACAGCGCAAGTTTTCTTACGCGCTATTAAAAATACAACATCAATCAAGCACGTCCCGTTTTATGAAAGTCACGTTACATGATGTGCATGTGAAATTGGGCTTTTATGGAGGAGCGAAAGCGCACCACTGGAAAGGGGCAGAATGGGGCGCAATAATCGTTTAATCTCAAATACTGCATTTACATGATTGTTTGAAGCAGAAATCGAATTTCGATTAATTGCATAGCCCTACAAGATATAGAGGTGTACAACTTATACATTACAATCTTACACCTCGCATAATTACATCAGAATTTAACTTCAATGTTTGTGCTTTTGTTTTGGCTTATTTTTTGTTTGTTTGTTTTATTGTCAGACTTGCTTTAAATTTACAGCATTGTTTTCTACTATTTTGTACTGTTTTTCTGTATGTCCTACATCTTCTTGTTCTAAAAACAGCAAAAAATGTAATGATTTTACTATAAGAATTGCATAAAAATAAGGATCATTTGTTCCATTTGTATAGTCTTAGTGAGCTTTTATAAGTTTTACGCAGTAAGGCGAATTTAACGTTTTTTGACGTTTCAGTGAGGATGAGCATTACTCACATTTCAAGGTTTGCTTTGTGCAAAATAAAAAATTTTCTTAGATACTTTTGCATAATTAGCCTAAGTGCTAGAAATAAATAGTTTTAATATTAAAGATATTGGGTTTAATGTTACAGAATATATATATATTTATAGTTTAGGCTAATTCCATATAATATTTTTACAACTTAAATGCAGATGTCATAATAACAAATGCCCAGCGCTAAAGCAGGATCTTCTCAGCTGCAATTGAAGACAATTCAACACTTCTGTCAAATGTCGAAACATTTTTACACTCGTGTGACATTATTCTTAAATATCATTCATTTCAGCTTTGAGAATAAAAACCAACCTGTTTGTTCCTCAGTATCTTCCAGTTTGACTTTAAATGTTTCTTCAATTTTCATGTCTTCACTCTCCTCTTTAATAAACGCCATCTTCATAAAAGTGTGTCACATGGGTCTCTGTTGATTCTCCAGTTGATTTGTTGTGTGTTTGTACACTTTGTCCTGTTTAAGATAAGAATAATTATTAGAAAAAAAATCTCTGTGTGCGTCTCAATGAGCTGCTAGTTCAGTAATCAGTGCACTAGTAAGACAGAGTTAACAGATTTCCATATAAAAATTATAAAATATATACAAATTACACAAAGGTTCATATTTAAGTAGGCGATTTTGATTCATATTTAGTATTCAATTATTTATCATATCTAATATAATACACTTTCATGAAATCATTCTCGGTTGTCATTCACTCGTTTGTGTTTGTTGTTGTCGTTTGTAGTCCGCGTGCCGCTGAATCGAATCACTGAATCATTTCACAAATGATTTGATTCAAATTATTCGGATTCTGAGTTTCTCTCATCACTTCTTATCATCACACGATTGATTCATGATATAGGGAGCGAAATAAAACACACCTTCTCTGTTACTAGAGGCTAAATAAAGCATTACAACGTTATATTTAACAATGATGCATTTATTCATTTTACATAGCTTGTAAATGCGTTCATTTACAACAGTTTGCATTAATTTAAAAACTTTTTAAAACCACAAACCTTCCTTCACGTGAATCACAACAGATGAGGAGCGCAGCGCAGATTTATGACGTCACATCACCAGAGCAAAATAAAAGTCCCACTGGTGCACTGCTCTCTAGAATCTCAAACACATAATAGAAATGTTGTATATAGAATAGAATTTCGTACCCATATGATATGCTTTCCTAAAGTTATTATTAACATCGTAAATCTATTAATATTATTCTGGTGATGGCAAATTTGATCTATCTCTCTTTTGACTATTATAATCAATCTCTTGTTATTTTGTTTGTTTGTGTATCTATTTATTTATTCCTCTTTTGGAAAGTTACTGAAACACTGTTAGGGATTTTATTTTTATTTTGCTATCAAGGCAAATGAGGACACAAAAATATACATGTGTCACAGTTTCTATTTACCACTAAAGGTTTATTTATTGTGAATGTTAATGAAATATGATTTACATTTCCCCAGGTTATCTTTTTTTAAATTGGTATTCTCTAATGCCCATATTTGGTTTTCCTGTTCCTGTTTTCATTGATTTCAGGTGTGTCTTGTCTTTCCTTCGTTTAGTTGAGTATTTAAGAGTGTTCTGTTTCTGGTTTTCTCCTCCGATGTCTTACGTCATCCGAGTGAATGTCTTCCTGTTGTACTCCTGAGTTGTGTTTCAGTTTGTCTATTAAAGACTGTTTTGTTTTCAGTTCACTCCTGCATTTCCTCGTCTCCTCGTTCCCTGATCCATAGAAAAATTACAATGATATTAAAATTACAATAAATAGTACATTTCTAGTCCTAAATTTGGAAAAGATAATTTGAGTGCATTAATACATTTCTTGATGTACCTGTGTTAAAAAGTAAATATTACTTATTTGAAAATACAAATAGTGATTATATAAATTACATTAATTCTTCAAGATTCTTTATACATAAAGGCAAATGTGTACGTCTTTATTTATACTCAAACGTAGTCAACTGGAGTATACATTTTACTAAATTACTATTTATGAAAAAAAAGAATGAAAGATATTTAGATTATTTGAACATGTTCATTATTTTTTTAATGAAAATATCAAAATATTTTGATTTACATGATTGCACAGAAAGTTGTGTAAAAGCAGACTCAGTGCTATGAATAGACTCAAAATCTGACTGAAATTTTTCAGAAGTACTTAGAAAAGACTGTAATTGGTCCAACACAAAATGTACTAGTGCCTTGGGTTAAAGGAACCACAGAATTAGGCTGATAGTTATTTAAAACAGATGTGTCTAATAATTACTGCAAAAGAAGCATTAGAAAATCAGCAGAAAGATAAATGGCATTTCAATTTTAAAATGAATATATTTTTGCTTTAGGAGTGTGTGAATATGAATGTGAAATTATGGTATTTGTCATCTTTTGTCTTTATTGGCTGTTGATGTTTCTGCCTCATTTCTTTAATTGGTGTCTTTGTTTCTGCTGATCAAGATATCTGAATATCTGAGTTAAATATGAATGCAGAGGCTGAAGGTGAGACTTTCCCTGATCTCTGTGATAATGAGTCTATAGTTCTGCTGATTGGATTAAAGTCGCTGAACATCTGGGCAAATTCCTGTAACTACTTACATCCTTTGCATATTTTATCTTCTAATGACGATCCTGAAATCTGTGTAAAACTACAGTGATTGAGTGTTTTAGTCAGTCTGGATGGTGTCACACGGTAACATCTCTATCAAGAGTCTCCTGATCTTCTCTTCTGAGTTTACTACAGGTCTAACTGGATACTGCAGGTATTTTGTTTTCAAAGCGTTTAACTTCACTAAAATCATAACACTAAAATAACACAATTATATTTTTAAATGAATGCACTTCTAGAGATTGAGTTTCTCGTAAAGCAGGTATTGTATCTTGTATTTATTAACTGAACTGTTCGCTGTTAAAAGGGAAGATGAGGAGTGTAGTACATTGATATGTGTGACAACACTATCTGTATGTGATAATGCAGTCTCTCTATCTGGCTCCGCCCCCCTTCGGTGTGGTAGTCGTATGTAAATTACGTAATACACTGGTGTGATGGTGGTCAATAAACACACAGATTATCAAGCAGAAGTTATTGCCGGTTTATTTATTTTGCACGAGTCAACATGGTGTCAGAAGTAAACTAAAACTGCACGGACATGTGAGTTTAGTCCACGCTGGAAAAGTTTTCCATACAGATCTCTCGACTCGTGAATTACTAACTAGCTGCTACACTACGTAAACAGCTGCATCGCACTCGCCAGCTATGACAGGGGAATTCCGAAGACCCGATCCTCTCGTTTTCGATGAAAATGTAGCAGAGAACTGGCGTATATTTGAACAAGAGTTTGATATCTTCATTGCTGCAGCTCATGGGGACAAACCACGTCGTACACAAGCTTTCATTCTCCTCAACCTCGCGGGTCCCGAAGCCATCGAACGTGAACGGTCCTTTGTATATGCACAAGAGGTGAGAGTTCCCGGTGAAAATGACAGTGTTATTATTACACCGGCTGAGTCGCGGGAAGACCCTGACTGTTTAAAGAGAAAGTTCCGCGAGATTTGTGCTCCCCATGTTAACATCACAATGGAACGACACAAGTTCAACATGAGATCACAGAAGCCCAGTGAGACTTTTGAATCCTATATTAGCGATTTAAAACTGAAAGCAAAAGGCTGCAAATTTGGTGCATTACAAGACGAGCTTATTCGTGATCGACTAGTTTGTGGAGTACACAGTGACATTCTGAGAAAATCACTGCTGCGTGATCCAGAACTCACTTTAACTAAAGCCATATCAGCATGCCAGATCTTTGAACAAACTGAACAGCACACTAAAGATCTTGCAACACTACACATGACAACTGCCACGGTAAATGCTGTGCACCAGACATTTGCAGGAAAAAATAGACATTCTAAATCGAAATATAAGCCAGACAGCAAAGCACCACCAACCATAAAGAACTGCAACAATTGTGGTAGTGACCACCCAGCCAAAAGAGACATGTGTCCTGCATTTGGTCAACAATGCAATGGCTGCAAGAAGTGGAACCATTTTAAGAAATGTTGTAGGTCCACTAAAGTAAACCAAGCAAAACGTCGTTATACCAAAACAGTCCACAATGTTGAACCACACCAGATAAATGGTGAAGAGAGTGAATCATTCTTCATTGACGGAGTAACTGCTGAGTCTGTTAATTCCATGACTAACCCAGCACAAAAAAGTGAACTGTACAGCACTGTACACATTTATGGCAAGCCGGTGGAACTAAAAGTGGACACTGGAGCCAAGTGTAATGTCATGGATTTAGACACTTTCCAACATCTGAGAAAAGGGGAAGAACTTAATGTGTCAAACACAACAAAGCTAATAGCATACGGTGGCAATGAGCTACACACGCTTGGCACAGCAACACTACCATGTTGTCTAGCCAGCCAGACCTACGACCTGCTGTTTTATGTCATCAAAAGCTCTGCACAGCCACTACTGGGTCTACATGACTGTCTACGCATGGGACTTCTTACATTTAACAAGGAAGTCCACCAGCTGAACACATCCAGTCAGGATGAATTTAAGGACAGAATTCTCACAAAATATGCTGACCTTTTCAAGGATGAGGTGGGAAGACTACCTATCACATATTCCATGAAAATCGACTCCACCATACCTCCTGTCATCCGACCAGCCAGACGCATTCCAGTCGCCATGCAAGACAAGGTTAAAAAGGAGCTTCAACGAATGATGGATCTTGGTGTCATTATACCCATTTCTGAACCAAGTGAGTGGGTGTCTTCCATGGTTGCTGCTCATAAAAAAGACTCCAACAACATCCGAATCTGTATAGACCCTAGAGACTTGAACACAGCTATACAAAGACCCCACCACCCAATGAGAACAGTTGAGGAAGTTGCGACACAGATGTCAAATTCCACCATTTTTTCTGTGCTAGACGCAAAAAATTCGTTTTGGCAAATATCCTTGGACCATAAATCATCATTACTCACAACATTCAGCACCCCTTTTGGCCGATATCGATTCCTGAAAATGCCCTTTGGCATAAATTCAGCTAGTGAGGTTTTCCAACGCTCAATGGAGCAAATTTTCGCAGGATTCCCTTGTGCTGTCATTGTGGATGATATATTGGTTGGTGGACGCACAGTAAAAGAACACGACGACAACCTTGAAAGAGTGCTAGAACGGGCAAGACAAGTAAATCTCAGGCTGAATCCACTGAAATGCAAATTCAGACTGAATGAGGTGAGCTACGTGGGTCATGTCTTCAGCAGTGACGGCCTACATGCTGATCCATCGAAGATTAAAGCCATCAGTGAAATGCCAGAACCTACCGATGTCACGTCTCTTCAGAGATTTCTTGGTATGGTCAACTATAGGGGCAAGTTTATCCCTAACCTCAGTGACATATCCGCTCCGCTCCGCCAGCTAACACACAAAGACACAGTATGGTGTTGGCTGCAGCAGCACCAGGATGCTTTCAACGCCTTAAGGAAATGCCTCACATGCCCTCCCGTCCTGTCGTATTACAACGTCGAAAGGCCCGTCACCTTAACATGTGACTCCTCGCAGTTTGGTTTAGGAGCAGCGTGCCTGCAGGACAATAAGCCTATCGCTTATGCCTCACGTGTCCTCACACAAACTGAAATGCGTTATGCGCAAATAGAAAAAGAGCTCCTAGCTGTAGTTTTTGCTTGTACCAAGTTCAATGATTACATCTACGGCAAACCAGTGACCATTGAAACTGACCACCAGCCCTTGGTGACAATCACTAAACGTCCCATACACAGCACCCCTGCTCGACTCCAACGGATGTTGCTTCAGCTCCAACGATACAACATCACCCTCGTCTACAAAAAAGGAAAGCACATGTACATAGCAGACACCTTGTCACGGGCCCCACAAGCATTTGTACATGAACAGTCCAATGACGAAAACGCCTTTGAGGTAATGAATGTTTGCAATATCTCATCATCACGTATGGATGAACTTAAACGCCACACAGTAAACGACACCACACTGCAAATGCTTATGAAAACAATCAGGCAAGGATGGCCAACTAAACTGCACAGTCTTCCCCCAGCAATGCAACCATTTTACCCATACAGACATGAACTGATCACAGATGATGGTCTTGTCTGGAAAGGCCACAAAGTGATCATTCCAGAAACACTTCAGATGGAATACATGCAAATTGTGCATAGGGGTCACCCTGGAGCTGAATCTACCAAACAACGTGCACGTGGCATATTCTTTTGGCCTACCATGACAAAAGACATTGATGCTTACATCACATCTTGTGCCACATGCAACAGTACCAAACCCCACCAGCAGAAAGAACCCCTTCAGCTGCATGCAGTTCCAAGTCTGCCATGGTCAACAGTAGCAGCTGACATTTTCGATTGGAACAGTCACCAATTCTTAGTGCTTGTCGACTCGTATTCCGGCTGGTACGAAATTGATCAGCTAAAAAATTTAACTTCATCAAGTGTCATACAAAAGCTAAAGAGACACTTCTCAGTTCATGGATCACCTCAAACCCTCATCACAGACAATGGGAGACAGTTCGTGAGCAACGAGTTTAAAGATTTCGCCATGGCCTGGGACTTTGTTCATAAAACTAGCAGTCCAAATTACCCTCAATCTAATGGCCTAGCTGAGCGCGCAGTCCGCAGTGCTAAACAACTCATGGAAAAGTCCAAACGTGATGGCACTGACATCTATCTCAACTTGTTGAACATGCGAAATGTTCCACGGGATCCCAAGCTTGGCTCTCCAGCTCAGAGACTAATGTCCAGACAAACCCGCACCACCCTGCCACTTCACAGCTCTTTGCTGGAACCTTCTCCTTTAGCCTCCAGTGAGGTTCATGCACAGCTAAAAAAGAAAAGACTGTGTCAAAAGAACAGTTACGACAAAAGATGTAAACAGCTGAGCACACTCTCAAAAGGGCAAGTAGTGAGGATGCAAACCCCTCGTGGTTATGATAGCAAAGGAGTTGTGAAGGAAGTCTGCAGTGAACCAAGATCTTACATCATCCTGTCTGGAGGAAAAGAATATAGGAGGAACCGCAGACATCTCCTAACTGTGAAAGAGCCCAAGCCAAGTCAATATGATGATGAGGATCACCAGGTAATCCATGCTCCAACAACTGTTGTACTCACTCAAACAACCACAGGTCAAGAAACCTCTCAGACACACGCACAATTGAGAAGTAGTCCTTATGTGACACGGTCTGGACGCATTGTTCGCCCTAACCCTAAGTACAAGGACTGAAATGCTCGATATGTTGTTTTGAGTTGCACACTAATTGTATTTATTTGTTTATCTTGGTTAGCAATACCAGTTTCTGCATAATGCAATACATTTTCTTTACATTTTATTCATTTACAATATGCAACAGTTCCTTTTGGTTATTGCACAAGTTTAATATGCCTTTGTTGTTCTAGTAAACAGGTGTATAACAAATCAAAAAGTGAAATAATGTTCATTTTGCAGAAGAATTCTGATGTAGGTGCATCTAGAGTTTAATCTTGTTTCATGTTTAGTACCATGCTTAGGAAAGGGGATGTAGTACATTGATATGTGTGACAACACTATCTGTATGTGATAATGCAGTCTCTCTATCTGGCTCCGCCCCCCTTCGGTGTGGTAGTCGTATGTAAATTACGTAATACACTGGTGTGATGGTGGTCAATAAACACACAGATTATCAAGCAGAAGTTATTGCCGGTTTATTTATTTTGCACGAGTCAACAAGGAGTAACAACTGAATATGTTGACATGATTTTTGCCAATTAAAGATGCTGAAAAGGTCATAATCAGGTTTAATAAAGGAATAGGCAGAGAGGATGGAAAAGGGAAATCAAGATTAGACACATTTTTCTGTTCAATCTAAAGTTAGAAACAAATGTTTTTGTAATTGTCCATCCTGTAGGGACTCGGTTAAACTGTAGACTGAGGCTGGGGCATTGTGTGTTAAATACTTCTTTGTATATTGTAGGATATTGCATATTTTTCTCTTTTTTTCTCCTTTAATATTCACTCACAAAGACTGTTGATGCTGATCAAATACCACGATGCAAGTCTATAATTTTAAGTCATTTTCATTTATTTGTGTTTAAAGAAAAAACACAAGCGCACCTTGTACACGCACAAACTAATTTCCCCCGCATTATTTTCCCTCCTTTCGGCACTTCACACTCCAGTCCAGCGGATGGCACTAAGACACAAACTTCTGTTTGACAAACACCATTAAACCTAAGAGGAAGAAGATTTCACTGCACGCTCTGTTTTTGTTGTGGTTCTGTTTTAGTTCAATCTGTTAGAGATGTAGTTTCTGTAAACAGAAAAATACAGTTTTTGAATCTGGTCAGTAAATACCTGTAATATTCTCATCCTCACAGCTGTGACTAGGTTTGGAAGCAAGCAGGAATATCTGGAGAAGTATCAGCTGAACTGAGATCTGCTGCTGTGAAGATGTTTATTAAAGTGGAGAGTGAGGAGAGCACGAGTGAACTAGAAACCTGGAGAATAAAACATGAGGAGCCAGAACCTTTGAGAATAAAACATGAGGAGCCAGAACCTTTGAGAATAAAACAAGAGGAACCAGAACCTTTGAGAATAAAACAGGAGGAACCAGAACCTTTGAGAATAAAACAGGAGGAACCAGAACCTTTGAGAATAAAACAGGAGGAACCAGAACCTTTGAGAATAAAACAGGATGAACCTGAACCTTTGAGAATAAAACAGGAGGAACATGGAGGTTGGTGTTTAATATTCATTCATCTTTAATGACTGTTTGTGGTACATCAGGCTTTCAAAGCTTTAATAATACCGATGCAATTAAAATAGGCTATATCATATTACATTTATTTTTTACATTATATTACATTTTATTTTGATGGTCCCCCTGGTCTATTGACTAGAAGCAACTTTGCAACTACACGTCAACTAACACTCCTTAGAGTATTATCAGACTTAGGTTAATGTTAGGCTAGGAAGAAGATTCACATACTTGCAGTTACAAATCAGTTTGTCTTTTGTGGAACCATCAAAACACAGTGTTTGAATATATTTAGCATAATACTAATAATAATTACTGCTAGCTGTCATGCAGTTGCAGAGTTACTTATCAAAAACTAAGACTGAGACTTATAATACGTTATAACTATGAGGAGATAATCAAACTCTTAAAAGCTATAACCACAAATAAGTAAATATTATAATACATTAAGACTGTTCTTATTTATACTCATGAGATGATACAACATACTATAAGGTTTTTTATAATGCATTATGCATCCAGTATAATGCGATAAGAATACCCTTCTAATGTTTTATAAATATGGGCTTCAAAGAAAGTGTTACTGAATTCTTTTATGAACAGATCAAACAAGGCTGAGGCAGAAACAGTAGTGTTAACTATAGTCATGGTGGTGCGGCAGACATACTCCAATGCTATTACCTCACATGTTTCACATTAGTTCGTACAACATTTTGGGAGAGAAATTCAAGCACTTTTCAATGGCTTTTAAGTATTTCATACAACTATTTACAACACTTTAAAGCTCTAAAATCCAGTTTAAATGATATTTTAATGGGACCAAACACAATATATATCAAAATAATGTTTTGTGATAAAAAAACATTTATGTAAAATAAAAAAATAAATTATATTTACCACTATAACCAGTAGATGGCAGCAGAGGCACACTTATTGACTCAGTCATCAATTTCGACTTGCATTATATTTTGAAATTATAAAATAACTATTTTAAAACATCAAATCATCAAGCAACTTTTTGTCTGTATATAGTAAGAAAAGTCTCAAAATGCCAAACTTTTCTTCACTTTGCGACTGAATCACACATCAATTATAATCACTTATGATTGGCCAGCTATCCGTGCATTGTGATTGGCTGAATACCTCAAGCGTGTGTTGGAAATGTTACACCCCTAATCATGTTGTGACACCATTTTGGCGCATCGAGACAGAAACGATACAACCCATTATAAATGAGGCATTTATTGCATACGTTATTGTTTATATTGACTCTTGATTTTGATGATTGATTAGAATGACTCATACTGTCTTTTTATGTATTTTGTCGCGCCATGCAAACATAACACCATGTCTGCATTTGCGGTCATAGAAACAACAAGCACTACTCTACACTGCTCAAAACTCGCATTTGAATAGTCAGTACTGAATTCTTTAAATATGAAAACGTACTTAGATGTCATCAGTCAGAAGCACAGACTGTTAATGCAACCTTGTGATTGCCCCGCTTTGTGTACATCTGGCATTGTAAGCTGCTCTCCCAGGTTCAGGAAACAGTCCT
Source organism: Garra rufa (assembly GCF_049309525.1). Lineage (NCBI taxonomy): Eukaryota > Metazoa > Chordata > Actinopteri > Cypriniformes > Cyprinidae > Garra > Garra rufa. The sequence goes on along the minus strand of NC_133366.1, from coordinate 35,820,775 downwards.
CCGTGAAATGTGCATCACCCACTCGAATAGTTGCATTTTACTGTTCCAGAACAGTGTTGTAAATATAACTTGAACACTGATTTCTAGTTGTGTCCTTTGAAAGGCCAGACAAAGAATGTTCGATTTTGCAATAAAACACACTGTGTCTCCACAACATGGCGCTGCAACACTACTACAGCCGGTAAAGTTACACCTTCTTTCTTTTCATATTTATATTCATACGGGTGGTGTTACGCTAATCTACTCACCCTGTGACGTGGACAAGTGGGGGTGTGTTTAAACAAGCCATTTTAGGGATTTGTGGCTAAGTCTTAACTTTTATAATAAATATTTCTTTGGTTTTGAGACTTTAAGCTTTGCAGCTTCACAAATCTATGCACAAACAGCTTGTAACACTCCAAAGGAAAATGCATCATATGACCCCTTCAAATTATCTTTATTTTTGATATCCCACACACCAGCTCTACCAAATCTGCTTCTGACGCCACCATCTGTAGGACTTATTGGCACTGCTCACAAATGTTATTTTGTTTATGTTTCTCAGCTTATAACAAGTTACTGAAAATTAACCATTTTTACTTTTATTTCAGAGTTGATTCAAGAAAAAGAGGAGAATGAAGAATCAAGTCAAGTTGAGGAGAAAAATCATTTCAAAACTGGAGAAAAACCTTTGATTTGCTCTCAAGCCGAACAGAAAGATTTCAATAAAAGAAGAGCAGAGAAATGTTGCACCTGCACTCAGTGTGGAAAGAGTTTCACAAAAAAAACAGATCTTGAGCGTCACATGAGAATTCATACTGGAGAAAAACCATATACTTGTGATCAATGTGGGAAGAGTTTTTCACGCTCATCAAGCCTTAAGGAGCACATGAACGTTCACACTAGAGAGAAGCAGCACACATGTGATCAATGTGGTAAAGTGTATTTAGCAGCTTCAGGTCTGAGAAATCACTTGAAAGTTCATACAAAGGTGAAGCCACATTCATGCCATTTGTGTGGTAAGAGTTTTTGGCATCTAGAAAGTTTGCAAGTATATGAGAATATAAATACTGGTGTGAGAGAAAGCATGTGTTCTAAGTGTGAAAAGATTTCTACTTCAGCAACTTATTTAAAACTGCATAAGAGGATCCACACTGGAGAGAAATCGTATGAGTGTTTACACTGCAACAAGAGATACATTAAATCATCAGACCTGAAAATACATGTGAGGATCCACACTGGAGAGAAACCTTATAAGTGTTCACACTGCAACAAGAGATTTAGTCGGTCAGTATGTTTGAAAACACATGAGATGAACCACACTGGAGAGAAACCTTTTAAATGCTCACACTGCAATAAGACATTTAGTCAGTCAGTACATTTGAAAACACATGAGATGATCCACACTGGAGAGAAACCTTATGAGTGTTCACACTGCAACAAGAGATTTAATCAATCAGCATCTCTGAAAACACATGAGAGGATCCACACTGGAGAGAAACCTTATCAGTGTTCACACTGCAACAAGAGATTTAGTCAGTCAGTACATTTGAAAATACATGAGATGATCCACACTGGTTAGAAACCTCATAAGTGTTCACACTGTAACAAGAGATTTAGTCGGTCATCATATCTGAAAATACAAGAGAGGATCCACACTGGACAATAACCGTATCATTGCACTGCATGTGGGAAGCATTTTATTCATCATCTGCAATACACAGTCATGCAGAAACAATCAGTTGTTTTTTTGTGTATATCTCTGGCAGATTTACACATACTGGTCTGGCATGTATATGTATACCCATCCCTACTTGTAAATTAGTAGGAGAGAGATCAATCTCATTAGTTTTCACTTTTACTTTCAGTAGTTAATGATCATGTTGCTTTGAGTTATTATTAAATGTCACCTTTTTATTAATACATTATCTACACTTTTATATGTTATTAACATTTGTGGTTAACTGATTGTATTTGCATAAGAAAAAAATAATTTTAACTTTAATAGTTGAAAGCCATAACGTTTTAGGCTTTGTTTTGAATATCTGAATAAAGGTTTTAAATGGAATTGAATTAAAAGCCTTTATTGCCTTTTTATTTTTCTGCATACAGTGCATATGTTTTTTTTTTTTTGACATTTTTCACCAGGATACCCAAGCGATTATCACTGCCGAAATTACTGGCACGGTGCTTAATAAAAACCAGAAATACCTTGGTACACAAGGTGGCGCTGCGCTTCTGCTTGTTATACAGAAGAAGGGGAAAGCCAGTCTTTACATGTTTTTAAAACAATGTTCACGCTTTCTGTTAACTGGTAAACAGAAAATGGATTTTTCCAGCAGCAGCTCCTCCTCCTCCAGTGATGAAGAAATTATTGCTCTGTTGAACGAGGAAAGACAACGTAAAAGACGCCCAATATTGGATACATCCAATAGTTATGAAAAGAGAAGAACACGGGGAGTTCTATCGACTCATGCTCATACCATGAGCGTCTTCGGAGGTACTTTAGAATGTCCGTCAGTGAGTTCGAAAATTTACAATTGGCCCCCTTGCTGACAAAATGCCAAATTGACATATGTGCCTTTTTGCCAATTCTGTCCTAGGAAAGGCACTCAGAGATGGAACTCTGAATGTTCCACCACCAAGAGAACTTCGAGGTGCTCCTGAGCTGGGAAAAGTTAACCATGTCGTTGTGGGGGATGAAGCTTTTCCGCTGAAGTCATTCCTCCTCCGGCCATTCCCTAGACGTCGCTTCCCCACAGACAAGAGAATTTTCAGTTATCGTTTGTCTCTGACACGGCACATCTCTGAAAATGCATTTGGCATCCTCAGCCAACGCTTCCGGGTTTTTCAAAGAACTTTACAGGTTCAACCAACTGTTGTTGAAAAAAGTTGTAAAAGCTGCTTGTGCATTTTGCAATTATTTACACCCGAATGGAAATGACCAGGATCATGCCACAGAGGATGCCCATGATTGTGAGCAAACACTACAATGTTTTAGGGGGCAGCAAAATATCAGAGAACTGTACAAAGAGTACTTCAATTCACCAGCAGGAGAAGTTGCTTGGCAGTACGACCATGTGAACCATGGTCTGGACAACAGATAAAATCAAACTGTAAATTTATGCGATATTCATTATTCCCATTTAGAAATCTACATTTCTAAGTATTATCTCCTCATGTCATGTATGCCGTTTTATTGTTTTATTGACATTGGAGGAATGTATTTTAAAATTTAAATTGTAGTTAATTCAAAAATGTTTTTTGCACTGTTTGCACCATTCACTGGCAGTACTGTGTAAAGTATGTTGCAGCAGACAAATCATAAAATATCACACATTATGCAGCGCATTTGAAAAAATGTTAACAGAGAAATTGCTTGTAAAATTTTTTGGGATTAAAAATACACATTTTCAAAATGACAGAACGTTATATCAAAAAAATATTTAATTTGCTGTGGTGAGTGCTGGTATATTAACTGATGAAAGAATTGGATGCAATAGATTTGATTAAAAAAAAATTCAAGTTCACAGATGTAGTGAACAACGGTCGAAATGGCATTCCAAGGATCAGTTTATGGCAAGCCCTCTTCTCTAACTGCCAGGGTGGAGGGAGATGTGCCACACTGTGATTGGATCTTGGTTGAGAAACATAAACAAATGTTCAGAAACATCAGATAAGATGCCAAGATAACTACCAGACACCTCTAACAGAACAGGAAGGGAGACCTTCTGCAACCACAACCACTTAAGAGAGAACTTCTTATTGGACTACGGGTTGACCCTCTCCAATCCTAAGGTTTGGGAATGACTGCCATAAAAATTCCTTAAGAACTCTGGATGCGACAGCAGTGGCCGAAACAAAGAAGGCCACAAAGATCCATCCAAATCCATTCATACATATGTTTGGAGACCTTAAAGGTTGTTTCAGCGATTTCTAGCCTGAAACATGAAGTGTCAAATTCAGCTGACCTTTCATCACGATCCGCTCGCTGCCTGCCCCATTAATTGTCTGTGAAAAAACCGCGTCTCTCTGGTCAGCCTAGGGTCCGAGATATGCAAAAAAAAACAATCGGCACTACCAACCTTTCCACACATAAACAAACAGTGTTCCAACCAATCAGCGTCAGGGGTTTGGTGTTGTGGACTTTCGCTCCGCCTCCCTCACGTCCCAGCACCAGTAGGAAAGTCCACAACACCAAACCCCTGACCGCAAAGGACCTCCAAATTGGCAGACACACGGCTCCTCAACGACGCAGCCCGGCTGCAAAGGACCCTGTGGAGACCCATCTGACCCAGCTACCCGGCCCACGCTCTAGGACCCTCTTTGGCACAACAGAAGTCCAGCATCCTCCAGGTCAGCGCCTCGACGGCTACCGGAACGCAACTCTGTGCCCTCCCCACTGTATGCAAACCACATCACCAGTGGAAGACGCCTCTGCCGCCGGACTGAGCACCCGACCAAGTGGAACGTAACTATAAACTTACCAAACCTCTTTCCTAAAGACCTTGGCTTAGTTTATACCTGCAGCCTATGTTTTCTAACCTGTTTAGATAACATTTACTTGCACAGCAAATGTCAGAGTGTTAAAATCCCAGAGTTTTGATGACCAGAGTATAATTTATACACTTTGGAGTAAACTGGGCTTAAAGTACACTTGTCAGGTTTCACCAGAAACTCTCTCAAGTGTTAGTGCATTGGTTCAGTGTTGATGTGGAGCTGTTGTAGTGTAAATAGTGGGATGGTGAACTCTTTGAGAGTCAATCTGTTGCTGTCCCGTCCGCACATGAGTTTAGGTTTCGATACGTCATCAGATCGACTACGCATTGTCATTGGTTGAATCATGACGCAGCCTCGTGGACACCAGTTTCCAACTGACATTCGAAGACGTCGTCGACATTTTGATTCTGCAGACCGTAAGTTAGGTAAGAAACCACCAAGTGAATCATGCCGAATATTCCTGGTTGTCTTCTTGTTTTAATTCTCATAACTAAAACACTAAAAACGCTAATGTATAAGTAGAAGAGGTGTGACGTTTTGTAATTTAGTTTAACTAGCTAACTTACTATACTAATGGTAGCTAAAGTAATTGTGAATGTTAAATCTGGTAAAAATGTTTTTAGTGGTAACGTTAACGTTGATTGTTGACCAATAAATGAAATTTCAAAATGAAAATGCAGCAATCATTTGTTAACGTTAGCTGCCGCTCCCAATCTCGCGCCTTGTGCAGGCTAAATTGACTAGCTAGCCTTGAAAGCTAACTTTACAGATTCCCGTCTGAGATGATTGAGTCTGACTTTATTTGCACTACATTTGGTATTGTGCGTGTTCAATAAACCAATTGTATTTTTATGTTGTAGTAATATGTGAGGAAAACTACAGCAATGCTTTTCAAAGTGCAGTACCAAGGAAAGAAGAAGTACATCAAACTCAATGGAGCATCATATCCAGCATTTCTCAGGGAGGGTAAGTTCATTTTAATAGCATTGTTCTCTTCGTTCTCTTTATAATTGAAGTTAAGATCAGAGGTCGTGTTAACCGAATATTTTCCGTCATTGACTAATTTTTTTTAGCAGTGACGGAAACATCTGAAGGCCGAATCAGGGTTCCTACAAAGTCTCGAAAGTTTGGAAAATGCTTGATTTTAATTTATTTATTCAGGACGTCAGATGTAACTAAAAATATAATAAATCCGTCTGGCAATCGTTATTTTTTGTTTAATGTCGCGAGAGCACGTCTCGTGCAATTCCATTTTGGCGCCTCGTGTATTCGCCTGGCGCGCAAACATCTAGGCTACATTAAGAAATGTTGCATGCTGTAATTTTATCGATAACTGCCTAGAAGATGATAAATAAAAACTGATTGCGTCGACGATAAACAGACTGAAAGGCATTCTGTTATGTAAGAAACACACTGATGTCAGCGCTATGGGAGAATAAGCCTTCACCAGTCATTCCAAAGGTAATCGGAGACAAATGAATTTGCCTGAATTCTTTAAAAACATTATTAAATGAATTAATATCGAATCAATATATAATTGTTATGTAGGGAGGGGAGGGGGTATGTTCTTTCAGTCGTGCACGTTTGTGTAAGCACTCCGGTTTCTATTTACAAAAGCAAAAGTTTAAATTTTAACGTCTGCAGCATTGTATGCATTGTTAGCCAGTCGAAAGTTTAGTTTTTCATGATGCTTAGAGGACGAAACTTTCGGAGTGACCACCGCTTTTACCAGAGTGAGTTCTGTAAATAATCGTTCCGTGATAGGTAGTAACCATAGCAACGGACGTGAAAAAAAAAAACATCTGATATGACAATATGGATCATCATGTCTTGTGCATCATGTCTTATGTGTAAATACAGACTAATAGAGCTGCCACTGACAAGAATAAATAAAACAAATCAGTGTTGGCTGAATATGTTAAGATTAAGTTTATATAGTCTATTGATAACACTTAAATACTCTTTTTCACATCCTTTTTAAAACAATGTTTATTTATTAAAATAATATTTTAAGTTATTTATGGAAGATATTCATGTATTATATACTCATTATTATCATTATTATTATTCCAACCATCTACAAAAAAATCAACCTAACCTACAGTTCACAACAAATATACAAAAATATAGCCACATTTTTAAAAAGTATCCAAAGAGTGATTTAATATAAGTTAATATAATATTGAAGATTCTAATATTTTAGCTTGTAGTTTTCTAAAGGGGCACTGTTTATACTATATATATTCTTTAATTTTGTTGCTACTTGAAGAAATGGATTTTGGGACCTTAAAAATGCTTGAAAAGTGCTTAAATTAAACTCTTCAAAATCTGTACAAACCCTAACTATGAAAAGTGACTCTTCATATATTAAAAAATGCATAATCTAGCCTATATGCTGCTATAACCTGTAAGTTCATGATTAAAAATGAAAATGTGAATTAAAACGAAAGCTATTAAATGTCTTATAATTAATATAAAAATATGAAAATTAAAATAGAGTAAGAGATTATGGTGCAATTTTTACGACCTTATAAATCAAAATAAAGGACAATGTGAAAGTCTTACGCAACCACTGGTTTATATTAAATTTCATTCTTAGCACCATGCTAGCCTACCATAGCTTTGCCCATTAAGATAGAAATGGTGCTAAAAACATTATTGTTCTCCCACTTTATAACCCTAACACAACAACTTATGTTTTTTCTGTATTCAAAGCTAAAGAGAAATTCAGCATACCCCCTGAGACAAACATGTATGTGCTGGATGACAGTGGAACAGAGGTTGATGAAGAGGTCTTCAGCGACATCTTGGAGGAAAAAGCAGACATCCTGTGGACCATTGTTAACGTTCTTTCAGTTTCTGGTAAATGGTTGTACAATTACAATGTACATTGCAGGGTAACAATACCAATGTGTTAACATTGTAATTTATTTGCTATCACAAATTCAAAACAGTAGCTTCTCACCAATGTCCGATTTGTGCTTTCTCTGTTAAAGGACTACTTTGCTTATTTCCAACCTTATCTCTTATCTGTCAGTGTTCACATAAGGATGTGAAAAACTACATTTGAGATAAAATGGATTAGCTGGTAAGACTGTTGACCTGAGTACTTCTCAAAAAAACAGTCAGTCTTGCCATCTAGTAGTTAATGTATTATGGCCTAAACTGCTTAAAGTCTGGCCACATTAACTACCAAAACTCATGTAATTTATAGATGGCAAAGAAAACAGTTTCTTGGAAGCAGTCTCACCATGCCTTTTTTTAACCTCTCCTCACTTAAACCTGTGGAAACATTGACTGAAATATTTTTTTTTAAAATGATGATCTTTTTGCCCTTTTCAGACTCTCCCATCCAGTCCTCGTGCACAGACACCTTGTCACTATCATCACCCTCATCAGACAGTGATGCTTCTCTGATGTCCCCAAAAAGACAGCGCATTGATGACGCCTTTGTGATGTCCCCAAAAAGTCTACATACTGATGACAGTTCTTCACAAGCCAAAGAGGTGATGTTTTTTCAGAACATTTCTCTTTAGGTTGTAAACATTACATTTACCTGTTACTGTTACCATAACATTTTTCCCTGTTGTCAAGCTTGTTAAAAGAATTCTGGAACAAAAGCCTGGAGGGGAGAAAGTCCTTGCAAAATATGCAATGACAGGAGAGATGAAGGACCGAGCACGCCGTGATCTCGTCAGCATTGTTGTTGCTGAAATGTTTGAAAAGTATGGGTAAGTAAAATGCTTTATGGTGCATGATTTGGTAAAGTGTATTCATAGTATTCAATTGCAGATTTGGTTGTTGTAATCAAATAGGTGATTATCATTAAATGACAACCATGGCCAATGAGCTGTGGCCTTGCGCAGATCATAGGTTTTCCGGTGTGTTGGTTTTAATACACAACATTTATTCCACAGACGTGCTCCCCCTATGGATAAAAGAGCACAGTATGCATTGGGGATAGTAACACTGTTCCCCTCTCTAAAAGATCCCTACTCCAAAAAAGGCTATGTGAGTACATATTTAAAAGTAAGGTTAATCTTAATAAACAAATGAATAATTTTCTGGTGCATTTTAGAAGTCTAACACTTCTTTTCTAAAGATCTCTACTGATTCATGCTGAAACTATTTTTTTATACATTTCCATCTTTGTTGATACTGTCTTTAGGAACACTTTTTTGACATAGACAGCAATGAGGGCTACATTGCTTGGAAGATTAAAAACACACAGCGAGAACTCAGCAATGGCGGTACCAATGGGGGTAGGAGAAGGAGCTCTCACACTACAGGCAGCAGCGGACCAAACTTAGAGAGAGAAGTGACTAAAGTGCAGCATTTGGAGGGAGACCAGTGTCGTGAGGCCATATCTCTACTGAAACACAGCACAGACAACGAACAGATCTTCATGAAAATGAGAGAAACCTTCCAGCACAGGCAAAAGTTGATCCATGATCCTGAGCAATGCAGCACAGTGCTTACTGTGTTCCCAAGGTTTCTTGACACAAAAGGCCTGGTAAGTTTTTTTGTTTTTTTTTGTAAGCACATTTATTATGTTTTTGCAATGTCAAGAACAGCTGTTCAAAGCTGAAAACGGTCACCTACCACTATACCACCATCATCAAATACACATATGCTTGCTTCCTCCCCTTTAGGTGGCGCAAGACTTTGACCTGTTGTTTGGAGCTGAGACTTCATCAAAACTCCTTGAGAAATGGGATTTCCTGAAGGCCAAAGTAATAAAGCAAGCCAAGGACATCAGCAAGACACCCCTGCTTGACCATCTCATCCAGTCTGCAGAGGAGAACACTGATGAGGATGACGAGGTCCCAGGTAAATAATTTACATGAATCTGGTGTGTATCTTTCAAATGTCGACTTGCTTAATTTATTTACCATGACAAATAGTTGTGTAGACAAATAATATATTTTTTAGGGCTGCAGCAACTAATCGATAATCAAAAACAAGTCCGTACATCAATCAAATGGCGGTCTGAATGGAAGCGCAATAACCCTTGACTGAAGCCCATGTAGATTAATGTACTAACGTTTTCATAGGCTTCAATTGGCACAATGTTTGAAGGAGAGCATTGTGCAGAATAAAATTTCCTCGATAAATTGGCCTTTTAATCCAACCAATTGATTAATAATTGACAGGTTAATCGATTATCAAAAAAATTGTTAGTTGCAGAACTAATATTGTTATTGAAAAGGGTTTTGACTTTTAATATTGATGTAGTATTAAAGGTTTTGGTCAGGTGTATATCATGCTTAAAGCAGGTGCTTCTGCCTTCTCAGGTTGGGATAGTGACATGGCCTCACTGCTACTGCTGGTCTACCTACTGCCACCTCCTCCAAGTGGAAAGAAGGGAGCTGTAAAGATCAGTACCCGAGAAGCTGTGGACCATGTAGTCAAATTTCATAAGGTCAGTGTGTCCTAATCTCCAATGGCAATAGCCATTGTCAAAAGGCAATTGTGTAACCCCCCCAGATTATTGATCTGTTTCTTTTCAATGCCACCTCCACAGTTCTGATAAGTCTGATAATTTATGTTTTGCCTCCTTGAAGTGCATAGCGAATAGAGAATGGGGTTCACCTCTTTTGACTGCAGTCTTGTGCTCGTTCTATCAGAGTGTGACTTTAGGAAGTCACAAACAGGTTTCTATCAGAGTGTGACTTATCCATCAAAATGTGATGTTCAGTGTAGATTAATTTCAGTTTATTGTTATCTTACAGTCATGTCGCAGCCTTCAGGAGCACTCTGGTCCAAACCAGCGGAGGCAGCCCTACATCCTGGCAGTTGGGACGACAAGGAAGCACATCCACGAGTTCTACATTGCATTGGATGGTGATCTCCTTCCCTGCAAGGGCAAGTCTTCCCTGTCAGCCTTTGATGAACTTTTCAAAGCACTTTATGTTTTCGGCATCTCCTATGACCAGGCCTTAAATGGCATGTACACATTTGTGCAGACCACCATCTACAACATTGATGTAGGTCATTCTCACGAAACTCCCAGAGTCAAGGACCTAAGAGCTAAGCTCCTCAACTAAAGAGTTATGATGTTCAAATGCTTTGTTTGCAAGTCTAGTTTTGTTACCATTCAAATGTTGATCCGTCATCTCAAAGTTTTCCATGCCTTTTATCCTGGTAAGAAGTTTCAGTTGATGTGTGACCAGACTGGATGCCACCAGAGATTTTGGACTTTTTCAGGCTTTAGAAAACATCTCCATAACAAACATAGCGCTAAAAGTCTGGATCAATTTGAGAACGAACCAGTCATAGTTGAGAACGATCCCGTCATAGTTGAGAACGAAGCCGTCATAGTTGAGAATGAACCCGTCATAGTTGATGTATCTGATGAACCCGTAGTTAATTTAATTCCAGAGCAACCAGAGAATTCTCAAAGCTGTAATGAGACCAGGCAACATACCCAAGAAATGTGTGCATCCCTTATTGCAAATCTCCAAGGCTGTGGTGTGGCTACTAATGTCATAACGACTGTTGTTGAAAATATGGAGGAACTTGTAGAGGAATTGCATTCAAATGTTAAAGATGATGTTGTAAAATTACTCTCTAAAGATGAGGAGATCAGAACAAAGTTTGACGATTATTTTGACAACCTTGAAAATCCATTTAGCAAACTGAACACTGAGGCAAAAAGGAAAAAACATTTCAGTGAGAAATGGGGTATTGTAGAACCTGTTGAGGTAGCCCTAGGAGTGAGGTATGACGCTAGAAGGAATCGAACTACTGGCACATATGATCAAGTTCCCATAACAGACAAATTTGTTTATATTCCTCTATTGCAAACTTTGAAGTTCATATTCAACAACCAAGAGATCTGTGATCATTTTGTGCAGCCTTGTGAGAAAACTGGGTTTTACAAAGACTTCTGTGATGGTAACTATTTTAGAGATCACCCCCTCTTCTCTGAAAAACCAAACTCTCTCCAAATACAGATATTCTACGATGATTTTGAAATGGCAAATCCACTCGGATCCAAGCATGGTATCCATAAGGTTGGAAGTATATACTTTGTTTTACGAAACCTATCTCCAAAGATAAACTCCGCTCTTATGAATATTCATCTTTTAGCCCTTTTTCATACTGAGGATGTGAAGAAGTATGAATTTGATTTAATCTTACAGCCCCTCGTACGTGATCTGAAAGTCCTTGAGTGTACAGGAATTGAAGTTCCTTTCTCTGATGAACCAGTTTACGGAACAATTGCACAAGTAACTGGAGACAATTTGGGATTGCACACATTACTCGGGTATGTTGAATCATTCAGTGCAAACAATTTTTGTCGTTTTTGTCTAGTGGACAAACAGACCTCACAAACGGTTTTCAGGGATGATGATCCAAGAATAACATTGCGTAATAAAGCACTGCATGATCAGCATTGCAATGACCTCATGGTAGATCCTACACTGCCATCCACATTTGGAGTTAAGCGACAATGTTTATTCAATGATCTACAGTACTTTCATGTTTCTGAAAATTATGCTGTAGACATTATGCATGACATATTGGAAGGAGTGGGGCAATTTGAGCTTAAGTTGCTGTTTGCTTACCTCTCAGACAACAAAATCATATCCAAGACAGATGTTTGTAACCGAATATACTCATACAATTATGGCTTTGTTGAACGAAAAAATCATCCAACCAGAATAAACTTGGAGCAGACTGGAAACGGAATTGGTCTCAATGCCATTCAAACTTTTTGCTTAATCCGGAATATGCCCTTGATATTTGGAGATGTTTTACGAGAAGGAAATGCCCACTATAGACTCTTGTTGCTTCTGTTGCAAATTATGAACATTATATTTTCTCCAGTTGTTACTGATGGAATGACAGTATGTCTGAAGCATCTCATTGTTGACCATCACCAACTTTTCAAAGAGCTTTACCCACATCGCAGAATGATCCCTAAACATCACTTCATGATTCATTACCCCAGAGTAATTCGAAAAATAGGTCCAATTCTACATGTTTGGTCAATGAGATTTGAAGCCAAACATAGGTTTTTCAAGAACACAATCAAAAATTTCAAAAATATAAAAAAAAGTCATTGGCCCAAAAACATCAGATGGCTATAGCATACCATTGGGAATCAATGCCATTTAAAAGTATTGACTGTGGGCCAGTAAAAACTGTTCAGCTCATTGACTTGCCACATGGTGAGATGATTGCAGAAGAACTGCAGGTTGACTTAGACTGTGAAGTTGATCTGACTTCTTGGATCACTTGTTTTGGAACTGAGTATCGTCCAGACCTTTTAGTTTGCACGGACAAAGAGGACAATTTGCCTGTATTTAGTCAGTGTATTCAGTTTAGTGTATTTAGTTAAAAGACATCATTGCATTTAATCGAGAATATTTTCTTGTAACAGAGGACTTTCAGACACTTTGTTTTTCAGAGCATTTTCATTCCTTTCATGTGACACGCGGAAGTGATCATAATGTTTCCATGCTTAAAGTTGATAAATTGCACTTCTTTAAGCCGTTTGATCTGCAAACTACTTATGGTTTTGATAGAGATTATCAGTATGTTGTTCCTGTACATGTGTTTGTATGAGTTTGGTTTTTGAACATACATGAACTGTTAAATAAAACAGACATAAAAAGCACTGACTTGGAGTATTTTTCATTCACTGTTGGTTCTAGGTTTACACTGCAGGTGTTGGAAACTATTGAAACATTGTAAGTGAAAAAAGTGGTACCAGCTTTAGAGTACATTTGTACTCTTCAGGTGTTAAATAATGAGCTCTGCAAAGGTTCTAGGTTTACACTGCAAGTGTTCAAAAGCACTGAAACGGTGTCAAAAAGTGCTAGTTATAAGAGTTCATTTTAACTCTCCAGGTGTTCAAATGTAACTCTATTTTGAGAGTATATATTTTACACTTTTTACAGTGTTCACTGAACACCGAACTCTTGGACCTATATATACAAAATACCTATAGAGTACATTGAACACTCTGATTTTTGCTGTGTGTGGTCAGCATTACAAATGATAGCTATATTGTTTGTTCCGAGATAAATACGCAGTTATTTATCATTAAACCTACCAGAGCCATTAAGTGGGTTCCCCATAGACAACATTACCATAGAAATCTCTTATATTGCTACTTTCAGCTCAACAGCATTGCATTCTGCCATTCTGCATTGTTAGTTTCTACACTTTATTTGGTATCTTCTTTCACATTTAGTTGCCTATTATCTATTAGCAGTGTGTATTCATTTATTGGTTTATCACTAGTGTTGTATTTACTCTTGCATATCTGTTGTTAATAAATTTAATTAATCTTATTACAATTGTGTCTTCATTGTGTTGACGATTCAAGGCTCTACTAGCTAGCTAAACCACCAAACTTTTAGATAAATCAGTTGACCAACTCCCTCCAGGGTGCAAATCTCAATTTATTGACCTATTGCCAAATTAACAGTCTTTGACTGATACACTGAACCCAGCGAGGTGGGAATTGGTCATCTGATAGACTCACAAACGCACCTTCATTCACAGCGTCATTGGTGACGTGAGCCCCGTTTACTACACAGAGAAATTGTAAAGAGAAAATTACAAGATTTTTTTTTTTTTTACGATTTATTTGTGAATTACTGTAATAAAGTATAAAAGTATAAGACACAGTAATTCACAAATAAATTGTTAAAAAATCATAAAAATGTGATTTCCGGATTTTTGTTTTTAGATTCTCTCTCTCACAGTGGAAATGCACCTATGCTGAAAATTGTAGGCCCCTCCATGATTTCTAAGTAAGAGAACTTGTAAAATCACAGGGTGATCAAATATGTATTGACCTCACTGTATATCCATACACATGTTTATGTATATGTGTATATATTTTTTCTTGTATTTTTCTCTTTACAATTTCTCTGTGAAGTGTGAACTTGAATATTTTTTAATCAAATCTATTGCATCCAATTCTTTCATCAGTTAATATACCAGCACTCACCACAGCAAATTAAATATTTTTTGATATAACATGTTCTGTCATTTTGAAAATGTGTATTTTTAATCCAAAAAAAATTTACAAGCAATTTCTCTGTTAACATTTTCTCAAATTCGCTGCATAATGTGTGATATTTTATGATTTGTCTGCTGCGACATACTTTACACAGTAGTGCCAGTGAATGGTGCAAACAGTGCAAAAACATTTATGAATTAACTACAATTTTAATTTTAAAAAACGTTCCTTCAATGTCAATAAAACAAGTGAACAATATTGCAAATAAACATTTATGAAATAGACATTTTCAACTATATTTCTTGAATGTAAACCCCTGTAGACTGTTGGGCTGGGGACAATCTCCTTAGTGTTGGTATCAAGCCAAGAGCAAACAAGTAGTTTTCATCATTCTGTTGCTATTTTCATTACTCTCTGTGCTCCTCTTTCTCTTTTATGCGCTCCCCTTCCATGCTTTCCCTGTACCTCCCCAAAGAGTCTGGCGCCTCTGACCGTTTTCTTTTGTTTACATTGGACCTCAAAACAGTTGGGCTGGTGATGGATGATCCTGAAGATGTGCTTGCTGATGCCTCCTCACTTTCACTCACATCATTTTGGACCACCACTTGGTCAACCACTTCACCCATGTTTTCAGCAGAAATATTGCTGTGAACACTGCAAAGATAAAATCAGTTTACATCAAAAATAAAAAAATCACACTGTGGACGCAAACCAATGTTTTGAACTAGAGGTGTACAGGGATCATGCCATGTTTTCATGTTAATCACAGTTTAATGTCAATGCATTACATTTTTTATAGCTCATTCAGCTATGTAATGTTAGTTTAATACCTTCGAAATTCAGTTGATGTTGTGGAGAACTCCATCACCTTCATAAACTTCCACGGCTTCTTGTTGTTAGCAGCCTGTCCACTCCGGCAATCATCCTCACTCTTTTTCCTTGTGTACGTATCACATAAGCTTTTCCACTTCTATTTAACTTCCTCCACTACAACACACAAATTATTCGTCCCTGTGTGAACAGGCTTAGGGTGTCTTGTGCCTTGAGTCTCTGATCGTGGGTGTTTCCTGATCCAACCAACCCCCTCAACATCACTTCCTGTCTACTACTGTCCTGTCAAATTAAAGCAAAAGTGCGAAAAAATTATCTTTAAAAAGTTTAAACTGGCAAAGCACACAGCTGTGTCTCTTTCAGTTTTGAGTGTATGTTGTGAGCGAATAATTTGTAGAGATCTACAAGAAGAAGAAGCCATTATGAACAGTTGATTTGTACAGAGACATCTATTCACCAAACTACATCGGGAATATTGTGTTAACAATATGCGTTTTTAGCGAACCGTACCTTTGGCCAAAACACCACCTCTCGAGTTGGTCTCAGTTCAATTTGCATCTGAGGGTCTGAAATCGTTTGGAGTGTTTAGGAGTAGTTTCTGTTGGAGTGTTAACAAATGGAGAAGGTCCCCTTTAATGCAGTAAGTTATGCCTACATTAATAAAATAAAATTCCATATACGTTTCATATTTAGGATGAAATACCATGGTTCAGTTACTTAATACAGTAAATCAATGGAAAAGCCTTCGAACTGGATCATTTATGGCCCTAGTGTGAATTTTTATATGGACTTTAAAGTTTTCATTTTGTTCGGTTTATGTCCTCTCTTCAGCGTGAATTCTCATGTGCCTGTTAAGGCCTACTCTATGATTGAATCTTCTTCCACATTGATGACAAATAAAGGGATTTTCTCCAGTGTGAGTTCTCATGTGGACTACAAGGTCTCTATTTTGAGCAAAACTTTTTCCACAAAGGCTGCAGATGTAAGGCTTTTCTCCAGTGTGAGTTCTCATGTGCCTTTTAAGCTCTACTTTACGAGTAAAGCTTTTTCTACACAGTTGGCAGGAAAAAGGCTTCTCCCCAGTGTGAGTTCCCATGTGGCTTTCAAGATTTGTTTTACGAGTGAAACTCTTTCCACACTGCTGGCAGGTAAAGGGACTCTCTCCTGTGTGAATTCTTGTGTGTTCTTCAAGAGCTGTTTTACGATTGAAACGTTTTTCACACTGTTGGCAGGTGAAGGGAAACTCTCCTGTGTGAATTCTCATGTGCTCTTCAAAACCATTTTTACGAGTGAAACTTTTTCCACACTGTTGACAGGTGAAAGGCTTTTTTCCAGTGTGAAAACTTATGTGGACTTTAAGTTTTCCTTGTTCACTGAAACTCTGAAGATTCTCATATTGATCTTCCTCTTCAATCTCATTAAGTACTTCTTGCTCCTCTTTCAGCGCCATTAGGTCTAAGGTGAAAAAGCAAACAAATTAAAGTTTAAAACAGCTGTTTAATGGCACAAGAAAACAGATATCAATATATTTAGGGAATGTTCATAGGACACATTTTTAATTAAAAACTTAAATTTTCAGGAATTCTGCAACTAGGAATAACTGCAGGCTGGAGCAACAGGCATGACAAAAATTTAGGCATGCTGCAAGGTCGGGTGAAAAAAAAATGTTTTTGATTGGTCAAAAAAGCTGTCTGTCAGGGTGTGGGGGTGTGGTTAGGAGTAGTTTCTGTTGTACCCTTTTAGTTTTTGGCACAACCATTGTTCCAGACTGCAGCTACCCCTGTCTCTTAATTTTGGCTGTTCATTTACACAACAACCTGAATTTGGAGGCCTGAAAACACAAGCTTTTGAAAATAGGTTGCAAGGTTAGGTTGCAAACTAGAGTAAACAAAAATGTGAATGTGTGAAAGCAGTGATGTTAGACATGGCATGCATAATACAGCCTTTTTTAAGTAATTTTCACAGATCCATGTGAATGGGGATCATTTTGACAAGTTTTTGTCTTATTATTAGTACATTGTTGCCATGCAAACATAGCTTATTTACATGTTAATAGTAGAGGTTGAACGATATTGGATTTGACTAATACTGACAGTTAGGTTAGACCAGTGGTTCCCAAATCCAGTTCTTGGGGCCCTCTGCTCTGCACATTTTGTATTTCTCCTTTAATTAAAGTACCTGATTCAGATTATCAGCTTATCAAGAGAAGGATTCATGAACTGACCTGAGTGTGTCAGATTTAGAAACATAAAAAATGTGCAGAGCAGTGGTCCTTGAGGACTGGAGTTGAGAACTACTGGGTTGGACCACACTGGCCAAAACAAACAGCATGAGGCATTAATGAAGCCGCTCTTGTACTCTATAAGAATACTGGACCTTCTTAGCCACTTGAGCAACTCAACCTGGAAAAACCCAGGGGAATTGTTGTCTAGGAACATCCCTGCTGGCTATTTATATATCCTCTTTACTGACTCTGAAAACACCAGGAGATGAAGATGCTCAAGGTTCCTGATCACCTGTGTGAACACCATAGTCCTGCAGCAGGAGGCATGGAAACTGAAGATGTGATTAGAGCAATAAAATGCAATGTCTGTAAATTAACTTAGTCTTAAATTAACTGTAATAAACTTCAGCTCAATAATAAACAAAACATTTTAGTTTGATCCATTTTGTACAGTCTGCCTTCTTTTAGTAAGTGCACTTGCACAAAAACAAGTTCAGTTGTGGATGCTGCTGATTGCAGCTCATATATCGACACCATCGTGCACTGGCTCTGCTTTGGAAATAATTTGCCTCTTTCATCTCTCATTTTAACCCATATCATAGTGTGCACTGTTCTAAACATTAATATTTTATGTGCAACAACAACATGCTCCGTCTCAGTGGACTCACTTGTTTTAATTTTTTTTTTACTTTATGATTCAAATGCGATGACTGTACTGTGAATACCTTTCATCTTTTCATCACTTTAAGAGTTTTTCTGTGTTGTTTGGATGTATTTTAAAGAGTTGCCAATCAAAATGATGAATGACCAATATTCCCTTTTCTTTCTGCAGTATTAGCTCATCTGCCCCTTGTACATGCTTCCCCTGAGGGATATTATTTCACTTTCATGCAAGTAATACACCTTTTCTTTATTTCCTTACATCCTCCTCTTCAGCAGAGTCAATTTTAAAAATCTGATAATTACACACAAGGCATTTAATGTCTATAACTCCTCAGTACTTAAGCAACCTTCCATTGTATTATACTAAACGAGTTTACCTGCAGGCTCCTCTCAAATTTACTTTTAAAACTTCATTTAATCATTTTTAAGAGAGTTACAAACATTCTGGCCTAGAAATGTTCCACACTTTTTAAAAGCTTCTATTGTCTGAGGCTATCTCAGTTTAAACTTTTCAGCTAAACACATATAAATCTATATAATCTATATCTATCTGCCATCAGGTAGAAGGTACCGGAGTATCAAAGCTCAGTCTGTGAGACTGCTGAACAGCTTTCTTCTCCAGACTGTGAGAGCCCTCAACTCCAATCTCCCTTTTCCACTCGGAAAGCATGAAAACCTCAGCCTTCTCCCCCACATCATTAAAACTGTTGACAATTGTCTTAAGTGCAATTCTGAGTGTGCTACACACAGGTGAGTGGGATATATACAAACCACCTGCAGTAACCCACTTATTGTACATATATATATAATCTTATGTGACAATGTCACATTAATTAGGAAACTCATCACATTCTTCAAAAACATTATATCTGTAAAGCTGTACATTTTAATAAGGATCAAAGGAAAACCAACCTGTTTGTGTCTCAGTTTCTTCTTATCTGACTATGAATGTGTCAGAATCATGTCTGTGTTTTGTCCTGTTCTGTCATGTTTACCTAGTGTTTTCCCCTTATGTTTCTAGTTTATTTGGTTTAGTCCTTCTTCTTCTTCTTCTTCTTCTGTTAATTTGTTGGCGGGTTGCAATCCAACTGAAAAGGTGCATACCGCCACCTACTGTACTGGAGTGTGAAGATAAATGGAACTCTAGAGGCCTTAAGAGGATCTTATATCCTGTTCCTAAGGCCGCTGTTATTAATGAATTTCATTATAGCTGAAATTGTTCTAGGTAATTCTTTACCCACCTTTAAAATATTACATACTGAATATTCCTTGACTCCCAGATTTTGCATATCTTTTACAAGTTCATTTCTTTCTTGATCATATTTTTTACATCTAATAAATACATGTTCAACTGTTTCAATTTCCTGACACTCATTGCATATTCCTGTGTTATGTTTACCAATAATATGAAGAGTTGCATTAAGTTTAGTGTGACCCATTCTTAATCTTGTAAATGTGACAAATTCTTGCCTATTTATAAGGTGCTTAACTTTATTTTGTTTTATGTCCTGTTGTATTCTGTAGAAATGTCTTCCGTCTTTACATGAATCCCATTGTTTTTGCCATTTACTCATACACGCTTGTTTGGCTAGTGACTTCCCTTCTTCCCTACTTAGGGTTATTACTATGTTAATATTTTCTATCTGAAGAGCTTCTTTGGCCATTTTGTCCACCCTCTCATTTCCCGGTATCCCCATATGTGCTGGTACCCATAAAAACTGTATTTTCTTCCCCAAGTGGTTAAGTCTGTGTAAGATAATCATTATTTCTGTAAGTATGTCTTTCCTACTTGATTTAAAAGTGTTTAAACTAATAAGTGATGCCATAGAACAGATTAAAATATTTCGGTAACGCTTTAGATTACAGCCCGCAAAGAACTACGTAAGTAAACTGAATTTACGGTGTAAGTTTCTGTAATTATAATGTACCTATATACAACGAACATGTAGGTATAAGGGAAGAATATGTTAAATTTGTGTAATTAGGGGGTAACAAACCAGATATGCAACCTGCAAAGAACTACATAAGTATACTGAATTTACGGTGTACGTTTCTGTAATTATAGCGTACCTATTAAAGCACGTACATGTAGGGAGAACATATGTTACATTTTGATAATTGGAATAACAACCAGATATTCGACCTGCAAAAAACTGTAAGCAAACCTAAGTTACGGTGTTAACATGTATCTCTATTACTGTGCCAGGCATAAATCATACGTTTGGTGTATCTACACGTAAGCTTTTTTAAATTACTGGTAAAATACACTCTTGTTGCATGTAATTACAGGGTAAGTGCGCCATCTGCGGGCTGTAAATTAAAGTGGCGATTGTTCCGCTCTTGTTCAAAGAAGTTACAGGGTAGGTATAGCCTGACAAGCCAGACCCACATAAATGTAGGGTCTGGGCACTCTCCATAGACAGAGCTCAACCAGAGGGGTGGGATAAACAGTTGTCTTTCAAACTCCCTCTCCACGCAATAGGATAGCGCTACAACCAATCAGAGCAACGAAGAAGGTGACATACTACGTAGTCAGAGCGACGGAAAAGCGAGTTCCTTGCATGTGTGTTGTGGAAAAGCTTAACTTCAAGTCTTTCAGAGTGGCGGCCAAAGCCGATTCGAAAGAAAGTTGTTCGCTAGCAGCAGCCATCGCTCTATCTCTCACGCGTAATTCACGGAACCAGAGAATGTCTGACGCCTGTTTCACACATACTCCGTCTACAGTCTGCAGTCCGTGTGCGTTATGTATGCGGTGCAAAAGCAGCACGGACTCGTTTTGCTTTCACACAGCGTCCGTAACTGATCCGCGGCTCTTTACCACAAACACAACATTTATCCGTTATTTTGATTTAAAATCCAAACATGCTTTTTCAGCATTGTGATCCTCTTTTATCACAGTACACTAATACAATAATACTAGACATATTCACGTTTAAACTCAGTAAATATAAACAACGTATTATTCATCCATTCATCCTCAATAGAGCCATCGCTCTATTTCTCACGCATAATTCACAGAACCAGAGAATGTCTGATGGAACTTATGGTCTCACGTCAGTCGTTATCATGTTAAACCCGCCCACCGACTCGTGATTGGCCCGGTCGATTTTGGATTTTTAGAAATCTCAAGTGAACGGAGAGTAACTAGACTGCCCTTGGAAGCAAATGTAATTTGCTGCCGCTAGGGGCGCGTCTAGATTCTAGGCTACGGTAGGTACACAATACATAGAAATGTGACCTCATAATAATTCGTATGTATTTTACGTAAAATGTGGTTCTAATAAACATACATTTATTTACGTTTTTACAGACACTAGACTATATGTCTACATAATGTTATCAAGACTACAATTTAAACCCTTAAAATACATAACATTTCTGCAATCGTTTAATCATTCATGTAATATTAACTTCGTTTGCCGTGGTGGGACACATAAGGTGCTTTCTCTGACATCCTGTGACTAACAACAGAACCATAAAATACACGGAACACGCATCGTAATTACAAAATGAAACAATTTTATTCGTGTGCTGTAACCCAGATCTTCAGAATCTATACGATTTGCGAGGACCAGACCCAATTTCAAGCCTTTATTCGGCGATCTTTATCTGCATCCCGAACAGCGAGTCCAGCAGCATCAGCCATAAACCCGTGCTGTAGTGAATTTTGCGACAGGAAAATCGGACGTTCATTGGCTCTCGCCTGCATTCGTCACAGATTACGACATGCCGTTTTTCTGGTGAAATGTGTTGAAATGATGCGTGGGCGCCTTTGAGGAGTGGATCAAGACAATCTGAATAATATTTTCAGCGATTAACAATTTAAATTCTGCTCTCATCCTACTGCACCTCAAACTTACTGTATTCCGCCAGAGAGGACTGTGGCTGCAGACTAGTGATGCGCGGGTCGGGGTTTTTTTCAACCCGCGGGTCCCGCAATTATGAAATTATTTGGCCCGCCCCAGCCCGCCCCGCAGTACTGTGTCTATTTTTACAACCCGCCCCGCCCCGCACCCGCGACAATTAAATAGACATACTATGCATTGTAATGCAAATGAAAACCGAAAGTGCTTTTCGCCCTTTAAACTGGCAACAATACTGTACGATTATGAATATGAACCATAAATCAAATCATATTAATAACAAGATAATCAGTGGTGTAACGTTAGTGGTGCCGGAAGAAATGTGGGTATATGCTTCATTTATGAATATCGGTTTGAACTTTCTATTTGAACGCATTCGTTTACTGGATCCTTGGACTGAAAGGTTTAAAGGTTCACTGGTTTAAGGAAGTTCTGATCATGAAAATCTGCTTCTTTTTATTTGTAAGATATTGTGTTCGTTATTATGTACTGTTTAAAATGACTAGGGTGCAGGACGCAGCGGGCGCGATACATTTCAAAGCAAGCCGGCGCCACAGTCCTGACTACATCATTGCTGTCTTTATTGTGTGTTTTTAGCGAATATTTACATTCATTCACATATGACTGGATGTGGTTGACTGTCATGATTTTGGCTAATGCAGGATAATGCGCATCAGAGGAGATTTAAATACGCATAGCACCAGGCCAGCAGAGCTGAATGTGAGTTCGCTTGATGCGCTTGTGGCTGGCAGCGGGAGCTGCTTGGCGCTTTCGTGACGTGACGTGTTGATAACCTTATTAAAGAACTTAATAAAATATGAAAATAGATATTCCCAAATATGTAATATAGGCTATAGGGGATTGCACGCAACATACATTGATTTTTTTAAATTTTATTTTGTTTTTAATGACCCGCCCCAACCCGCCCCGCAAATAAAGTGACAGTTTCTTTACCCGCCCAAACCCGACCCGCGGGTTACCCGCGGGGCCCGCGGGTTATGAGACGACCCGCGCATCACTACTGCAGACGCATCGTTATTTGGATTACTTTTTTGTACAGCTGTTGATTTTTGCAATAAATAAATGATTATGATTGCACTTTCCTGTCTTTTATATTTTTATTACTGTATCGTTAACGTTAGGTTTAGTGGTAGGAGTGAGATTAGCAACTTTAAAAAATACGTTTAGATATATTTGAGATATATTTTCAGATTGTGCGTATATATAGTACCTACTCTGTAACTTCTTTGAACAAGGGGGTAACAATCTCCACTTTAATTTACAGCCCGCAGATGTCTACTTACTCTGTAACTTCTTTGAACAAGAGTGGAACAATCGCCACTTTAATTTACAGCCCGCAGATGGCGCACTTACCCTGTAATTACATGCAACAAGAGTGTATTTTACCAGTAATTTAAAAAAGCTTACGTGTAGATACACCAAACGTATGATTTATGCCTGGCACAGTAATAAAGATACCTGTTAACACCGTAACTTAGGTTTGCTTACAGTTTTTTGCAGGTCGAATATCTGGTTGTTATTCTAATTATCAAAATGTAACATGTTCTCCCTACACGTACGTGCTTTAATAGGTACGCTATAATTACAGAAACATACACAGTAAGTTCAGTATACTTATGTAGTTCTTTGCAGGTTGCATATCTGGGTTGTTACCCCCTTATTTTTTCCCAAATTTATCACATTCTTCCCTTATACCTACATGTACATTCTTTATAGGTACACTATAATTACAGAAACGTAGACCGTAATTTCAGTATAGTTATGATGTTCTTTGCATGTTGCATATCTGGTTTGTTACCCCCTAATTACCCAAAATTAACATATTCTTCCACTATACCTACATGTTCGTTATATAAAGGTACACTATAATTACAGAAACTTACACCGTAAATTCAGTTTACTTACATAGTTCTTTGCGGGCCGTAATCTAAAGCGTTACCAATATTTCCCTCTGAGTTTGTTGTCTTCTCCTCACACCATTCTAGTGCCATCTGAATGGTGACTAATTCTGCAGTATATACTGAGGCTGCATCTGTCAATCTTACTTTATTTCCATTTCTGTGTTTTGGTACATGGAATGCTGCACCCGTTTTCCCTATCTCTGGATTTTTTGATCCATCTGTATATACCTGCAAAAATCCTGAGTAAGCTGTGTTCATGTATTCTAATGTTTCATACTTGATTTGCCCTACAACCTCTCCTTTCTGTATTCTGTTATGTGGTTTAGTCCTTGTTTTCCCCCTTTTGATTTAGTCCTTTTGGTTTGTTCTTGCCCATATTTGTATTTCCCCCTCATTATCTTGTTAACTTGTTTGTGACCACGCCCATGTCTCTGTGTATTTTAGTCTGCTTGTGATCACTCCCTGCTGTCCGTCGATAACGTTACATGTATCCGCTTTATGCTCCGTGTTTTGGTTTGTTTTGTAACTGTTTAAGTGTTTTATTTAATTAACTTATATGTTTTCATTTACTCCGGATCTCCTCCTCATTCTCCACTCATCATCCATCCAAACTGTGACAGAATGCTTCTTCAATCCTCATGTCTTCACTCTCCTCTTTAATAAACTCCCTCTTTATAACAGTGGGTCACATGGATTTCAGTTGCTTAAGAGTTTTCTGTGTGTTTGGATGCTTTGTCCTGTTTGACATCAGAATAATTAACAGAGAGAAAAATAAATCCAAATTAAATCTTTGAGTGTGTCTCAAGTCAGTGAACAGAATTAAATTGCCTGAGAGTTAAAAAAACAAAAAACAACTCAAAATTAGAGCTACATATTAATAAATATACACACAAACTATAGATATTTTTTATTTTGGAATTCATGATTTACATTTGGTACTTAATTTACATTTAACACTTCCATGAAAACATTTGTAGTTGGTTTATTAAAGTCGTCATTAACATGTTTGTGTTCTCGTTGGTGTGATTGTTTCGAGTAGCAGGAGTTGGTCAGCGCGCGCTAATTTGAACGATTCGAATCACTGAATCATTTTATGACGCAAATGATTCCATGAACTCGGAGTTCACTCGAAAAGCTCCGTTTCTCTCATAACGATAAACTGATGCATGATATAGGGAGCGAAATGAGACACCCCTTTTACTCATGTGCGGATGCACTTTACACATACTAACAAACATAAATGTTACCTAAAGTATTACAATGTTAATTTAAAAAAAAATGCATGCCACTATATCATTTATAAACTTATATCACCAGACCAAAATAAGAGTCCCGTTCAAAATCATAATAAGGAATTCAGAGTTCATACATAAATGCATGCTGAATAATGTGCTGAAATTATTAATAAATCACGAGAGAGTGTGAGATAAGGTCTAAAAGTCACAATTGTCATGTTTAGGCGCATAAAGCTTTATATATTTTTAAAATGCAAAAAGAAAAACAGAAATTAAACATAGCTGTTAAACATAGCTGGAGAGCTCATAAAGCAGTGTTAATGCATTTCCAGCTGGCACTTACCTTTAACATTGAAATTGGGTTGAAATAAGGTCAGTTGCCTATATTAACGCCATGGGCCATCAATGACAGAAATTCAACGTTGACATGACCCTTTTCACATTTATGGGGTTCAAAGAAATTGAAGTAGTCATAGTTTTGTAAACTTCTATAGTGGTAAATGGAAACTGCCACAAATATGTTTTTGTGTTCTCAAAAAAAAAAAAAAAAGAAAGAAATCCCTGATAGTGTCAATAACTTTCCAAAAGAGGAATAAATAAATGCACGAATAAACAAACAAACAAACAAAATAGCCAGAGATTGATTACAATAGTCAAAAGAGTGATAGATCAAATTTGCCAGAACACAACCTTTGTAACAGTTACAGCATTGAATAGTTTTATGTGAATTTAAAGGCAAGGTATAAAAACAGAGAAAATATTCCAAGATTTACGATGTTAATAACTTTAGAAAAGCATCCTCACATGGGTACGAAATGCTATTCTATATGCAACTTTTTAATGAGGTATTTGTGTATTTGTGATTCTTGAGAGCAGTGCACACATGGACCTTTATTTTGGTCTGGTGATGTGACGTCATAAAGATGCGCGCTCCTCATCGGTTGTGATTCATCTGAATAAAGGTTTGTGGGTTTTAAAGTTGTTAAACTAATGCACACTGTAATATCAATTAAAACATTTACAAGCTATGTAAAATAAATACATTCATTGTATGTACAGTCATTGTTAAATATAACGTTGTGATGCTTTATTTAGTGTTACTTAAATAAAACGTTAGCCTTCAGTAACAGAGAAGGTTCGTATCATTTTCGCAATCCTGTGATAAGAAGTGATGAGAGAAACTGAGAATCCGAATCATCTGAATCAAATAATTTGTGAAATGATTCAGTGATTCGATTCAGCGGCACGCGGACTACAAACGACAACAACAAACACAAACGAGTGGAATCACAACCGAGAATGATTTCATTCATGTGTAATATATTAGATATCATGTACAAATAATTGAATACCAAATATAAATAAAAAACAGCCTGTCTTAATATGAACGTTCTGGGTTATTTGTACATATTTTATACTTTTACTAACACTCTGTCTTACCAGTGCACTGACTTCTGAACTAGGGGCTGATTGAGATCGAGATTCACTCAGAGATTTAGTTTGCATTGATTTTTCTTTCTATTAATTATTCTCATTAAACAGGACAAAGTGTTCAAACACACAGAAAAACTCCTGGAGAATCAACGGAGATCCGTGTTCCACATCATAAAAATGGCGTTTATTAAAGAAGAGAGTGAAGACATGAAGATTCAAGAAATATTCAAACATGAAGATACTGAGGAACAAACAAAGATGGTGTTTATTAAAGAGGAGAGTGAAGACATGAAGATTGAAGAAACATTCATTGTCAAACATGAAGATACTGAGGAACAAACAGGTTGGTTTTTAATCTCAAATCTGAAGTGAATTGTACTCATGAAAAATGTCACACAAGAGTAGAAATGTTGAGACATTCGACAGAAGTGTTGAGATCACATGACAAACACTAACACTGAATATCTTGCTTTCACACTGCATTTGTTATTATGACATCATGCATTAAGATTGTATATATATTATAAATTTTGTAACATTAAACCCAATATTTGCTTTTATTTTAAAACCATTTATTTCTAGCACTTTGGTTAATTATGCAAAAGTAAGAAATTACTTATTTTGCGCAGAAGCAAACCTTGAAATGTGAGTATTTGGCTACTGCATGCTGTCTACATTTGTTCATTTTTAGCAATTTGGAAAGCAAATAAAACAGCCAGTGGACACTAAGGCTACATCTAAATTAATCCCGATACAATTGAAAATGGCCTTTTTGTTTTAAAATTTTCTCCATCCACACTAGCGTTTTCAAACGTTTGAAAGTGAGGTGATGGAGGGGGCATGTGAACAAAATACTGTGCTTTGGCATTCGTTTACTGAACCCAAACTTTTGAAAGTAACATCAAAGCTAATCAAGTATTTCTGACAAGCTAAATTCTACTTTTACTATTAAAACTAAAATGTTAGTAAACGGTCAAATGACATCAAGTTACCTCATTTTTGCAGTCAAAACAGACAGCATCTATGCCAGCAGAGTAGGTATGATTGAATGCCCACAGAGTGTGCTGCTTTAGCAAATCATGCTGCTGTTCATGGTGTCTTTAAAGTAGAGTTGTAGCACTTAATGGCATGAACAAATGTTGACAGACATTACATAGAGATCGATTTAAGAAACTCTTTGATACAGAAACATGCATTGTGAGTCATTGTTTCAAATTACGAGCAAGAACGCAATTTTCCTTGAACATCCAAATTATTGCAAATGTTGATTTTATATAAAGTTAAACAAAAAGGTACTAAGATAACATTTTACATTTTTAGATGTAGGCTACATTTTAAACACAATATTGTTATATTTTACAACAAAATAATAATAGTTCCAGTGAAATCCACAACACAACTGGTGTGCATCTACAACAAACAGCTGTGTTCCCTTACTGAATGAATCTGCAGCTTTAAATTATTCAGAGACAATGATCATTAACCAGGGCTTAAAAACGGAAAAAAAATCCATTCAGTTCACTCCGAGCAGAATCAATATTATAACGTTTCTGTTCTTGCGTTCCTCATTAAACAATATGTTCCGAAAATGGTTTTATAGAAAAAATACCGTTTAATAAATGTTATTTTATTACACGGCGCGATAGATAGTTATGATTTTACATTTAATGCATAAAGTAAAAGAAAACGTAATGCATTTTAACATTATAAAACAACAACAGATTTTTTTTTTTTTTTTTTTTTTACATTTAACACAACAGATCAACAACTTAAATTATAATATACCAAATAGGCTACTAGAAAAACTGGATGGGCTTCAGCAAAATATTTTATATAAAAAAAAGTCAATCTATAGCCTACTTAAACTACAAGTTTTAATTAGGCTACAATAACTTAAACCTTTAACTTACCTTTAAGTTTTAATTAGGCTATAATAACTTACCTTTGCACATGAAACAGCCAGGTGCTAAATCTACAAGCATGACTCAATTTTGCCATAATTTATTGCTTTGTTAGTATATTAATAATACACTTAATGGGATGTTCAGAATGTGGCATTACATACAATTAATAATGCTAGGAATTTTTTTTGCCTCTATCAAAGGTAAGAAATGCACCTGTAAGTAGGTTTAAGTCTAGTGGCACCAACTACAAACTCAGTTAAAGTTAAGGTGATGAGTAGACTTAAGTTGTTTTTCCAATACATTGACTTATTTTCATTTTGTCTGCATGTTATGCCTGATAAAGCTTCTAGTCTCGGAAGGAGCATGTGAGGTCTTGATCTGAAACTCAAGGAATCTCTGTGAGCTCTGTGTGCACTCATATCAGGTTCTTAGGCCTTTTTTTGCCTCCCTGTTAGGCTACCCCTATCTGTGAGCTTGGCAGTGCTCCCTTCACTCTCTAGGGTCTCATATGAGCACACCGCTCCCAGGGTAAACGCCTGGATTCCCATCTCATCTCTGAGAGTTAATTCCTCCATTCCATGGAGTTTTGTGAAGCAACCATGCCAGCTGTATTAGGCCTTTCCTTAACTGGCCTCCCTAATGACCGCCTCTGTGCTCATTATTAGAGTTGGGGTACTTGGACTTGTACTCGGACTTGAGCCCTTTCTCGAGTACAATTTTTAGCGGACTCGGACTTGTCACGGACTCGGATGCATTTTGACTCGGACTCGAGCTTTTCGGACTCGGGAATTATAGCCGAGTCCAGGGACAGTTGATTGAAATTTTACTGACTCGATGCATTATTACGAAAGTGACATTCAGTATTCACATGTGTTTAAAAGTCTTGCCAGTACTTGAAAGCAGTGGTGTAGTGGGTATACGCTTAATTTATAAATTCCACCAACCCCTAGACCTGACTCTCGGCAATCTCTGATGAAATTAGTCGGGTTTTCTATGTATTAGAGACGTTTTAAATTTATTTGAATCTTATTTGTTTACTGATACGTTTACAGGGGTTCACTGGTTGAAGAAATTTCTGATCGTAAAAAACTGCTTCTTTTTTATTTGTTAGGTGTTGTTTTCGTTATTGTGTACTTATTTAAATTTCTGGGGTGGGGAGATGGAGCAGGCGGAAGCGCATCATCAAATATGTTTCAAAGCAAGCCGGTGCCACGGTCCTGACTGCGTTTTTTTTTAGAAAATATTTACAGGTATTCACATCAGTGATGCGCGGGACAACGTATAAATAACCCGAACCCGACCGACGTTTTCAACTAACCTGCCCGCAACTCGGACCGCAAAACAAGAAAAATTAAATGGTACCCGACCCGCTTCCTGACCCGCATGTTTAATATTTCTGACTGACAGCAGCGATTATATGCGGCTATGCGGTGGAGATGCGTTCACTGTCAAACAACATGCGGCATTAATTAGGTAATTTTGTCAAAAGAAATGTTCTTGATTACAAGAAAAATGCAGATTGTTCTTGTTGTGATTTATTTTCCTTTCTTTATAGCCTACAGATTTAAATAGTTTCGTTTTCGAAATACTCTAAATTATGTCAGTGATTCTCTGATGTTAAATATGATCAAGAATTATTTTATTTCGATCTACAGTGTAATCAAAGTTAAGAAAAAGATTAGCCTATAGCCCTAAATATATATAGACTACAAGCTAATTCCTTTTTTCTTAACTTTTAACTTCTAAGAATGATCAAGAATATTAAATCAACTTAATAGACTAGGTTAACGAATTTTCTTTTACAAACATAACGAATGCATTTCAAAACGAAGTTTTCATATATAAATTCAGGAATCAGGAATATGACAAAATACCATTATTTTTTATATTAGCTATAGTAGTTGTATCAAATGAATAAGGAAATTAGTGTCTTGAATTTATTAAGTAATGTTTAATTTCGTTCCTTTCGCTCTCTGGAAATGTAAAGAAAAATTATGTTTTTGAAATTCGTTTTTAATCCTTGGTTTTAAAGAAGCACATATATATATATATATATATATATGTATATATATATATATATGAGAAAATGTATATATTATTGCTTGAATAAACGTTTACAAATAGTGCTAGAAATTTTATAATTAAGGAAATTAAACAGACCTAGGCATTTGAAAAGACATAGTGAAATGTCTAATAATTCCAAAAAGAAAGATAAGCATTGGACATAATCAAAATATTAGAGACATTTATTAGGAATACCATTTTCTGAACAATTAAGATGCTGCATGTGTTTATCCAGTCTAATCAAAGTGTGCGTCTCTCCCCCGACTTTCCCAACAAAAATCCACCCCCTCTCAGAAAATACATAAAGCTGACATTACTGAGCTATATGTGTTTAAAAGTAGCCTATTAAAATGGTACAATGGCATTGCTCAGTTCAACGTGTTGGGAAATCGGGCATTTTGTTCAAAAGGTAAATATTATTCAGCCAAATAAAGCCTAGGTCTATGTATTTCATAGAAAATTGTGTGTAGTACTATATAAATTGCAAAGGTTTAATTGGCATCTTTATTTCAAAAGACCCGACCGACCGCGACCCGAATATCATTAAAAATATTTTTGGATGACTCATAACCGCGGGTAACCGCAGGCACTCGCTCATTTTGGATCAACCCGCGCATCACTGATTCACATATATCTGGATTTGTTGGACTGTCATGTTTTTGGCTAATGCAGGACACTAGGCCTACTGAATGATGCGCATCAGAGGGGATTTAGAAGTGGGTATACGCAAAGCCGCCTGATAAAGAAGTGGGTATATGCCATATACCTGCGTATACCCTCCACTACACCACTGCTTGAAAGCCAGCTGGTTTCTTTGCATACACACACCCAAAGCGGGCTCACCGAAAGCGCCTCTCAGTTAGCATGTGAATGTTGAATTAAGCATTCTATTGCATGTTATTGCTACACAATTACACGAAAAATAATGTCAAAGTGCACCATCTTGGAGATTATTTATGCAAATGCAGTCGGTTTTGTCTTGAGTTAATTTGAACAGTTGGGAGAAATACAGATGTGTCAAAATATATGATCTGTGCGTCCGTTCTTAAAGCAACAGCAGCTTAAACCTGCTGCAGCAGACTGCGTCATATTACATTTATTTCATCTCACAATTCAGATTTTTTTTTTTTTTTATATGTCGTTCATATGTTTGTATTTCAGACTTTATAACTCAATTTACCTCAACAGTATTGAGTTTGTCAGTTATGAGGGGAAAAATGCCAGAAGTGTGGAATATACACTCATTAATTTTGAGCTGAAAAGGGAGAATGACTTTTTCTTATCAGAATTGCGAGATATAATCTTGGAATCGTGAAATTTTTAAATATAAACTCAAATATTTTTTTTTTACTCTTTTATTCCATGGCTTCCGTAGACTGCTACTTAAAAACTGTCATTAACCCTCACAGCCTCATTTTCATCCAAGAAAAAATAAAATAAAATGCCACCTAACCTATCTAAGGTCTAACCATTCGTCATATAAAACCCAAAACACAGCCACAGAGATAAGAGGTGCTTTCTCTGCTCCTCAGGTCTCATTCACTAAGCTTCCTACCCACCCAATTGAATTTATACATTTACTATATAACAACAAATAAAGTCAAGTTCTGTCCTGCCCTATAATTTTTCACATTCTAAAAGCTATTTCACTCTGCAATATGTCACAATACATAAGCTATAACTTCTGTTACATGACTTTAAGTTTGCTGAGCAGCACACTAATTATGAGATGGTGTGAAATCAAAAATCAAAATGGCAATATGCAATAAAGGGTTGCTTTTGTTACATTTAAATTGGCATTGCCTTATTCTAGTTGTAAAGGTTAAAACAAGGTTAAAATATTGACAAACAGTAGTGTTTAGTTGGACTCGGACTCGACCCATTTGGACTCGGATTTGAGTCCGACTCTGCCCATTTTGGACTCGGACTCGAATGGTTAAAGACTCGGACTCGACTTGGACTCGATTTAGGTGGACTCGAACCCAACACTAAGATTAAGATTAAGATTAAGATAAACTTTATTGTCCTGAAGGAAATTCGTATTGGACACACACAGTACATTATAATCTGCCGTTTCATACAAATAACATATTACATTCATGTGATACATACATACAGTGGCCCATCACTAACCTCACTATATAGTGAACAACTAAGTTGCACCCTACCCATTATACAATGCACTTTTAGTCACCGTAATCATATGTAAAGTATAAAAAAAATGGGAATAATAATTAGGATTGTTGACCTCTGGCTAACTTATAATTTAATACTTTAATGGACAGTGGGACAAATGATTGCTTAAAACGGTTAAGTCTACACTGAGGAACTCTGAAACGCCTTCCCGAAGGTAATAGTTGGTACTCAGAGTGGAGGACATGAGTAGGATCTGAGACAATTATTTGAGCACTACTCATTATAGAGTCAATTATGAGCATGCTGCTCTTTGCAGCTCCCATCATGAGACTGCCCTTATGGCTTAGTTGGCAGTGCTATCCTAACCCTTACTCAGTTTAGAGGGTTGCCAATGAGCATGTTGCTCCCCAGGTGAGTATCTGCTCCCTGATGTTTCGTGAGACAGCCAAAAAAGTTTGTCCATCTTTGCCTCTCTCTTAGCTGGCTTTTATGTTTGAGCACAGCAGTGCTCCCCTCACTCTCAAGGGTCGCCTCTGAGTACAATGTTCCCAAGGTGTGCATCAGAGTTCCCTTTTCATCTCTTTTAGTTGAGTCCGTTGCTCCCTGAAGCTGGAGCCCAGGGGTGGACTGTGACAAAATTTCAGGCCGGGGAATTTCACACTTATTCAGGCCATCCCATACACCCACAACAATCTCTGAAACATGGAACTCTATTTTTGTATGGTCATCACATAAAAGAGGTTTGAATCATTAGGCTATGCAACATGCAAAATAATTAAAAGTCCTCTCCTGAACTGTACCTTCACTTCCATTTTCCTATTCAGTCTCTTTATTTTTAGACTTTATTATGCTTTCTGAATGGCCTAAATGATAAAATTAGAACAGTGGGGAAAATAATTATTGGATCCCCTGCTGATTTTGTGCGTTTGCCCACTGACAAAGAAATGATCAGTCTATAATTTTACTGGTAGGTTTATTTGAACAGAATAACAACAAAAAAATCCAGAAAAACGCATTTCAAAAAAGTTATACATTGATTTGCATTTTAATGAACTGCATAACAGAACAGCTTTACTGACTGCACATTGGATATTGCATGTGAGATATCATGCAGCCCTAACCTTAACCTGCTTCTTCTTGAGCCACTCCTTTGTTGCCTTGGCCATGTGATTTGAGTCATTGACATGCTGGAATACCCATCCATGACCAATTTTCAATTGTTCTCACCCAAGATTTAATAGTACATGTCCCCATCCATCATCCCTTTGATGCAATGTAGTTGTCCTGTCCACTCCTCCTAGCAGAAAAACACTCCCAAAGCATATTTTTCCACCTCCATGTTTAAATCCAAGGGTGTTCAGGGATGCCAGAGAAAATCAGGTTATCACACATACTTCTGGTTTGAATATCCAGGATGGTTTCTTTCATTATGTTGTTTTCTTTGATGACAGCATCCATCTGTTC
The DNA here is from genome assembly GCF_049309525.1 of Garra rufa. Classification (NCBI taxonomy): domain Eukaryota; kingdom Metazoa; phylum Chordata; class Actinopteri; order Cypriniformes; family Cyprinidae; genus Garra; species Garra rufa. The sequence continues at coordinate 35,786,574 of NC_133366.1, read as the reverse complement.
ACTGAGTGCTTTGACAGTAGTCCAATAAGATAGTTATTGGATTGATCTAGTTTTCAATATGGTTGTATGCAAATTCCAGTCTTGACCAAAGTTCTTTTATTTCATCTTGTAGCGTAATCTGTAACTCTAGTTTGTTATTTATGGATGCAAGTCTTTTGTCTGTTTGTTTGGTTTAGGAATGCTTTTTTTAGTTGTAGTGTTACTATCCATTTTGCAGCGGTTTTAGTGTTGATCGATGTATCCTAGAGCTAGAGCAAGATGGCGCCTGTGACTGGCGGTACCACGGCTCGTCGCCTGTTGTGTAGATAATAATATTGCTCATTTTGTCAACATATGCGATCATATCAGCCCTAATAACGAAAGCATATATGGCTTCATGGACTTATGATCGGGACTTTTTGTTTCAAATAAAGCAGTCAATGGAGGACCTGTCTGATACGTGGAACAGTTACAAACAGGCGTTTCCTCCCCCTTTCATCATCGATCCCGGCTCACCTGACTACTTGTTGTTGTGTCGGACGCCGGATAGGGTTCGAAGGAGATCCAGGAAAAGAGGTTCTCGGTCCAGTGTCCAGGTTAAGCGAAGGCGTGCCGCAGCGCGTGGGGGCTACGCTGTCTTCGGCCGCCGGGATCGCGCTCGGTGCCTGCGCTGGATTCCTCTCCTCGAAGCGTGTGACAGGGTGTCCATGCCGGCGCCTGCTCCGGCTATAATGAGTGTCCTTGACCCATCACAACACAGGAGTTGTGGTCAGGAGCTGTCATCACCATTGTCTACTTCCGTGCATGGACCAGCTGGAGTCCACGTGACTGCTGCTCGTGCCTTCGACCAATCTCGCTGTGCAACTCGGGCACTGCCTCTGTGACGTCATCCACAATCCGCGTTGGTCTGTTGAACACTCCTTCAATTGCGAATAAATCTCATTCATTGAATGATCTTTTCGTAAGAGAAAGCTTGGACATCATGTGTCTTTCTGAGACTTGGCAGAGAGAGAAAGAGTTCATTCATTTAAATGATCCCTGCCCAGCTGCCTGCTCTGTTGTTGGGAAGCCCCGCCCCTGTCGCCGTGGTGGTGGCCTGGCTTTTGTGCACAGGGATGTCCTCAAATGCAACGTGTCCCAGTCTCAAGAATTCTCATCTTTTGAATCGCAGATGGTTAAACTTGGATTCTCATCCTCATTTTATTGTGTGTTGATTTACCGTCCTCCTGGCCCTGCTGCTGCCTTTTTAAAGGACTTTAGTGACTTTTTATCCTCTATAATAAAGTTGGAATCTGTTTTAATGACTGCTCATCTTACCCCGCAATGGAACTGTTAAGATTGACTGAAACTTTTCATTTTGAGCAACATTTTTCTGAGTCTACTCACCAAAAAGGCCATATTTTAGACTTAGTTTTCACGCTTGGCCTAGACATTTTAGACTTGTCTGTGATTGATGTCCATATGAGTGATCATAGCCTTGTTTTGTTTGATTTGAATTTAAGTCCTGAGCCCAAGCCTTCAGTAGTCAGGTCTCAGAGGTGTGTCATCTCTGCGAATACCGCAGATAGTTTTTTTTTAGATGTTTGACCCTCTTGTATTCGTGGACTGTTTAGATGTGGACGATTTTATTCACTGTTTTAACAATCACTGTGTAACAATTTTGGATCAGGTGGCTCCTGTTAAATCAAATTTGTCACAGAAAAAATCTGTCCTTGGATAAATGAAGACATCTTAAAACTCAGTAGGCTGTGTCGAAAGATTGAACACTTAAACTTGATCACTACAGAGACCTTGTGTCATCATACAATGTAATGGTTGAAAATGCTAGATCTGAACATATTTGTCAACTGGTAACATTGAATAAGAAAAGTACCAAAGTGTTGTTTGACCCCATTAATTATCTTGTATGTCCTGCTGCTCCAGTTACTCCTGTTTTTTTTGTGAAGCTGACAGCAATGCCTTTTTGAGATTTTTCACAAACAAAATTAAGATGATTCAATTCAATTCAATTCAAGTTTATTTGTATAGCGCTTTTCACAATACAAATCATTGCAAAGCAGCTGTACAAAAAAAATGTAGGCTACTACAATATATTTAGTAGCTTATTAGTGGTGACCACTGTATGTTAAGTCGATGTACATATGGTACAAATATTAAAGACAGTAATGGTGTAATCAAAAAAAGATGATGAACACTAATAGTAATGATTATGTGTTGCAATCAAACTTGTAGAAAAATAGTGTAGTGCTGTATGTTGTTTCAAGGCTGGCATCATCGGCGGTCCTCTGGGGGGTTGGCATCATCTCTTCTTCCGAATCCAGGCTGAATCTTGTGTAATTCGTAGTTACCACAGGATGGAAATCCCGTGGCAGAGACAGAGAAACAAATAGAGAAATAATTAGCGTAGCTGCTGTTCCAACCAAGCAAAAATTGTGTTTAGCCCAAGCTGAAGAATGTTGATGTGCATTTGATCAGATGTAACTGAAGTACAACGTTATGAGATAAATTATGTGAATGCTTGGCTAAAGAGATGAGTCTTTAATCTAGATTTAAACATACAAAGTGTGACTGAACCCCGAACATTATCAGGAAGGATATTCCAGAGTTTGGGAGCCAAATGTGAAAAGGCTCTCCCTCCTTTAGTGGTCTTTGCTATCCTAGGTATTACTAAAAGTTGAGAGTTTTGCGACCTTAGGGTGCGTGAAGGATTGCAGTGTGGTAGGAGACTAGTTAGGTATGCAGGAGCTAAACCATTCAGGGCCTTATAGGTAAGAAGTAATATTTTGTAAGTGGTACGGAACCAGTGTAGAGCCAGTGTAGAGACCGTAAAATTGGGGTAATATGATCATATTTTCTTGATCTGGTAAGGAGTCTAGCCAGCCGGACAACCACCTAGTAGTGCATTACAATAGTCCAGTCTAGACGTCATGAATGCATGAACTAACTTTTCTGCATCAGAGACAGGTAACATGTTCCGTAGCTTAGCAATGTTTCTAAGATGGAAGAATGCTGTTTTTGTAACATGAGAAATATGATTTTCAAAAGACAGGTTGCTGTCTAATATAACACCCAGAATTTAGACTGTAGAGGAAATAACAGTACATCCGTCTAGTTGCAAATTGCAGCTTAAGCGATTCTGTATACTGTTTTTTTGGTCCAATAAGTAATATCTCGGTCTTATCTGAATTTAATAGTAGAAAATTATTGGTTATCCATTCTTTCACATTTTTAACACACTCTGTTAACTTTGCTAAGTTAGAAGTTTCATCTGGTCTTGTTGAAATATATAGTTGAGTATCATCAGCATAACAATGGAAACTAATCCCATATTTCCTAATAATATTACCAAGGGGTAACATGTAAATTGAAAATAGCAGAGGACCTAGGACAGATCCTTGTGGCACTCCATACTTTACTGGTGATAGCTGTGATGACTCCCCATTTAAATAAACAAAGTGATAGCGATCGGACAGGTATGATCTGAAACCATCTTAAAGCCTGCCCTTGAATACCTGTATAGCTTTGTAATCTATCTATGAGTATGTCATGATCTATAGTGTCGAATGCAGCACTAAGATCAAGTAAAACTAGCAATGAGACGCAGCCTTGATCTGACGCAATTAGCAAGTCATTTGTGATTTTTGCAAGTGCAGTTTCTGTGCTATAGTGGGGCCTGAAACCTGACTGAAATTCTTCAGAGATTATTATTTTGCAAGAAGGAGCACAATTGACCAGACACAACTTTTTCAAAATTTTTAGACATAATTGGAAGATTAAAAAATAGGTCTGTATTCACTAGGGTCTAGCTGTGGTTTCTTAATAAGAGGCTTAATAACCGCTAGTTTGAATGGTTTTGGGACATGACCTAAAGATAACGATGAGTTAACAATATTAAGAAGCGGTACTTCTGCTACAGGTAACAACTCTTTTAGTAATTTAGTGGGTACAGGATCTAATCGGCATGTTGTTGGTTTAGATGCAACGATAAGTTTATTTAATTCTTCCTGTTCTATAGTTGTAAAGCACTGCAGTTTTTCTTCGGGTGTAATGACTAATGTTGAAGTATCAGTTGCTGTAGTATCTATATTTGTTATTGTATTTCTGATGTTGTATATTTTATCAGTAAAGAAATTCATAAAATTGTTACTATTAAACTGTGCAGGAATATGTGTGGTACCCCTGCTGTGTTTGAGCCTGTAACCAGCATGTGGTCCTCATTTAAGACTGTGACATTTGCTGATATTTCAGCACTGGTGTCTAAGATGAAGCCCTCCTCTTGTCCATCTGACACCATTCCCTGCAGGCTCTTTCAAAAAGTGTTTGAGGTAATTGGCCCTTGTGTTACCAAAATGGTTAATGTCTCTTTGTCAACTGGCGTTTTTCGCAGTGCCTTTAAACATGCCATAGTGGAGCCATTATTAAAAAGACCAGGCTTAGACCCGACAGATCTGGGGTGAAGAAGGCGGATCACCTGTTAAAATGAACCATCCATTCAACATATCATCATACAAAACTAAGAATTAGAATAATTGTAATAGGAAGATCGTGTGCAGTTAGCTAAATCAGAGAATCAGGTGCGGGTGGGTGGCAGGCAGATTACAATATTGCCTGATTTTGCTTAATTTCGTTGTCAAAAGTAAGATTTTGCACTTTCTTGTCATCAAAAGTATTCTGAAACAAGTCACAACTGAGCCGCTGTGCATCTCCATTTAAACACAGCGGTGTTTCGTTTATGAATGAACGTGCGTTTTTAAACGAATCTAGGGAAATGATTAAATTTCCCGTTCATAAAGAGAGTCATTTGCTTTATTCAGGAATGAATCAGCTGCTCGAACGAATCAAATGATTGATATGATTCAGTAATTAAGTCAGTGTCTTGCCGCCATCTGCTGGCAGGTCCTCTCAGTTATATAAATCATTTAAAATTTCTGTATTCAAAATTTTATTTAAAACATTAAAGTTTCAGATTAATCTCAGCTCTTAAACTTTTATGTAAACGATTAACAATTTTTATATTATCTGTTTTATATATTTAATACGGTCACACTTTATATTAGGTGGCCTTAATTATTATGTACTTAAAGTACAATTTACTTAATGTGGTCATATTGCATTGCAAAACACTTTTGCTTCTATCAAGGTGGGATATGGGTAAGGTTAGGGGCAGGTTTGGTGGTATGAGTAGGTTTCAGGGTGGGTTAGGGTGTAAGGGTTGGTTCAAGAGTGGTAAATACAGAAATTAATTACAAATGTAATTACATATAGGTTTTAAAAAATATATAAATACAATGTAAAAACATGTATGTACACAATAAGTACACTGTACCAAATTATTAATTTAAATGTAAGTACATAGTTGTTAAGGTCACCTAATGTAAAGTGGGTCCTTTAATACTTGGTCAGTTTGATTTGTTTGGTTAACTTTGGTTAAATCTTTTTTAATAATACTGTGCAGTGCACAAAATCAAGATCCGAAAGATGGTTCAATGTGTTTATTGTTCATGATGTTAAGTTTTGAAATGATGTGCATCCACTTATTATTAGTGTGACATTTTAGCATGCAAATAAAGGGTAGAACTTCAAGATATCGGCCCTAAAAATCGGCCAAAAAAAAATCGGCAGCACATATCAGCCATCGGCTGACCCTGACCTCTAAACATCGGCATCGGCTATAGAAAAACCCATATCGGTCGACCTCTACTTCTGATTCTGGGAAACGCACTGTTCTAGTTCTCTTGGATCTGTCCTCAGAATTCGACACCGTTGACCATCAGGTCCTGCTGAAAAGACTGAGGGATCAAGTAGGACTGTCAGGGTCAGTTCTTCAGTGGTTCTCCTCATCCTTATCAGGGCGAAGCTTTAGTGTTTCAGCTAACCAAATAAGTTCTGAGTCTATGGATTTGCTGTGTGGAGTGCCTCAAGGGTCCGTTTTGGGCCCTGTTTTATTTTTGTTGCATTTGATTCCTTTGGGAAAGATTATCCAAAGGTTTAGTGATGTTTCTTTCCACCTATTTGCTGATGATATCCAGCTTTATTGTTCCTTTAAGCCGTCTGAAATCCAGAAGCTAAACTCTCTGCTCCATTGTCTAGTGGAGATTAAACAATGGCTCAGTGAAAACTCTCTGCAGTTAAATGCAGACAAAACGGAAACACTGGTTATCGCACCTAATGATGCAATTCCTTGAGATTAAACACCTGGGTGACTTAGGCCAGTCTGCGAAGTCAAGTCTTCGCAACTTGGGAGTTATTTTTGACAAAGATATGTCATTAGCCCAGCACTGTAAGCAGCTAACAAGGAACTGCTTCTTTCAACTAAGGACAATTTCTAAATTTAGGAATATGGTCGCATATAATGAGCTGGAGCTTATCATTCATGTGTTTGTGTCTTCACGTGTAGACTATTGTAATAGTTTGTTTTCATGCTTAAACAAGAAGGAGCTCTCTCGACTGCAATTAGTGCAAAACTGTGCAGCAAGAATTCTGACCCATACTAACAAGAGGACCCACATATCTCCTATTTTAAAATAACTTCATTGGCTGCCAGTGTCCTATAGGATCAAATTTAAAATTTTGGTTCTAGCATTTAGAGCCCTGCATGGTCAGGCTCCTTCTTACCTCAGCAATCTGATTCAGCCTTATACCCCTGCCCGGGCTCTGAGGCCTGTGGATCAAACTCTGCTGAAGGCTCCACGCTCTTGTTTTCGGACTAGAGGTGACCGATCCTTCCAGGCTGTTGCTCCTAGGCTTTGGAATGATCTTCCACTCTCTTTGCGCTCTATTGACTCTGTGGATACTTTTAAAAGTAATCTTAAGACTTATTTATTTATTCAAGCTTTTAATTAGCTACTTCTTGGGCTGTTATGATTTCGGTGTTGTTTTGACCCTTTTTATATTGTATGATATTTCTGATTTAAACTGTGTTGTGAAGCACTTTGTGGCCCTTGTCTGTGAAAGGTGCTATATAAATAAAGATTACTTACTTACTATCCTCATCTGGCGACGGTGGAGATGAGGGAGCTGAGAGCCGGGTTGGAGTCGCAGGGTCAGAGGTCCGAGGGGAGTCAAAGACTCTGAGGCTGGAGGCGAAGACGAGGGATCCTCCGGCCATGACGCCGATGTAGACTGGCTAAATATAACTACTGTTATATTTATGTTTTTTTTCTAAAATGTTTAATGTTTATTTATTAAATTTATTTTATTAAAACTTTTGCGTAGCATGTGACGTTTCAAGCACGCAGGCTTCATCAGATCGTCTGCATGTTTGAAACATCACATGATATGCAAATTATTAAAAAAAAAAACTTTTTTATACTTTTTGGAGCCTTGGCTGATAGAGCTGATAAAACTGACGAGAATATTGCTTGTGAATAAATTACTTTAACAAAAAAAATAATAATCTTACATACAACTAAGGCCTTGTTCACATAGAGATCTGTTTAGCTGTATACGCATAAATTTTGTATTGAATAGGCGTTTCATCCAGATGGATTTGGCATTTTGGCAGAAGTGAAACCGATATGTATTTAAACCGGGTCCCAGAGTGGATACATCTGAAAACAACACCCTTGCGTTTTCGTGTGTACAGTGAATCTGTATATTTTCTGAAACAATAATATCATCAGCCAATGTCAGGTAACAAAAACATGAACAAACACTGAACGATTGTCTTTTTATTAACTAAAATTAAAGGAACACTCCACTTTTTTTGGAAATAGGCTCATTCTCCAACTGCCCCCCCCCCCCCCCCCCCCCCCGAGTTAATAAGTTGAGTTTTACCGTTTTGAAATCCATTCAGCCGTTCTCCTGTTCTGGCGATATCACTTTTAGCATAGCTTAGCATAGATCATTGAATCCTATAAGACCAATAGCATCGCGTTCAAAAATGACCAACGAGTTTCCATATTTGTCCTATTTAAAACTTGACTCTTCTGTAGTTATATTGTGTACTATGACCGGTGGAAAATGTAAAGCTGCGATTTTCTAGGCCGATAAGATTAGGAACTACACTCCAATTCTGGCGTAATAGTCAAGGAAGTTTGCTGCCGTAACATGGCCGAAGCAGGCGCAGTAATATCACAAGCTCTGGTTTTGTGTGGATGTAGCCAAACTTTTTACTTGGACAAATGGATGATTGATTTAGTTGTCCAAATGACAAGCACATATCAAGTCTTAATGTTGAGCTCTGGGGGCTGTTTCAAATAAGACGCAAAGAAAACCCGGGATTAAAGTCCAAAACTGACCAGAAATAATCTAACAAATCAATCAGGGTTAAAGTTGTACCATAAATGACCTTTTAGGTTAGGTTATTAGTGACTAATAAACTCTCTAATCTCACTAATTTGATCCAGGTTCAGTAAGTCAAGATAATTTGATGTGCACGCTTATTCTTAAGCAGTCCTTAATGTCAGTGCTCCGGCTGCATGTTCCTTTTGTGTGTGTGCACTTTGATGGATTAAATGCAGAGCACAATTCACCATACTTGGCAGTTGCTACATGTCACCTCACTTTCACTTTTTCACTTTCAATTGGTGCAAAAAAATTGCCTGTTTTATTTTAAAGAAAGTTTAATTTTAGTTATTTTTTATATTATGTTTCCAGAGGTGTAATTATAATATTACTAATGTTTTTGACAAAAAAACAAAAAAATTAAAATTGAGTGATTTCAATTTTTTAAAGTAAGATTACATAAATAAGATTTTTGAGAGATTAATGACGTTATCCACCATTTCTCATCCTCTGACAGTCTGTTTTGCTGTTTTCCATTTAAAAGTTCAGTGCAACAGCCCACTTTTATGATTGGCTAACATAATTGCCCCCTTAATAGAACCTCAGAAGGAATTATTGTGTGAATTTTGCATTTGATGGTTGAATGGGGAGCTTGTCGCCTTTCTTTTTTCCTAGTCTCTCTCTAAATTTGTTGAATTTTATCCCCTAGGAGACCCCTAAACATGGTATATAATAATTGAGATCAGCCTGTATAGATTTCCTAGATTTATTTGTATAACAGCCAACTTAAACTCTGTAGGACACTGGCCGACCAGGATCAGGTTTAGACACCCTGGTATAGCATACATGCATTACATATCTACATGTTTTGATGTTAATTGCTTTGTGCCATTAAACTGGGGTTAACTTTTATCTTTTTGTTTTTTCCACCTTAGACCTAATATCGCTGAAAGAGGAGAGAGAAGAACTGAATGAAACTGAAGAGAAAGATCAGCTTGAGAATCTTGATGATTTCATATCTGGAAAAAAATATTTTTGTTCCTTAGAGTTTGAAAAAACTTCTACACAAAAAAGTGCTCAAAAGACAGGAACTATGATTATTTTCACTTGTCAGTGTGGAAAGAGTTTCAAACAACAAGGACACCTTAAAAGGCACATGAGAATTCACACTGGAGAAAAGCCTTACACATGCAAACAGTGTGGAAAGAGTTTCACTCGTAAAGAATGCCTTAACAGACACATAATATTTCACACTGGAGAGAAGCCTTACACATGCAAACAGTGTGGAAAAGGTTTCAAACAACAAGGACACATTAAAAGGCACATGAAAATTCACACTCGAGAGAAGCCTTACACATGCAAACAGTGTGGAAAAAGTTTCACTCGTAAAGGATGCCTTAACAGACACGTGAGATTTCACACTGGAGAGAAGCCTTACACATGCAACCAATGTGGAATGAGTTTCAAACAACAAGGACACCTTAAAAGGCACATGAGAATTCACACTGGAGAGACGCCTTACACATGCAAACAGTGTGGAAAAAGTTTCACTCGTAAAGGATGCCTTAACAGACACGTGAGATTTCACTCTGGAGAGAAGCCTTACACATGCAACCAGTGTGGAAAGAGTTTCAGTGAACAAGGAAGCCTTGAAAGTCACATGAAAATGTATAATAGAGAAAAGCCTTACAGATCCCCTCAGTCAACAGTTTGGAAAGAGTTTCACTCATAAAAGATACCTTAACATTCACATGAGAGTTCACACTGGAGAGAAGCCTTACACATGCAAACAGTGTGAAAACAGTTTCGGTTGAAAAGGAAGCCTTGACAGGCACATGAAGATTCACAATAAAAAGAAGCCTAACAGATCCCCTTAGCATGCACAGAGTTTAAAACAATTCCTGTCCTTGATTCTGATTGGTTGAGCAACAATCAAAGCTGTTGTAAATTACTCTTCAAACGTACACCCATTTGTTTCTCGGCAACCACATTGTTGCAACCACAACCACCGTCGAGAATCTGCAAAACAGGGCTCCTAAAGTGATAGAAATTCTAATTCACATTTTAAAGCAATGTGTTTTGTCCATGGTACACTTCCATGTCAACTAGCTATATTGTGTTTGACTGAGCTTAATGCATGAACGTGCAAGGAATAATTTGGACTATGGACAAAGTGTTTGCTCTGTCTACAATGTAAGAACTTCACATTTGTACATCATGAATCGAAGGGAGAGCTCACAGGAAGAATTAATTTGTGCACATCTGTTACTTGCTCACTTCTACCACCAAAATTGGCAGCTTTGTGGAAGGCTGTAATAATCATATTTTGGAACCATTCCTAAAGGATTGTATTAGGAATTGTCTTATAGGATTTTCTTATAGGACAAGGCATAAATATGCTATATGATCATTTCAAATTCAAATTTTATTCGTCACATACACAGTCTTACACAGTATGATATGAAGTGAAATGCGTATACGACTGCTGATAACCTATAAAACATAAAATTTCAAATTTAGAAAAGGAATTCCTAGTATAGAAGATAATTTTACAAATTAGAAATATAGAGAAATATGGATTAATTTACATTATGTACAAATAATAAAATAAAATAGCAATAACAACAATAAAATAGTAGAAAAAAGTAGCAATAGAATATACAGAAAAAGGAATGTGCAGTTATGGGTAAGATATGTGAAAGATCACAGTCACAGTTGAAGTACACAATTCTAGAATGTACAAAAAGTGCCAGTTATGTGTGAAGTTATGTGTGAATGTGTGTAATGTGCATGTCACAGTTCAAAGCTCACAGTTCTGCGGTGTGCAAAATGTGCAAGTGTGCCATATGAGCAATATGGTGGGTAGTGAGGTAGTTTGTGAGAAGCAGATTAGAGCGTAAAGTCCTAAGTGGTGTTGTGATTGATAGTCCGTATAGCCTGCGGGAAGAAGCTCCTCCTCAGTCTCTCGGAGTTGACCTTCAGGGAGCAGAAACACTTTCCTGGCCACAACACAGAGAACAGTCCATTGTTGGGATGGCTGAGGTCTTTCGCGATCTTCCTGACTTTGGGCCAGCACCGCTTGTAGATTGAGTGCAGGTCAGGGAGCGTAGTGTGGATGTTCAGCTCATTTGCCAGAGACTGTCTGCATTTGTCATACCGGATGTTGGTGCTTTATAGTCAGTTATTGGCCTTAGTTCCTGCCACAGGCTCCTAGAGTCATTTTGTTGGAACTGTGACTCTAGTTTCCTCCCGTAGCGCTGCTTTCCCCCCTTTACCACTTTACGAACATTGTATAATGCAGCTTTGTACGAGTTCATGTCACCCGATGCAAGTCCTGCGTTATAGGCAGTGGTGCTTGATCTCAGAGCGTTGCGAATGGTCTTAACCACCCACGGTTTCTGATTGGGAAATATTCTGATGGTCGTTTTTTGTATTGTATCATCTGTTATTTTCCCGATGAATTCCACAACCGCTTCTGTAAACATGTTGATGTCCTCGGAGCTGCGTTGGAACATGTCCCAGTCTGCGCCATCTGCGTCCTGTAGAGCGGCCACCGATTGGTTCGTTCAGCGTGCAACCTCCCTCTGAACCAGAACTTCCTTCTTGAACCTTTGTTTGTATTTTGGCATGAGGAAGATGGCGGCGTGGTCAGATTTCCCAACGATGGGCGAGATTGTGCCTTGTAGCTGTCTTTGGTTGTACTGTAGCAATGGTCCAATGTCCTTTCGCCCCTGGCGAGGCAAGTAACATGTTAATAAATGTTTGGAGCTGCGCGTTTGAGGTTGGCGCTGTTAAAGTCTCCAGCCACTTTAAGCACAGCATCCCGATGTTGTGTCTGTTGCTGTCAGAGTGCTTCATGCAGCTCGCACAAGGCAGTGTCCGTGTCCGTTTTGGTGGAATATCAACGGTGCTGATTATGACCGATGTAAACTCCCGAGGAAGGTAAAAAGGGCAACATTTGATGGTCAATAGTTCCAGGTTTGGTGTGCAGGAGCGTGTGAGAGGAACGACTTTCAGCTGTTGCACCAGTCTGTTGACTTTCCCCGATTCTTTTGTCCTGTCCATGCGGTGAACCGAGAAGAACTCGGCCGGCTGGATGGCGTGGTCCGGTACCGCTGGGTTCAGCCATGTTTCGGTGAAGCAGAGGAGATTGCAGTCCTGAATGTCTCTCTGGAACTTTATCCTGGCTCTGAGGTCATCAAGCTTGTTTTCCAGTGACTGGACATTGGCTAGCACGATGCTAGGCAGAGGTGTGCGATGCGCACGGGCTCTTAGCCTGTCCCTGACGCCGGCTCGTTTCCCCCGGGGCCACCGCTTCGGGTCGTGTCCTTTGTTCTCCCTCAGGATCTCACTCGGCCAGCTTGGGTCCGGAGTTAAAAACTTAGAAGTGTGAGTACATTGTAAACTAATAGAAATAAGAGTATCTCTATCGTACCTAATGTAATGAATGGTGAATGTTTTACTGGTTTTAAGTTACTGAAAGTTAGTTAGATGCCGCCTCACCGGCGCTATCTTGATCCTAGTGATCTGAGTCTGTTGGGTTTATATTCAGTGAGCATATCTGCAATGTATTAGGTCCTAGGCCATTGAGTGCTTTATAAATGAGTAAAAGTACTTTTAAATCTATCATTTACATAACTGGAAGCCAGTGTAAGGACCTGAGGACTGGTGTGATGTGCTCTGATTTTCTGGTTCTAGTCAGAATCATGGCAGCAGCGTTCTGTATGAGCTGCAGCTGTCTAATGGTCTTCTTGGGAAGGCCAGTGAGGAGACCATTACAATAGTCCACCCTGCTGGTGATAAAGGCATGAACAAGTTTCTTCAAATCTTGACGGGAAACAAAACATCTAATTCTTGCAATATTTTTTTAGATGATAGTATGCTGACATAGTTACTGCTTTGACATGGCTGCTGAAACTGAGGTCTGACTCCAGAATCACACCAAGATTCTTGACTTGATTTTTTGTTTTTTTTGACCCATAGCATTAAGGTACGCATTTACCTTATGAACTTCATCTTTGTTTTTAAATGCAATGACTTCTGTTTTCTCCTTTTTTAACTGAAGAAAGTTTTGGCACATTCAACTGTTAATTTCATCAATGCATTGGCAGAGGGAGTCAAAAGGGCTGTAGTTATTTGACGATAGGGCTAGGTAAATCTGGGTATCATCTGCATAGCTGTGATTTACAATTTGGTTCTTTCTCATTATTTGACTTAGTGGGAGCATATACAGGCTGAACAACAGAGGTGCAAGAATTTAGCCTTGTGGGACTCCGCATGTCATGGACATCCACTTAAGACTTATGTTCTTCTATACTCACATAATAGCCTCTCTCTTCTAAGTATGACCTGAACCATTTGAGAACCATCCCAGAAAGCCCGACCCAGTTTTCCAGTCTATCTAAAAGAATTTTATGATTGACTGTGTCAAATGCAGCACTGAGATATAGTAATACCAGCACTGATATTTTGCCAGAATCAGAATTTAAGCGAATATTATTTATTATCTTTATGAGCGCTGTCTCTGTGCTATGATGTGGTCTGAAACCAGATTGGAAATGGTCCAGGTATCCATTTGAGTTTATGTAGTGGTTCAGCTGATTAAAAACAACCTTTTCAATAATCTTGCCTATAAAAGGAAGATTTGATATTGGTCTATGGTTGCTCAATATGCTATTATCAAGATTATTCTTTTTCAAAGGGGCTTAACAGCTGCAGTTTTCAGGGAGTTTGGAAAAGTTATTCTAAGAGATCTGCTTCTAAACAGTTAAGCACACTTTTGATAAAAGATGTGGGAAGTGTGTCAAGGTAGCAGGTTGACGATTTGAGGACATTTCTTCCAAAATGTTGCTATCGATTGCTTCAAAAGTAGACATAGTGACATCTTTTTGAAATTGCGTTCGAATCTGTCTGACCTCTGCATAACTCGAGGGTGTGCTAATCGTCTTTCTGATATTATTGATCTTCTCAGAAAAGAAGGAAGCCGACTTATTGCATTTGCTGTCGGAGAGCATTTCACTAGGGATTTGACTAGGGGGGTCAACGGTAGCAAAAAGAATGAGAGTGTTGTTTAAGTTGCTGTTTTTTTGGTTTGAGAAGAATGCTTGTCTAGCTTTACCTAGTTCAACATTGAAAGCATGAAGGCTGTCTTTGTAGATGCTATAGTAAATTTCAAGTTTTGTCTTCCGCCACATCCGCTCAGCTTTTCTGCATTGTCTTTTCATACTCTGTACTGCAGTTGATTTTCTCCATGGTGATTTCTGTCTGCCAGTCCTCCTTCTGACTTTCACAGGTGCAATGTCATGACTCCTGGAATTTTTTCTGCCCTCACTACAGTTTCCTGTCACAGTTCTAGAGAGTCTTTTGATGAAGAGCAGGAGCCTCACTGTAACAGAAAAAGTGTAAAGACCCAAGCCCCCTGTACCTTGTAAGGCATCAGCTCCCTTTCCATCAACATTTTGTCCTTCCTCAACATCAAAGTTAACTCCTGCCTCACACAGGCTCTTTACAGATGCCAGGGTAATCAGGAGCCATGTTAGTTTGAACTCCTCCAATGCCAGTATGCCACATACCTTCAAACCAAGAAAAGCCATATGAAAAACTTAAAGACCTGCTGTCAGTGAAGAACAAATGGACATGTGGCACAGTCTTTCTGACGATGATGAGGCACCACTCATCTTTGCACCTAAGCAGCCTCCTGGACCACAGCTGATATCCAATGATCTGCATTCTCCAATCCAGCTTTTTCAGATGTTTTTCAGCAGAAGTGTGGTCTTGGAGATAATTGCAAATACAAATGCACACACGAAAGAAAAAAATCAACTTTGGGAAAAAATACAAATGGTGTAACAAATTGAGGGTAATGACAGAATTTGGGTGAGCTAAACTTTAAAGCTCAGAAACATTGCATTGAAGTGTAAGATGCAGTTTTATGAGCTAATTTGTAAATATTTACATGTTTAATATCTGAAGTAGATGCAGCTTCATGAGCTTTGAGAACCTCTTGTTTTTTCAGTGTTTTGTAAACATTTGTAAAGGTTTCATATTTTAAATGTAGAATGCAGTTTCATAAGCTCCAGGTATCTTGTGAGAATAGTTAAATTCCAGTGAAATGACACTAAACAACGGGTAAAGTAACCTTTAACCACAGTTAACTTACATTTTGTTTTTGACACTCAAAAATTTGTTTCACATTATACTGTTAAAATGCAGTTTCATGAGCTCAAAGTATGAGCTCTTGTGTTTTTTCACCTTACATTTGTAAATATGTTTACATGTTTAATATTTGAAGTGGATGCAGCTTCATGAACTCTACCTCTTGAAGGTTTTTCACATTAACATTTGTAATTGTTTAACATTTTAAGTGTAGGATGCAGTTTGGTGAAGTACTACTTGTTTTTGCATCTCTGTAGATGTTTCTAAAAAAAATTACGTTAATTTTTTGAAGTGTAAGATGAAGTTTCATGAGCTTAAATGTAAAATTACTCTAAACACTGGAAAGTAACCCCATTACTTAAATTGAGTTTGAATGTATTATATATTTAACCTTTAAATGGCTAAGATACAGTCTCTGAGTTCTGAGTACCTTTAGGCTCAATCCCAATTCTACCCCTTACCCCTACAACTAGCCCTTCCCCTCCGTTTGGTGCGTTCGGGGTGTCTCATTTCTCTTTTGGTTGGAGGGGTGGGGGTAAGGGGAAGGGCCAGATAGCCCTCCAAACGAAGATTTTTTCAGGACCTCACTTCAAACGAAGGACTAAGAGAAATTTCCAACATGGCTGCTCACTTGAGCAAGCAGACTCGTAAATATAAGTAATTTTTGCCTTTAATAAGGATTTTGATGACAATGTTTCATTATATGTATATTACCTTCAATCTTGTCTTTGTGTTTATGGTGTTGTTTTGTAAATAAACATTTGCAAAAAAATCACTTAAGTTTGCTAGCAGATAGCACTGATTGTACGATATTACAAAATATATTTTTATGTCATATACACTTGACTGCATGTTACAAACATGAAAGACCAGTGGCACGGCAATTTGCAACGGTGTTGTAGTGGAGGGTGTATGCAGGTATACGGTGTATACACACTTCCACTTATTAAATCCCCTCTGATGCGCATTATTCAGTAGTGTCCTGCATTCGCCAAAATCATGGCAGTCCACCTCATCCAGTCATGTGAATAAATGTAAATATTCGCTAAAAACACCCAATAAAGGCAGTGATGATGCAGTCAGAACCGTGGAGCCGGCTTGCTTTGAAATGTATTTGATGATTGCGCCTAATGCACCCCGCCCGCTAAGTCTACCGCACCAGCAATTTAAATCAGTACATAATAATAAAAACGATACCTTACAAATAAAAAGAAGCTGATTTTTACTATCAGAAATTTATTAAACCAGTGAACCCCTGTAAACATTTTAGTCCAAGGATCCAGAAAACGAATGCGTTCAAATAGAAAGTTCAAAATGAAATTCACAAATGAAGCATATATACTTCTCCAGGCACCACTACACTGATTAGCAATTTGCTGCGCATGTGAAAATGCGTTGTTTGTTTTGCTTACGGCCACATGTGAATGAACGGTGCGTGCACCGTACATTTGTACTTTTTGAAACATGACAACATTTTGACATCTTGGAATGAGTGATAAACATCTGCGCATGTCCTCTGACGTAACATTCGGAACTAGCGACTACGTATGATGACGTATAACAGTGTTGTAGTGGTGTCCCATTTCTTAGGGGAAATATTTTAGCCCTTCCCCATTTACACTTTGTTTGAAGGGGCGAGGGGTAGAAAATAGAATTGGGATTGGTTAGTGAGAATAGTAATATTCAGATGAAATTAAGTTTTAGTAACTTCAGATAAATTACATGTCATTGTGGTTTTTTTTTACGGTGTTGCACTTTTATGAATGTTTATTATACAAAGGTTCATCAGTTTGTATCTTATGAGAATTAAAGGTGTAAAGTATACTATGTGAAAATTATAAGTATTTTCATTGTTACTGTTATAAGTAATAAAATGTGGCAGAGTTTAGTTTAATACTTTTACATTTTTTATATTATTTTTGCAAAATAGGAAATAAGCAATTCAGTAAGGTTACTTTAGCAATATAAATATACTAATAGGGATGGGAGAAAAAATCGATGCATCGCGATTCTTTCTGTAACGATTCTGAAACGATTCTGTGTTCAATCAAATTGTTGTGAATGTGCGCCGAAAACTTAAACATCACAATGCTCATCTCTTACGGACTGTATGCTGTCTCTTCTCTTGAACAATGGACAAACTACAACCTGCACCATTAAATTTGAAATCGACTGTGTGGCAACATTTTGGATTTTGTGAAGACGAACAGAAAGGGGTCGTTGATAAAAGCCATACTGTGTGCAAAGTCTGTCGCGCCAAAAGTATTTCGGGAACACAGCTAACATGAAGAAGCATATTACACGGTTCCACCCAGAGCTGGAGAAAAGGCCTTCTATCCCGATCGCGCCCACTGTAAAAGTAGCAGTAAAACCAACCCGGTATCACGTCAAAGCGTGTAATAGACACGTTGGTCTATTCGAGGAAACGTGAGAGTGTCACGTTTTGCCTCCTCTAAACGTGAAAATGACACGCATGTACATAATGGAGTGATCAATGGAGCACCACCAGGGGCGGTAATTTTCCCCCAATGTCAACATCTCCACACGGATTAAAGACAAGCGATATAGTGCGTTAAAAATGGATTTAGATCGCTTCAAGACGCATAAAGGTAGGGTATCCGTCTCGTATAATCATCGATTTATCAGTGAAATTTTAATTTTGATATTTGTCTGTAGTGGGAAAGGGATCATGTAAAAAGTCCACACTGTTAGCCTACCATGTTATTTTACCATAGTAACTGACCCTCGACCATATAATGTGTAGTCAATCCCTTACGATAATTTGTAGTATTACCATGGTTATCCACATGTAAAAAAAAAAAAAGCACATAACCACAACATTTAGTATAGGTTTACCTCAGTAAGCGTAGTTTTACTGTGGTATTTGTAGTTAAAGCACTTTAACAACAACAATTACTATGTTTTTACCGCAGTAACTGTGTTTTATTGTATACTATTTGTAAAGCACAGTAACCACAATGCTTGCTACACCTTTAATACCTTTTTGTGAAGTGATTGTAATTCAATTTTTTTTTCTGTCTTGCAGTTACATCAGATCACATATTCCACAACAACCAAAACAATAATCCAAAAGCTCTCTTACGAAGCCATCTCTTGTAAAAGTCCTCTCTCTCTACCACGTTTCATTTACACATAGTTTTGCTCTCTCTCTTTCTGTGGGTCATCATAATCTATTTTTAAAACTCAAAATTTAATTCTGACCAATTCTGAACTTGAACTTGAAACTTGAAGCTCCCAATGCTGATCTTGAAGAAGCTGCCAAGGAGGCTGAACAAGTCCTTCAAAGGTTCAACCCTTCACAGGTAATGTTGAACACATTTAGTTATAACCAGTTTGCTTTAATGAATGCATCCTTATTTTATGTGTTGTTAATATTTTTCCTTAGAGTCCTTCCTTCCTCTCAAATATTTTTGTCACAGATCATTTTTAACACTCTGTCTCAGCATGTATATATTTCTCTTTGTTTCAGCTGAAAAGGAAGTCCAAAGGAAGGAACAGTAACAGTGAAACGCCTTTAGAGACACCTTTAATACAAATAAATCAGGTTTGAAGTTGTGAACATTTGTATTACCTACCAGATAAACTGTAATTACCTCAAGGACCGATCTGTCTATCATGGACATATAAATTTTTTTCTGCAATTAACCGACTAATAAAACTTTGTGACTAACATTCGGTTGACTGTTAGTGGAGCAGACCTAGTCGGGCGAAAGTGACCGTTATCGCCAGTTTATTTTGTATACATCAGCATTTTTTTTTTGTCCTCATCGATATGTGGGAAGCAGTCCTGACACAGTGTCACGGTATGTAAACTTCACAAAGATTAAGGGTTTGGCCCTTACACCCTGTTTTTTTTTTCATGGCATCCCCAACTTCTACCCCATAAATCACCCCATGCCTACCCCATAACATCCATATTTGCTCCTTCTCCTGACCCCTAAGACAAGAACGGGTATCGTTTTGGGGTTAGGGCATCTTTGGTGAAAGGTTTTGATCCACTTCAAATGTTGTCTAGTTTAGTTCCCTAAAAAAAGTGTACAGTTTACTGTAAAAATTGTTGAAGATTAGCAGACAATCTGTCAATTCATTATGGCTCCCTTTTTTCTCAAGAGTATATCTAATGCTATGTCAGCCAACTCACAATTTTAGCTTCATTATAAATAAATGTTAACTCAATATTATATGTTTAAATTATTAAGTGATATTATATGTTATATTGTAAACTATTTACTCACCACTTTAATGCCAATTAGCATCACAAAAAGTTGCCAGGTGTCACAGCTAGTGCATGTCTCGAAACTCATATAGCAGAAATTTTAACTCAGACTCAACACAACTCCTGAGAAGTTTCTATATGCCTAGTAAGAGCTTGATTAGCTGGTTCAGGTGTGTCTAATTGGGGTTAGAGCTCAACTCTGCAGGACACCGGCCCTCCATGCCCAAGGCTGGGAACCCCTGCTTTAACCACTTGTTTCATTATATAAATTAAATCATTATTTTCCAAATTTAATTAGTTAAAGTTGCAGTGTATAGATTTTTGCGGCATCTAGTGGTGAGATTGTGAATTGCAACCAACGGCTCCCGTCCACCGCTCACCCCTCCCTTCACAGAAGCTACGGTGGCCCACACGGGATTAAGATGTCATCGTTTTAGACAGCAAAGAGTAATTAGGTTTCTTTTAAAACGTAAATTAAGGAATTATATTTACTTAATAATTCAATAAAACAATGTTATTGTGAATATTACAGTTACATGTTCATCATTGTGTCAGTGTTTTTCCACTAGAACAACAGTGATGAAACGCGATCTGTAGAGCAGTTTGTCCGTTTAGGGCTACTGTAGAAACAATACGGCGACTTCAATGTGAGGGGACCCGCGGTCTATGTAAATATAAACTGATAATTCTAAGGTAATAAAAACATAATGGTTCATTAAGTAAGGTCTTTATACACCCCTGAAAACATAGTTATGTATACCATATTGCATTTCTGTCTAGAGATCATCTTAAATATTACACATTGCACCTTTAAGAAAACAAAGAACGTGAGGGGATCAAATTATTAAAATTAAGAATATTAAAATAATTAAAATAAAAAATACACTAAAAAATAAGTTAACATTGACAGGGAAAGGATATTTCATTAAGGTTTGTGCTAAATTGTGTATAGCAGTGAGTCTTATTGTAAAGAGCCACCCCCAGCACATTAAACTGGCCTGAGTCTGTATGGCCATATCTCACCCAAAATCAGACAAGGCCTTATGGTCCATAATTGGGCTGAATGTGGCTTAATGTGCCGTCCCTGCTGAAAAAACCAGCATATGCTAGTTAGGTATGTTTTGGTGCTGGGATGCTGGTTTTAGCTGGTTTATGCTGGTCCTTTGCTGGTCCTTTGCTGGTTTTTGCTGGCCTTTTGCTGGTTTATGCCAGTCCTTGACCAGCAACATGACCAGCATAAACCAGCAAAGGACCAGCATTTACCAGCCAAGGACCAGCTTTAACCAGCAAAGGACCAGCATTAACCAGCTAAAACCAGCATCCCAGCCCCAAAACATACCTAACCAGCATATGCTGTTTTTTCAGGAGGGGTGTCAGGCCAAATCCGCACATCCAATGCCTGGCCAAATCTGGCAACCATTTTTGGGCCACAGCCAGCTCACTTTTGGTAAGCCACTGCCAGAACACAGCCAAGTGAGCCGGCACTCAGCCGCAATTGGCCCGATTGTGCTGGCTACCTGGACACTGATGAGCTACTACTAAAAATATTGTAGAAACTTAAATTTTCTGTAAAGCTTTTTTGCAACGATTTGTATTGTTAAACACGCTATACAAATAAACTTGAATTGAATTGTTAGTAAACAAATTAGCAGTAAGTGAAATCTGACAGTTTAATAGATAACTTGTTTATATTATAATCACATTTTAGAACAAGCTATTATGTTGTCTGCCAATTTTAATAAAGATAATCTGTGAAAATGTAAATTACATTAACATTTGAAAAGAAATTATTTAAACAACTTTCATTAAAGATGATTTATTCAGACAGTCAAAATCAACTGTACTAAACTCCAGTCAATGTAATCCTTTACAGCCATTGACCTTTATTAACAAACAAACAAACAATAAAACAAACACTTTAACCAAATAAAGCTGAAATCGGATTACTGTCTTTATGTTCTGTGGAGAAATTTAGATGTGTCCTGTAATTTGAAGACCAAGATTGGTTGAGAATATCACAAATGTTATGATGCAGGCTATTAGATATAAAATTAGATAATTATTATCAATAGCTTTGGACTTTTGATCTGTAGTTCATACCTTCAAATTTGTCCTAGGTATTAGGTACAGCTGTACCGTTTTTTAATTTAAAAGTTTTATAATCTAATTCTAAATAATAATTTCAGCGAACAAGACTTTTATTTTGGTTTGGAGATGTGACGTCATAAGACTGCGGCGCGCTCCTGCGTCTGGGATTCAAACGGAGAAAGGTGTGTGCTTTTAACAACTGAAAGTGTTTAAATCAAGACAACTCGTTTAGAGAATTGCATATAAACGAATTGTTAGCTAATACAACACTGTAATGCTCTATTTAGTGGCACTGCAGTCCCTATATAGTGAATATTTTTTTCGAACGAATTCAGTCACTGTCAGTAGTATTGATACAAACGGACCTTTTCGAAATTCCGAATCAACGGAATCAAAATGATTCACTGTTTTGAATCGCCGCACACTGACGACATCTGCTGCTCAAAACACTGGAAATGCAACGAGTACAACTAACACTTGTAATGACAACGTCTACAAACAGCAAATGTTTTCATGAAAGTGGAATCTGATACATGACTGCTAAACTAGGGAGATAATTGAGGCCCAGAGATTGAGTTTACATAAATTTTTCTTTCTACCAAACAGAAAAACTCCTGCTGAAGCAACTGAGATCCACGTGTCACACTATTAAAAAGATGGCATTAATTAAAGAGGAGAGTGAAGACATAAAGATTGAAGAAACATTCAGAGTCAAACATGAAGATACTGAGGAACAAACAGGTTGGTTTTCATTCTCAAAGATCCTTATTAAAATGTCCAGCTCAATAGAAAAAAAAAAAAAAAAATTTTGTGTAACATTAAACAGTATCTACTTTTGATTAGAAAACAATGAAAGCGGTATCTGACAAAACACTTTATTTTGCTTGAAGCAAACAATGACACTTCAGTTTTTTACTTGACATTTGTTATAACTTTAAGTGATTTTTTCTGCTATCATCAAAAGTGTGATATTAAAATGTAAATAGCACTGAATGTTCATTACAACAAGCAATACATAATCATATTTCAGAAACACCAGCTTGTAGCTTGTTAATTGAAGATATAAGACAGCCACCTAGTAGTGCATTACAATAGTCCAGTCTAGACGTCATGAATGCATCAATTAAATTTTCTGCATCAGAAACAGGTAACATGTTCTGTAATAGTTTACCGTAAAAGTTACTCATCTTGTATTTTAAATACGAAATTATGTTACATGTACTTTGTTACTCTCCAACTCTGGAGCCAAACAATAAAATAGAAACCGAAAATCACTCATCGTAACTTCTGTGGGTTTAATTAGAAGATTTACTTAAAAGCTGCTTTTAAATTCTCTCGCGTGAAAATAAATATGACAGATTTTGTGTTTTTTAAAGGAGCTAAAGTTTTTTAATAATTAAATGGTAGTTATGATAAAAGCACAACAATATATGTTACAAATAATTGTTTTTAATTATAGCTTTAAGTAATGGCTAAAATTGGAAGGAAATGCATTTAATAGAGACAGATCAGTGGCAGTATTTGTATCAATGAGACTGTTTTTCATTAACAACAGGCTACTTGGTGGGAAGATGCCAATAAGCCACATATTTTAAATCTACAATCTTTGTTGTTTTACATTCCATTTACATTTTTTAATATGGAGATTTAATTTGAAATTGTTTATTGCCAAATAGTTTTTAATTAATTGACAGCACTAGTCTAAATGTTTTGGTGTCTGTTGCTTTGTGCCCTTAAACTGTTGTTAACTTTAAATTTTTCTTATTTCACCTCAGACCTGATGGCACTGAAGGAGGAGAATCAAGAACTCAATGAAACAGAAGAGAAAGATCAAAATGAGAAATATGATTTCAAAACTGAAGAAAAATCAATTAGTTGCTCACAGAATAAAAATACTTACTCACCAGCAAAAAACCCCCCACAAAATACAAACCTTAATTCTAACATGAGAATTCACACTGGAGAGAGACCTTACAGCTGCCAACAGTGTGGGAAGAGTTTCTCACGAAATGGAGATCTTAAGACACATCTTAAGAAAATTCACAATGAAAAGAATCCGTTAATATGCCCTCAGTGTGGAAAAAGTTTTATGCACAAAAATAACCTTACTGCCCACATGAGAGTTCACACTGGAGAGAAGCCTTTCATCTGCAAACTGTGTGGGTATAGTTTTACACAGAAACAATACCTTACTGTCCACATGAGAATTCACACTGGAGAGAAGCCTTTTATCTGTAAACTGTGTGGGAAGAGTTTTACACAGAAACAATACCTTACTGTCCACATGAGTGTTCACACTGGAGAAAAGCCTTACTCCTGCAAACTGTGTGAGAAGAGTTTCTCACGAAAAGGAGTTCTTAAGACTCACATGGTAATTCACACCGAAAAGAAGCCATTCATATGTCCTCAGTGTGGAAAGAGTTTTACACTGAAAGGTGCACTTGATGTCCACATGAAAATTCACACTGGAGAGAAACCTTTTACCTGCCCTCAGTGTGGAAAGAGTTTCTCATATAAAGCAAGTCTTACGATTCACTTGGGCATTCACACTGGAAAGAAACCTTTTACCTGTGAACAGTGTGAAAAGAGTTTCAAGCATAAAGTAAACCTCAAGATTCACATGAGAGTTCACACTGGAGAGAAACCGTACAAGTGTCTTCAGTGTGAGAAGAGTTTCACATGTCAAAGCAACATGAAACGTCATTTGCAAACTCATTCTGGGAAGAAACTGCCATTTTCTTCAATGCAAGAAGAGGTTTAGAAAAAGGAGCAAGTTCTACAATCATCTGCACGCTCATTTTGAAAGACAATCAATTGTAGTCAAAGTTGTAAAACATTGTTTTTCACTTACAGAAACAATCGTGCAGATGTAAGACTTCATCTGTGTTCTTTGTTCAAGAGTGTAACGAGAAAAAAAGCTATGTGAAATCAAGTCCATGTTCACACCGGAGCTGAATGTGGACCACATCTGAGCACCTTCATGCATCCTTCATTTTTATGCTATACCATGAGGCTTTTTATTTTGTTTTGTATTTGTATTTCTGACGGCAATACCTGACCATCTGCTTTACTGTAGTTTCAAAAATTGAGTGATTACAGTAGATTCCCTCAAATTGTGATTATGAATAGTGTCACTTAATTCCATGTGTGGATTTCTCTAAATCAAAATATTAGTCAAACTTTTTCCCCTTGCTGGGAAAAGCAAAAATTTAACTGGAAGATTACAAATGAATTGACATAAACTGAACAAAATTAATTGTTCCCACTGATTTTAAGTGTATTTTAGCTTATTGTTTAGTTGATCGCAATTTAATGTTGTAATATCTGTTTATGTTATTCTAGTTTTGTGCAGGTCTTTTTTTAATCAGCACAGTTCATTCTTTGTTGTGCTTCCAGTAGCCTGTATGTACAGTAGATATACGTACTGTTTCCTTTCTAATTCATTTGCTACAATAAACAATCCTCAGCAGTTTGCCTTCATTCATTTTCTTGATAATTATACATTGAAGAAAGTGTTTTTAAAAAATTGATTAAAAAGAAAAACGAGGAAAAAGAAAACACACAGTTGACAAACTCCAGTTGTAAGGTCATGCTGTTGCTAAGTAGATAGCATAGCGTATTTTAAATGCAGATATCATACAATACACTTAATATTAATTATCTAAACATTTTATCAGTACAAAAAAATGTAATTAAATATGATAAAATAATTTGAATAAAAAAAATGTTATTGTTAAGGTGAACGATTGTTTGCATCTTACCGCCCATTGATTTAAATAAGCTCCGCACTGAACGATGTTGCAGAAGTGCATTTTTTAATTGCCGTTGCCATGGATACAGTAATTGAACCAAGCCATTGATGTCTCTCTCTAAATTACTAACAGCGAATAAAAATAATAAAAAGTTTTTGTTTTTTTTAAACCAAAACTTTCAGAATATACTATATTTATATTTATTAAAGATGTTATATTATGTTGAAATTTTTATAATAAATATATTAGGAAATCATAATATAATTTATGTAATGTATATAGTACTGGTAAAATGCTCTCTTGTTTTTGTAGAGATTTGACAGGAATAAGATGCAGAAGATAAATGTACTGTAAAATATCATTTATTGCGGTTATTAAAGCTGAATTGTCATTACATAAGCATTTTTCATTACATAAACTGTTATGGACTGTAGAGAAAATGAAACAGTTTGGGTCTTAATTTAAGAATTACAGACTACCCTATAGTAAAGGCTTCATTCCTTCAGATTTACCTCACTTCCTGAGAGAATTTTGTGTTGATTTGTGTACACAAACCAATAACATTTCATTCTGCATGGGAAAAGTTTGCATCTATTTGGTGACTGTCACAGCACTCAATGGTTGAGTAAGCACATAACGGAGTGGGTAACAACACTCAAGACAAGACTCTCAAAGTCACAACCACTAAATGAGGAAAGAGGAAACTAAACAGGAACAACAGAATCACAAATGCATAACCATAGAAACTAACACTGGCAGACGTAACAGAATGTAAACGAACCAATGAAAAAGTGCACAGACCGTTTTTTTTAAACGAAAAATGTATTTCCAAAAAACTGTAAATAAAGTGCATATATTTACTACAAAAAGAGAAATGAGTAGATCAATATATTACGACTTCATTAAGTGCTTACTTCCACTGAAGAAAGTAGTGCAAGCACTCACCCTGAAAAGGAAAATATAAGTGAAATGCAAATCTTTTGTATTTTGAACAAAATCAAAGAAAACGCCTCGGGTTTCGTATGAAACCCTAGTTCCTCGAGGGAACGAGACGCTGCGTCAAACGCTTTGGGAACGCCTCCAGCGTGAATATGCTCTGAATCATGTGTCTAATCCGTCCAATAGGAAAGCGCGTTGTGACGTCACGGACAGGGTGACGTCATGAACCAGGAAACTATAAAGCACACGCGGTGAATGCAGTCGGCAGCTTCTGCCACCAGGAGCGCTGCAGGGATGCCGAAATTGTGGAAGGCGACATAGAGTCTCTTTCCCTCCAGGAACTAGGGTTTCATACGAAACCCGAGGCGTTCCCCTTCGGGAACGTCGCGCTGCGTCAAACGCTTTGGGAACGATATACCCACGCCACCAGAATTTCAAAGACCTGCTATATGTGAAGCAGGAAAAAGGGGCATGCATGCCCAATAATGGCTGCCGAAAGGCAGGAGAGAGGGGCGAAAGTAGCCCGAGAGGTGCTGCCCAATAGGCAGTGTAGATAAGGGCCTTAGCCCAAGGGCGAAAGTAGCCCAACATAAATACTGCTGATGAAGCAGGATAGAAAGGAGCCTCAGCTCACTGATAAATAAGGGCGAAAGTAGCCCGGAGTATTTACTGCTGATAAAGCAGGATAGAAAGGAGCATAGCTCACAGATAAATGAGGGCGAAAGTAGCCCGGAATAATTACTGCTGATGAAGCAGGATAGAAAGGGGCATTAGCTCACTGATAAATAAGGGTGAAAGTAGCCCGAGAAGTGCTGCCCAATAGGCAGAGTAGATAAGGGCCTTAGCCCAAGGGCGAAAGTAGCCCAGCATAAATACTGCTGATGAAGCAGGATAGAAAGGAGCCTTGGCTCACTGATAAATAAGGGCAAAAGTAGCCCGGAGTAATAACTGCTGATGAGGCAGGATAGAAAGGAGCATTAGCTCACTGAAAAATAAGGGGCGAAAGTAGCCCGGGGTAATTACTGCTGGTAAAGCAGGATAGAAAGGAGCCTGAGCTCGCTGATAAATAAGGGCGAAAGTAGCCCAGAGAAATTGCTGCTAATAACGCAGGATAAGAAGGGGCTTCAGCCCACAGATAGATAAGGGCGCCATAGCCCTGGAGAGATAATCTTTTACAGAGAGGATAGGGGAAATCACCCCGCGTTAGAGGGCCCTACTCGTGGTAGGAACATCAGAAAGTAAGGCCTGAGAGCCAGGGGTATGAGGGAGGCCTAACTCGTAGAACCTCACAAATGTAAGTGGCGTGGACCATCCCGCAGCGTTACATATGTCCTGCAGGGAAACCCCTGCCAGGAAAGCTTTCGTAGCCGCAACCTTGCGGGTAGAGTGAGCCTTGGCTTCCAAGGGCGAGGGAAGACCAGAGGACTTGTACGAAAGAGAAATGGCATCCGAAATCCACCGACTTAGGGTTTGCTTAGAAGCTGGAAGACCTCTATTGTGAGGACCGAAACACACAAACAATTGGTCCGTCTTCCTCCACAGGTTAGCTCTGTGGACGTATGTGTCCAGCGCTCGAACCGGACACATACAGTTTAGCTTCTGTTTTCCTGGTTCCAAGTAAGGGGGAGGACAAAAGGCCTGGAGCACTATGGGCCGCGGTACAACGGAGGGAACCTTGGGCACGTAGCCCGGTTTGGGGTGCAGAAATGCTTTGACCATCCCAGGTGCAAATTCCAGATAAGAAGGGGCCACAGAGAGGGCCATAAAGATCACCAACTCTCTTTAGAGAGGCAGTTTTAAAGGACAACAGTTTGTCCGAGATATCTTCGATAGGCTCGAAAGGAGGATTAGCGAAAGCCTCCAGTACCACAGCCAGGTCCCACGTAGGGACACATGAGCGCATCGGGGGCCTTAGCCTCAGCGCACCGCGGAGGAAGCGTGACACCAGGGGAAGTGTCCCGAGGGAGGTAGCGCCGAAGGGAGCATAGAAGGCATCTATGGCCGCCACGTAGCCCTTGAGCGTAGAGTGTGCATTACCAGCTGTAAGGCGGGCTTGCAAAAAGTCCAGCACTGAACCTACTGGGCAGTGAACTGGGTTAATGTGGTGTTGATTGCACCAGAGAACCAAAACATTCCACTACCCGGTGTATATCTTCCTCGTCGAGGCAGCTCTGGATTGGAGTATGGTCCCAACAACCTCGGTTGAGAGACCTGAAGCTAAAAGATGTGCCCCCTCAGGGGCCACACCCACAGCTTCCACAACTCCGGGCGGGGGTGGAGAATCACACCCCCTGCTTGTGGGAGAAGATCCCTTTGATTTCCCAATGAGGGCCGTCTAGGAGAGAAACTAGGTCTGAGAACCATGCTCAGCTGGGCCAGAATGGAGCCACTAGTAGTAGGCGGATTCCATTCCGGCGTACTCTTTCCAGAACTCCTGGGAGCAAAGCGATCGGGGGAAAGGCGTACAGACGAAGCCTCGGCCACGTCTGTACCATAGCATCCAGTCCCAGGGGAGCTGGATGACTCAGAGAGAACCAAAGGGGACAATGTGTTGTCTCCTGGCTCGCAAAAAGATCCACTTGGGCTTTCCCAAACTTGCTCCAAATGACTTCCACCACCTCTGGGTGAAGTCTCCATTCCCCGGGCCTCAGCCCCTGCCTCGACAGGACGTCTGCTCCCACATTGAGATGTCCAGGAATATAAACTGCTCTTAGCGAGAGGAGTTTTCCCTGGGACCACACAAGGATCTGGTGTGCCAGCTTGTTCAAGGGGCGCGACCGCAGACCTCCTTGGTGGTTGATGTAGGCTTGGTGATTTCTGAGGTCTGGGAGAAAGTGTTTCAAAGCTAGAAACACGGCCTGCATTTCCAGGCAGTTGATGTGCCTCAAAAGTTGGTGTCCGCTCCACAGACCTTGGGCTGAGCAGCCACTCATGACCTCTCCCCAACCGGTGAGGGAGGCATCCGTAGTTAATGTTAGACGATGACATGGAGCTCCTAACACTGGGCCCTGAGACAGGAACCAAAGCTTCTTCCATATGTCTAAGGCACAAAGGCGGTGCCACGTGAACTTGATCATATGAAAAGGGTTGCCCCTCGGGGAAAACCCTTTGGTCCTGAGCCACCACTGTAAAGGTCTCATGTACAGCAGGCCAAGAGGTTTCACGTTGGACGCAGCTGCCATGAGGCCTAGCAGAACCTGAAACTGCTTTACAGTGAGTAAGTGGCCTAATGTGACTCTCTTGACCGCCTTGAGAATTGACTCTATCCATGCGGGGGACATATGTGCCCATATCGTGGTCGAATCCAAAACTACTCCTAGATAAGTGGTTCTCTGAGACGGAGAAAGAACACTTTTCTTGGAGTTTAGTCTTAACCCCAGAACTTGTGTGTGGGCTAGAACGACATCTCGATGTCGGACCGCCATTTCTTTTGACTGTGCCAGTATAAGCCATGGTCGTCTATGTAATTCAATATGCGGATGCCCTGGAGTCGCAGAGGAGCCAGCGACGCATCCACACATTTGGTAAAAGTTCGGTGTGAGAATGCTAGGCCGAAAGGAAGAACCCTGTACTGGTAAGCTTGCCCCCAAAAGCGAACCTGAGGAACTTCCTGTGTTGAGGAAGGATGGAGATGTGAAAGTAAGCGTCCTTGAGATCTATTGTGACAAACCAGTCCTCGGACCTGATTTGAGATACCACCTGCTTGACAGTAAGCATTGTGAACTTGAGTCTCAGCACTGCACGATTGAGCAGCCTGAGGTCTAAAATAGGACGCAGACCTCCATCCTTCTTTGGAACAATGAAGTAGCGGCTGTAGAACCCGGACTCTCTGAGACAGGGAGGGACCACCTCGATGGCCCCCTTCTTAAAGAGTGTCTCTACTTCTTGTTCCAAGACCAGAGTCTGCTAAGGGGCCACCGTAGTGGCTAGAACCCCTTGAAAGGGTGGCGGACGAGCGCCAAATTGGATTTTGTAGCCTTTTTCTACAGTTCGCAGGACCCATTGAGACACATTTGGCAGAAGTGTCCATGCTGCTAAATTTTCTACTAAGGGAATCAGCCTCTCGAGGCTGACCTCTGGTGGTCTTAGAGATGATGAGCCCCTCTGCATCGCGGTGCAAACGGGCGGATTTAAAGAGAGGGGCTCTTGAGGGACCGCTGCGCCCTGAAGCACCAAAGGTGGCAGGGTAAGCAGACCGGTCTCTCGAAGGCACTGGGGGATGTACTTTTCCGCAGGGGGGCCTGCCCTCATGAGCCCTGGGCAACTGGCGTCAGGGCTTCTTCGTCGAGGACTTCTTCGCCTGAAGGATGGCCCTCAGGTCGACCTTAGGCTTAGAAGCCCCCGACTTGGAGCGCCTACGGGTCTCCCTTTGACCTCTTTGGGGAGGAGCCCGCATAGCGACGCTCCGCTTCTGTTCGTCCAGCAGCCCCGGAGCCTGAGCGGCGAGGAAGAAATCTCTGGAATGCTGAAACCTGTCGACGACAGATGACACTGCGTAGCCGAACAGGCCAGTAGTCACAAGCGGGGCATCTAACAGATAGGCCCTGTCTCGGTCTTTCATATTTGACAGGGTCAACCAGAGATGTCTCTCTGCGGCCACCATAGCTGCCATAGACCGCCCAATGGCACGTGCGGTAGCCTTGGTAGCACGCAGAGCGAGGTCAGCAGTACGACGGAGCTCACTCACATCGACTGCTGCCCCTTCCTCGCCCTCATCGAGCTCCTTCAGCAGGTCGGACTGATATGCTTGGAGCACTGCCATGGTGTGTAGACACGCTCCGGCCTGACCTGCCGCCGAGTACCCTTTCCCCAGCAAAGATGACGATGCCGAGCTGGGGGACAGATAGCTAGAAAGCGTCTGCTCTACCTGTGGCATCGCCCCATAACCGTGCTCACGTGCCCCAGCCACATTGCAATATGTGGGGGAGTGAACACGGGTCGAGAATGGCTTGGCCCACGATCTCGATACCTCAGTATGGAGATCGGGGAAGAACGGTAAGCCCCAGCGTAGAGCTACAGATTTGGAGGGCAGAAACCTTTCATCTAGTTTTGATCTTTTACTGCTCTGAACTCCGGTCACAACGTCCGGCCAGTCGATGTTTAATTTGGCAACGGCTCGTGTGACCACCTCCACAAACTCCTCGTACTCGACAGGCTGGGAGGGTGTAGAACCAGCCTCCTCGACCATCTCCATGTCCTCCTCCTCAGAGGATGATAGACGGAGGGTCGAGCGCTCCTCCTGGGGGGAAGAAGCCGCAGTGTGGGCTTCCACACCAGAGAGAGGCAAGGATCTGGCAGAGGAGGATGGAGAAAGGGGTTCACCCGTCTCCAAACTCG
The DNA here is from genome assembly GCF_049309525.1 of Garra rufa. NCBI lineage: Eukaryota > Metazoa > Chordata > Actinopteri > Cypriniformes > Cyprinidae > Garra > Garra rufa. The sequence continues at coordinate 35,754,861 of NC_133366.1, read as the reverse complement.
ATACCAGATCCATCTGCGATCCCCGCTCTGCCTCAGCAGAAGCGGGACCTGATCCACGGGGAATGATGGCGAGGGCTCCTTCCTCGAAAAGAGCCCTCCGGGAGCGAAGCGTGGGGAGAGGAAGCTGCAAAAAATGCACGCAGTCAGCCTCCTCAAAGGCTGACTGGGCATGCGTCGCCCCCAAGCAAGAGACACAAAGCGAGTGTGTGTCCTCAGCCGTGATATGTCTTTGGCATGGAGGAACACAACGCTTGAAACTCTTGCGATCGCCCATTATTGCTTTTCCTATCTACTCAGTACTCAAATAAAAGTAGAGCAAACTGGCTCTGAAAAACAGCACTGAGGGACAAACACATTCACATAGAGCGCGACTGAAAGACAGAAGCTGCCGACTGCATTCACCGCGTGTGCTTTATAGTTTCCTGGTTCATGACATCACCCTGTCCGTGATGTCACAACGCGCTTTCCTATTGGATGGATTAGACACATGATTCAGAGCGTGGTCACGCTGGGGGCGTTCCCAAAGCATTTGACGCAGCTCGACGTTTCCGAAGGGGAACTAAAGTGCTTGCTTCCTCTGAAAAGGAAATATAAGTGTATGAAGTTTATACAAAATATTTCTATCTCTGCCACAAAAGAAAAATGTAAAGTGCTCACCCTGAAAAGGGAAATGTAAATTAAGCATACTTATCTGAGAAAAAAAGCAGACATTGGACAGCATTACTGCCAGAACCAAGTTTCCTTTTTTTTTCTTCTTATTTTGGATTACAGATGATCCTGCAAGCCATCCAGTGGCCCCAACCACAGCATACAGAAGACAGCGGCGTCAGTGTATATATATTACTAGATGGTATTATTTACAGGGTTCGTACAGACAATGAAATTTTTTTTTCCAGGACTTCAAGCACTACTTTTTTGATTTTTAAGGACTGCAATCAGAGATCTCACTTATCGAACAATGTCTTCTATTTCAAATTCTAAAAAAAAAATAGAAATAGATAAATAAAATTGTAGGGATTAGGTACATTTAATTTAGCTCAAAGGGAATCGAATATGATTCAATAGGGAATTTGAACAGAATCGCTGTTTTACGGCTGTTCAGAGTCGACCCGCGATTCATTAAACGAGCCGTGTAACAGAAACTCTGCAATGGATATTACTATCCAGAATATAGTGAAAACACTATATATTAGCACAGTAGCAAAATCGAGAGTTTAAGACATTAACTTGTAAGCACGAAACACAAGATACTTATCTTTTCTAATAAAAATATGATTTTATTGGATAAACCTAACACATACAAACTAATTTACATAAACACACGCATTCACACAGGTTGCAGAAAGAGAAAGTGAGGAAAGAATGAGTTTAAAGGAATGAAAATATGAAGTCCCAAGTTTATAGCAATATGTGCAATTGCTTAGACCTGAACAACCATCAATCACTTAATTAACCCTCATATTGAGTCTCTCAAAGAGGTTATTAAACTTTATATTGGTTGGTCGATGTGATGTCTTCTTGGGGGTTGGCTGGATATGCAGAGTTGTGCGTTGGTTAAAGTTCAGGTCAGCATGGACGTTTGGGTAGCGGCTCGAGGCAAAACTTAACTAGAACACGAAACTCTCAACGGAAAGAAATAAAAGAATTAAAGTAAAAGACAGAAGTGTAACGATCTCCTCATGTTTCCATTAGAGGAGCAGCTGGCGTGCAGGCCAGGGAGCGTTCATCATTGAACACAACGCAGCGGCACAAGAGAGTGAGAGCGTAAGAGTAAGAGAGTAAAAGAGTAAGAGTGATTTGATGGTGTCCTGAGTATTTAAACTCAGCTTTTGGACACATCCCAAATGGTGTCTTCACCAATTAGAACATTGTCCTAAGTCGGGGTACTGCTGGTTCCTCCGCCCAAACCATAAATCACAATGTTATCTGATATTTTTTATCATCATTTTAGGTGTATATGTGAACAGGCAGTTTCCTTTGCCATACTGTGAATGTAAGGATGTGTTCTGTGAGAAATGAAAGGTCAAGAGGGTGTAGAAAGAATTTAGTCTGTGTCCTGTGCGTGGGGGAGCCATCTTCAATCAAACTAACGATCCATTCAAGAATAACATTACATCTCTACAGTTCTACTTACCCGGCTCTGCACGTCAACATCTTCATTGCTCTGCTGTTTTGTAAATAAACCTCGTTGTGTTCACTTACCTCTCTCTCGTCCGTCTGCTTCCTTAACAGAAGCCCGGACCAAGACAGCATCAGCATGAGCAATATGGATCCGTTTCAAGAACTGGTAGACTCTCTTCGGAAAGTGTTATTAGGATCTTCAACCTCCATTCCTTCAGCACCTCCTCCCACAGCTCTACCGGAACCCAGCACTTCTTCGGCACCCGTTCCATCCAGTCCCATGGCCCGACCAGCACCCTACTCAGGCGGGGCGGAGGAGTGCAGCGGATTTCTATTACAATGTTCATTGATTTTCACCATGCAACCTGCTTTGTATCCTACAGATCAGTCCAAGATCGCTTTCATCACGTCATTACTCACCGGACCCGCTCTGAAATGGGCTGACACCATCTGGCGCCAGGCCGGGCCAGCAACCAGTACCATTCAAAATTTCATCGCTCATTTCAAAGAAGTTTTTGGGAGGTCAGATGAGGCGATCTCCGCTGGGGAACAGCTTTACCACTTGAAACAAGGAGGTATGACCACTCAAGAATATGCATTATGTTTACGTACTTTTGCTGCTGCCAGCGGATGGAATGAGCGATCTCTGTTAACCACGTACCGGCTCGGTTTGGAACCCAAACTTCGTCTGCAATTAGCAGCTTTGGATGATTCAATGGGCCTGGAAAAATTCATTCAACAGTCACTTCGATGTTCCGATCGCATCAATTCTTACCAGACCAACACCGAAACTGCTGCTACTGCACTCCTCCGTTCATCTGAGTCTTCCAGTCCTCCAGAACCCATGATATTGGAAGCTGGCAAACTCACCGCGGCTGAGCGACAGAGAAGGCTGACCCGGGGTCTGTGTATGTACTGCGGTGCCAGCGGACATGTCCGTTTGAACTGCCCCCTTCGTCCAGTTCGATCCTTGGTGAGTGGTCTGTGTTCTGAAATTGAAAATCTTCACCCGCTGACTACCAATGTTCAGTTGTCCACTCTGTCGTCTTCTATTACAGTCACGGCTCTCAACGACTCCGGGTCAGCAGGAAACTTCATCTCGGGCACCCTCTGTCGCCAGCTGCAACTCCGTACCGAAGCATTATCTGCAGTTTACCAAATCCAACCCATAACCAACAAACTCACAGCTCGAACACGGATCCATTGCAAATGTGAGAACGTCACCCTACAGATTGGAGTTCTTCATAAAGAGTCCATTCAGTTTCTGGTTCTGGAGGGCGCCTCCATGGACATCATACTAGGGCGCCCGTGGCTGGTGAACCATAATCCCATCCTCTCTTGGGGCAATGGCGAAATCGTGAAGTGGGGACCCGGATGTTCCACTAGCTGCTTTCCAGAACTTCCACGTCCTGTCCTGAGATCCTTACCTCTATACGTCATGTCAGTTGAAAGTCCTGTCGAGAAACAATCCATTCAGATCCCAGACTGCTACTCTTCCTTCCAGGATGTGTTTTGCCCCAAGAGAGCTTCCCAGCTACCTCCACATCGGCCATGGGACTGCGCCATTGACCTAGTTCCGGATGCTCCAATGCCCAGAGGTAAGATCTACCCATTATCGCTTCCGGAGACTAAGGCCATGGAGGAGTACATACAAGAAGCTCTGAGTCAGGGGTACATTCGGCCATCTACGTCACCCGCAGCATCCAGTTTCTTCTTTGTGGCGAAGAAGGATGGAGGGCTGCGGCCATGCATCGATTACTGAATCAAGGAACCGTCAAATTCCGCTATCCACTTCCTCTCGTCCCTGCGGCCCTTGAACAACTCCGAACGGCCAAGATATTCACCAAGTTGGACCTCCGCAGTGCCTACAACCTTGTGAGAATACGTGAGGGGGACGAGTGGAAGACCGCGTTTGTGACTCCAACCGGCCACTATGAATATCTTGTCATGCCCTATGGATTGGTCAACGCCCCCTCCGTATTTCAAAATTTCATCCATGAGGTACTCCGGGAGTTTTTACACCACTTCGTGGTAGTCTACATAGACGACATCTTGATCTACTCCCGGAGTGAGGCCAAACACCGCCAACACGTTGCGGAGGTCCTGCAGAGACTCCGGAAGCATCAATTGTATCTCAAGGCTGAGAAAATGTTCATTTCATCTTCAGTCAGTACAGTTTCTGGGATATGTCATTGACCAGCAAGGAGTTCGCATGGACGAGAGGAAGGTATCTGCAGTCGTCTCCTGGCCAGAACCCACTACCGTCAAAGCACTACAAAGATTCCTCGGATTTGCAAATTTCTATCGTCGCTTCATCAGAAATTACAGCCTAATCACTGCTCCCCTAACCAATCTGTTAAAAGGAAAACCTTGGACTCTCCAGTGGACTCCAGATTCTGCCGCAGCCTTCCAGTCCCTCAAGACTTCTTTCACGCAAGCTCCACTCCTGACTCACCCTGACCCAGATCTCCCTTTCGTGGTGGAGGTGGACGCTTCCACTACTGGCGTCGGAGCTGTCTTGTCCCAACACCACGGTACTCCTCCATTACTCCACCCATGCGTCTATTTCTCTCGGAAGGGAACTACGACTTCGGCAACCGCGAGTTACTGGCCATCAAGCTCGCTCTGGAGGAGTGGCGACATTGGCTGGAGGGAGCTCTACACCCGTTCCAGGTCATCACTGATCATAAAAATTTGCAATATCTTCGAGACGCCAAGAGGCTCTGTCCCCGTCAAGCACGTTGGGCCCTATTCTTTTCCCGGTTCCACTTCAAGATAACTTATCGACCAGGTCCCAAAAATGTCCGAACAGACGCTCTATCAAGAATCCATGATAACCAAGAGTCTCCAGAAACGTCCACATCTATACTTCCGGAAAACATCATTGTCTGTCCCATAAACTGGTCCAGTCCTCCAGCCGTCACCACTCCAGAAACCAGATCTCCGCCAGGCTGTCCACCAGGTCGTCAATTCATTCCGCGGGACCAGCGGGTAGACCTTATCCACTCCACGCACACATCCCAGGGCACTGGACATCCAGGGGCCAACAACACCCTCTCGCTGCTTTCAGAGCGCTTCTGGTGGCCTGATATGGCAAGGGATGTGAGGCGATATGTCCAAGGCTCCAAGTAATGTGCCATCTCAAAGAGTCCACGACATCTACCTGCAGGAGAGCTCCATCCCTTGCCCGTCCCGAACCGTCCCTGGTCACACCTAGGAGTGGATTTCATGACCGACCTCCCTCCTTCAGACGGCCATACCTGCATCCTAGTCATTGTGGATCGTTTTTCCAAGTTCTGTCGACTTCTATCCCTGAAGGGTCTCCCTACTGCCCTGGAGACCGCTGAGAAATTATTCAATCACGTGTTCCGATACTATGGTATCCCTGAAGACATCGTATCGGATAGAGGACCCCAGTTCATCTCTAGAGTCTGGAAGGCCTATTTCCAACTCCTAGGTGTGACCGTAAGCCTCTCATCAGGATACCACGCTCAGACAAACGGACAGACCGAAAGGAAAATCCAAGAGTTGGGACGGTTCCTTCAGACTTTCTGTCATGGTCACCAGGACTCCTGGAACCAGTTCCTGGGCTGGGCAGAATACACCCAGAATTCACTGCGGCAACCCACTACAGGACTCACACCATTCCAGTGTGTGCTAGGTTACCAACCGCCACTCTTCCCCTGGAATGGTGAACCATCACAGGTGCCCGCAGTGGATCACTGGTTCCGGGAGAGCGAGAGAGTCTGGGACGAGGCTCATCACCATCTCCAAAGGGCAGTGCGCAGAACCAAGGTCGTCGCCGATCGCAGGAGGATTCCAGGTCCCTCTTATGCTCCTGGTCAGAAGGTCTGGCTCTCTACCAAAGATATTCGTCTGTGCCTGCCCTCGAAGAAACTAAGTCCCAGATTTGTTGGCCCCTTTACCATCTTGGAACAGGTCAACCCCGTCACCTACAAACTCCAGCTTCCACCTCAATACCGGATTCACCCCACATTTCACGTCTCACTATTGAAACCTTTTCACCCTCCTGTTCTTCCCTCTACAGAACCTGGCCATGAAGAGGAACCCCCTCCCCCCTTGGTCCTGGAAGAAGGTTCCATATACTCTGTTCGGGAGATCCTGCAGTCCCGACGTCGCGGTGGTGTCCTAGAATACCTAGTGGACTGGGAAGGATACGGACCAGAAGAGAGGTCATGGGTACCTAGAGATGACATACTAGATCCTGCTCTTCTGGAGGATTTCCACAACACTCATCCTGAGTTACCAGCACCTCGGGGATGAGGTAGACCACCACGACGTCGGAGATCTCGGCCCTCAGGAGCGGGCCCTGGGGAGGGGGGTAATGTCACGGATTGGCCAGGTTCTTCCACCTCCCTCACACAGCGATCACTCTCACCTGAATACTAATGTCACGCACATGCACGCAATCAACGCCAGCACACAAAAGTACACCACGCACAGCTCTCAGTGTCCGGGCTCGTTTGTTCGAAGCGGACTCATTGTGCAACTCTGCCAAAGTTCACAAAACCTACCTTGCTACTTACCTGTGACTACTTACCTGTTTATCTGCACTGTTCCAGTCTGTTCCTAGATCGACCGCGTCCAGTCTCCAGTGTGCGTGTGTGCCATAAGTCGGCGTCTCAAACACCACCGGCGTGTGTGTGTCTCTCTTCGAAAGTCCTCCTCTCGTCGTTCCTGCAAAGAGAAATCATCTTCAATCAAACTAACGATCCATTCAAGAATAACATTACATCTCTACAGTTCTACTTACCCGGCTCTGCACGTCAACATCTTCATTTCTCTGCTGTTTTGTAAATAAACCTCGTTGTGTTCACTTACCTCTCTCTCGTCCGTCTGCTTCCTTAACAGCCAGGGTGTCAAGTGACAAATTTTACGACATGCTGGGCCTCTTGTGGAATTTGGGTTTGTAGTGTTTTCAAAACTTCGAATTGAATTGTCTGATCCTACAAAATATACTAATAAAAAATGGCAAAAAATGAAGCACACGTGTATTACTACTAAAGATTAAAGACTAAAAATTACAAAGTATGCTACACTTTTACTATAGTGAAACCACAGTTAATTTTCTTAAAGACTGAGAACAGACCATTTTTATTCGCAAACATGTCTTTATTTGTACAAATTGCTGCACAATCATTTAATTCCAAATTCCACACATTCAAATTGACATGCATTTATTTGTGTTTAGTAATGTACATACATAACATTTATGTAGCACATGGATAACTGTGTGTGTATCTATTAATCGTTTTGACTCTAAAATCATCCCATACATTTGAAACTCCATACAACAAAGTTTCATGTGAACACCTGACTTTTTGTGATGGAGACAACAGGTATAATCAGACTTCTTAATTAAATAAACATGGGGTGGAATAACCGAGGAAAGTACAACATAATGCAACTTGGATCAGACAACCAAAGACTGATTTAAATCACGCCAGAGGTGTTTATCTGGGGTTAGGACTTGGCTTCATGCAGACCAGTCAGGTTCTTCCACAATGACTGAATCAATCATTTCTCTATGAAGTTTGCCTTATACACAAAGGCATTGTCATGTTATAATAAAAAGGGTCCTGTCCAAACTTTTGCTATGAAATTAGAAATACCCTAGAACAGTGTTTCTCAACTCCAGTCCTCGAGGCCCACTGCTCTGCACATTTTGTATGTTTCTGTGTCTGACACACTCAGTTCAGTTCATGAATCTTTCTTCTAATGAGCTGATGATCAAAATCAGGTGCCTTAAATGAGGAAGACATACAAAATGTGCAGAGCAGTGGGCCACAAGGACTGGAGTTGAGAAACACTGCCCTAGAATATCAATATATACTTAAACATTAAGATTAATACTTATGGAAATGACTAATGTAGTCAAACCTGTTCATCAGATGGGGGTGTCCCAATACTTTTGGCAATATAGCGTGTTTTGGCTGTGTATGCTTTCTCATTTTGTGTGAAAATCCATCAATTCCTGCATAGATCAATATATTGTACCTGTAGTAAAACATAATGCTTTTTAATTGTAAACTCTTGATTAATGTTATAAATATCATTAAAACAGACATTCAAGTCTATAGAGCATATTACATTTATTGTTATGAGAATAGTCACGATACCTGATAAGCTTATGATTTGTATCTACATGTACTAAGTACTTTGGGCATGGCACTGAGTATGTACGTCTGATGACACATCCCAACTGAGTCATACTTGCGAGAATCCCAAGACTATCCACTCGGTGCATTGCTGCTTTTACTTTGTTCCACTGCAGTCGATGACCTTGTGCCTCCAGTGTTCCTTTAATCAATCTGTAGCCTGCATGTGGCATTATTTCTTTGATTTGGGAAACAAGTCCATAAAGTTCTGCATCAGTGCAGGTACTATACAATCCCCTCCCTGATATATTGTTTTCGGCCATTCTTCTAAACAGTTTAGCCCGGGGAAACGCCCAGCAAATGTGAAATAGTTGTAACAGGCACTTTTGTATCTGCAGAAGATAGTCAATGTGTTCTGTAGACACTTCAATCCTTGGACGTCCACCTGCACTTTGTCTTTACACCTGAACAACTGAATGTGAAAACTGTGAGCGTCTGTGATTCTGGATTGCATTATGTAGTTCAGTTAATCTTCCTGTCACCTAACATACATGTACTTGCTGTACCACAGCATCTAGAAATACTAATTTCTGCATACATACAAATTCCAAATAGTCAATGTCAAATTGGGGTTGCTGAAGAGCATATGTAACCCGTCCAAGTAATCTCTTTAGAATGTGGTCATGTGTTTATTCCTAAAATGAAATGGAATAAACATTTGTACTGACCATAAATTAATACAATGGTACACAAAGGAGTAAGCATTTACTTCATTATGACTATGACACTGTTGAAAATTCAGCATATGCTGGTTAGCTAGATTTTGTAGCATTAATGCTGGTTTGAGCTGGTTTATGGCCAGAATAAACCAGCTGAAAACCAAGATCCATAATTCAAAACCTACCTAATCAGCATATGCAGTTTTTTCCAAGTCATATTTTACTTAAGCTTGAAGATTTATCAACCAGTTATGTAGTTCATATGTAGTTATGTTATTTTGTTTGACTTACCCAACCAGCTTGTTGGTTTAAACTGGTATTATTCATTTCCCTCTACCCTTAGAAAGTAGAACATTTATGCGTACAAAATGACTTTAAACGGTGCACATTGATATAATTTTTAATTCTGCAGACACCAGTTGAAACACATTTTTCAAATCGCGTACACGTTAATGAATTGCACTGGGCCATGTTCGGAGGTTGTTGAGTGTGTGTGTGTGTGTGTGTGTGTGTGTGTGCACCAAAGCTGTGTGCTGCACAAATCACCTCACATGTTGTTTACAATGTTACTGAACAAGGTGATGTAAACAGCAAACTGCAAGTACTATTTGATGGTCAAACAAAAACAGTGGAAAAGTGCACTTTTAGATTACCAAAAGGGAAAGAATAACATGAACAGGCATCAAATTTGATCCCATAAAAATCCTACAGAAAATGTATGTAATGTCAAAAAATCCTAAAGCATTCCATTAAGAATTTTGTACAGGATTTTTATTAGAATTTCTATCATATTTTGGAACCGTTCCTATAGGATTTCGGTAGGAATATTCTTATAGGACAAGACAAATATTCTGTAGGATCATTTCTATAGGATTTTTTTATGGGTTCAAATTGGATGCCTGATCATCTCTTTATGGGATTTTTTTTTTTAAACTAAAGTTGCACTTTTCCACTTTTCTTGTTTTACTAACAAATTGTACTTGCAGTTTGCTGTTTACATCACCCTGATGTAGACGTTGTTAACTGTATGTTGCTTATCAGAAAATCTTAAAAGATTCTGATAAGAAACTGTACAGGATTATAATTGGAATTTCTATCTTCTATATTTTGGAACTGTTCCTATGGGATTTTGATAGGAATAGTCTTAGGATTCTTCAAAATTCTTGAAAGATGCTTTAAAATATAATAGGAACCCATTAAAATCCTGTAGAAATTATCCTACAGGATATTTATGTCTTGTCCTATAAGAAAATGCTATAAGATAATTCCTAATTAAATCCTTTAGGAATGGTTTCAAAATATGATAGAAATTCTGATTTGAATCCTGTAGAGGGTTCCTATTGGAATGTACATTAAGGTGAGTTAAATTCTTGAAAGATGCTTTAAAATCCTGTAGAAAGTATCCTACAGGATATTTATGTCTTGTCCTATAAGAAAATCCTATCAGACAATTCCTAATGGAATCCTTTAGGAACGGTTCCAAAATATGATAGAAATTCTAACTGGAATCCTGTAGGATTTTTGGACAAGGGATTCTAAAAATCAAGGATAATCCTACAGAACAAAGTAAAATTCCATTAAAATAAATCGTAATGTCCAATATGATTCTAAGAATCCAATAAAATCCTACAAGACAAAGTAATTCCATTAAAATAAATGAGAATGTCCAATAGGATTCTAACAATCCACTAAGGCCCTGAAGGATAAACTGAAATTCCAATAGGATTTTTTTGACAAGGGAGTCAAACACAGAAAGGACATTTACCTGTATCACCTGTTATATCTGTTCATTTAAGATATTTCCTGCAGCTGTTAACTTGAGGTGTTGGTCACTGACCTGCAAGTAAGCCTGTTTTCTTTAATTTTGTGTTTATTGAGATCGATACTGAGTTATTTATAACTGTATCACCTGCACATGTTTCAGATGCATGCGATCTGAGTTACATTAAAAATAATCCTGGCACTCACAAGTTTTACAACGGCATACACTGAACGGCATAGTGTTTCTCTCCATCCACCATGGCTTCCCAAGTTCCCTGGTCCACCATGGCCCCCTGAGCAGCACCCTAATCCACAATGGCCCCGCAAACTCCCTGATCCACCATGGCCCCCCAAGTAGCACCCTGATCCACCATGGTTCCCCAAGCTCTCTGATCCACCATGGCCCCTCGGGCAGCACCCTAATCTGTCATGGCCCCTCAAGTACGCTGATCTGTCATGGCTCCCCAAGCTCTCTGATTCACCATAGCCAGGCAGCACCCTGATCTGTCATGGCCCCTAGAGTACCCTGATTTGTCATGGCTCCCCAGGCTCACTGATCTGCCATTGCTCTTCAAGCTCCTTGAATCACTCTAGAGACCTTCTATGTCTCCATCAGTTAGCAGCCTCCAGGGGGCCAATCCCCCTCCACAGTTGATTATCTTACGGCGTGAGATGTAGCCTCTGGGAAAGGGGAGTTATATCAAGTTTATGGATTGATTTTGCCTTGTTTTTCACCTATCTTTCTGTTTGTCTTAAATGTCTTTATATTGTATTGGATATATGTTCCCCTGCCAATAACCCTTTGTGGATTTTTTTTTTTTTGACATATCTCGGACCCTAGGCTGACCACAGAGACGTGTTTTTTTTACAGCTGGTTTATGGGGCAGGCAGCGAGCGGATCGTGAAGAAAGGTCAGGTGAATGTGACACTTCATGTTTCAGCCTAGAATCGCTGATACAGCCTTTAATGTATAATTAACAAGAAAATAAATGAAGGCCAACTGCTTAGGATTGTTTATTTTAGAAAGGAAACAGTACTTATATCTACTGTACGCAGGGGCGTCGCTCGCAATTTTGGGCCCTATGACAAAATATGAGGTTGGGCCCCCCCTACCACACCAAAGCAGATCTCAGGGGGCCCCTAAAGGGCATGGGCCCTTAGAATCGTCCTAACTTTCCCCCCCTTAGCGGCGCCCCTGACTGTATGTACAGGCTACTGGAAGCACAACAAAGAATGAACTGTGTTGATTAAAATACAGACCTGCACAAAAATAGAATAATATTTTCATGCTTCTCCTGATAAAGGGGATAAGTGATTTTCAGTCCTTGAGCACAAACAGATGACAGTGGGTAAGTGAGTACTTAAATAATGTATTTTCAATAGGCCATTGTTACGTGTAGTTGCTACTAGATAACGCGTCAATGTTTCTATTTATTTACTTAATTGTTTGTATTCACATTTAGTGGTGCAATCAAGCTGCAATCAAGTTTACAACCTACACTACCAGTTGCATTTTAACAACAAAGAAAGTATGCAGCAAACTCAAATGAAGCTGAACAGGGCTGTAGCAGTGTACATATGCATATACCTCATTCATGTTCTAGACTAATATGTTATATTTATCTTTAAATTAAAAATGAAATTTATCCTCCTCTCTTCCCTCTCCAACCCACTTCTCATCCTTGGATCCGATGTTCTTCGTAAGCATCAGTCCAAACTTAGGGCAGCCGAGAGAAAATGGCACAAATCTAAGGATCCATCTGACCTGAGTATGTATCGGTTTCTGCTTTCATCTTTCTCTACTCAAGTACATACTGCCAAATCTTCATAATTCCACAACAAGATAAACAATTCTCCGGACACACGCAACCTTTTCAAAACTTTTAATTCACTGCTTTGTCCCCCTCCACCACCTCTCACCACTTCTATAACAGCTGATGAGTTTGTCACATTCTTTACAGACAAAACTACATCAATCAGTAATAAGCTCCACACATACGGGAACTAAAATTGACCACACTCATGGCTGGAACTCCCTTTTTTCTCTTTATGTCCTTACTCTGAGGCAGAGGTAACCAAACATCTCCTCTCCAGCCATCCGACGACATGTCCTTTAGATCCTATCCCCTCACACCTTCTCCAAGCAATCTCTCCTTCAATCCTACCAGCGCTCACACACATCATCAACACATCTCTTCTCACAGGCACTTTCCCCACTACATTTAAGCAGGCCCGGGTAACCCCACTGCTCAAAAAACCTACACTTAACACTTCACTCATTGACAACTACAGACCTCTGTCTCTCCTTCCATTTATAGCAATAACACAGAAATGAGCTGTTTTTAACCAGCTATCTTTATTCCTCTTACAGAACAATCTATTGGATGTTAACCAATCAGGGTTCATTAGTGGCCATTCAACTGAGACTGCGCTACTGTCTGTCACTGAAGCCTTGCGGACTGCAAAAGCTGATTCCAAATCATCAGTACTCATTTTTCTGGACCTATCTGCAGACACAGTGAATCACCAGGGGCCTCATGTACAAAGACTTGCGTTGAATTATTACTAAAACATTGCGTACGGACAAAGCTGTAAATGTGCGTACGCAGTAAAAAAATCAGATGTATGAAACGCAGGATGTACGCGGAATTCCACGCATATCTCTTTGTACATCCAAATTAACGTGAAATTGAGCGCATATGCACGAGCGCAAAACCCCTCCCTGCCTCCTCCCCCGTATTAATATGGTAATGACTCCACTTTGGCAAAACCAAACGAAAAAGCAAGCAAGAGAAACTTAACAGAATGTGATTTGAAGGTGCTCCTCACCGGTAGACCGGAGAAAAACTGTTATTTGCAAGTTTGTAAAAAAATAAAAAATAAAATAGAGTGGGAGAGTTTAGCTGACGCAGTTAACGCAGTGGGGTCTGAACATCGCACTATGAACGAATTAAAAAAGAAATGGTCCGATGTAAAGGTGCAGGTGGAGAACAGCGGCGACTTAGCCTACGTTTCAGCGCATCAGTCAGAGTCATAGAGCGCAAGCAGATGAACACTGTTGTCTTGTAATGGTAAAATATCTTGTTTGAATAAGTGCAACGTTGTCTTTATGAAATAAACAATAGTAGGCCTATGTCTATAAAGGTTCATATAAAGCCTCACCACACGGTGTGATGTTGACATAATGTGATTTAGTTTGACACAAAGCAACCGAGTGATCCTTGTCAGCTAGGTAAAATATTTTAGAAGAAATTTCTATTTTGATTTTATGGTTATCTGCTGAATTTGCTGATGCTTGTAAATTACATGATGTAATTTATTAACATTTCATCATATTATATAGCCTATATAGCCATTGAGAGGGACATCCCAGTGGATCGCAGTGTTGTTTGAATTAGTTTACATAAGATATATATATATATATATATATATACACATAAGATATTTACATACCCTCTATATGTATATTATCTGTATAAAAGTTATTAATACTAATTAAATATAAAATAAGAATATTATTGTGTGTTATTTTTTTTGGTGGTGGAGGGGTTGGGGGGGGGGTGCCCTTTTTTCAGTTTCAGCACATGCCCCTCAAAAGGTCTGTGCACGGCTCTGGTGCCACCGGCATTTCAGCTGCCCAATCGCCCGCTCTACAAGTGCGAGAATGAGCATCATTGTATCTGCGCTCTTGGTCAGTTTGTGGGTTGTTGAGGGGGGTTAACAGCCACGTCTTTAATGGATAACCGCGGTCTCCTGATATGCAGTTAAATAATTACGCTCAATAAAATAAAATAAAGTAAAACTTAGCTGTTTCCGATTCACGTATCCAAATTGTTCTTCAGATGGCGCCTTTATATCAATGTCCGTGCAGTCGATCGCTTGCGCTTACATTAGGATAACCGGTGATCGCTGCAAATTGCGCTTTGTTTGGCTGGTCAACTGCATGGTATGGAAATCTTATATACCTGCTAGACATGCGGATGATCCCGTCCCATACAGCTGGCATTGCACGGCTCAAAGATGACTGGCTTAACCCCGAGCGATCTGCCAGTTCCCTTTGGAAAGAACAATTTGCCAGGAAACCAAGCGTTATCAGCACCTGTAAGGGAACGGGTAATGCGTGGCTCCTCGCTGTCTCCAAATTTGGACCCAACTCAGCAAAGAGCTCCAAGAGGATAGCTCTTGGAAATCTGAAACAGCTTATAAGCCAGTCATCATCGTGGGCCAGAAAATCACTGTGATCCCTAAACGTTCCCTTCGGATTCGGCCATTGATGTATAAGGACAACATTGCCATAGACTAAGGGTTGTATACATTTGCAAATGCTTTTATATGTTCTAAATCACATAATTGGTAGAAAAATATTTTGTCAGTTAACCCATTTTATCAATTATAAATTAATAGCAATGTTTTTCACATGTGTTGGTGCGATACTTTGTAGTGTGCAATTTAACATATTGCCTCTAGAAGTCGCCAACGGAAATAAAACAAACACACGCACAAGAAATACACGTACGCCAGACATGATGTTGGCGCAGACCAACGCACATTCTCACGTTAATTTCATCGTTAGTAAATCCAAACGTGAGCGTGAAATCTGGCGTACGCAAAGTTTTTGTGCGTACGCAGCGTTGATACATGAGGCCCCTGATCCTCTTGTCCACCCTTTAATGGCTGGGCATCACAGGGACTTCACTTTGTCGGTTCAAATCCTACCTCTCTGGTAGGTCTTTCAGAGTGGCCTGGGGACGGGAGGTATCCAAAACTCATCAACTGGTCACTGGGGTTCCTCAGGGCTCAGTTCTTGGACCACTCCTCTTCTCTATATATACCACATCTCTGGGCCCCATCATACAGGCACATGGCTTCTCCTACCATTGCTATGCTGATGACACACAGCTATATCTTTCATTCAAACCAGATGATCCATCGGTAGCTGCACGGATCTCAGGCTGCCTGGCGGATATCTCTGCATGGATGAAGGAACACCATCTACAGCTCAATCTAGCAAAGACTGAACTCCTTATCTTTCCTGCCACTCCAACTTTACAACATGACTTCTCCATCCTGTTAGGTTCATCAACAATTACCCCATCGAGGTCAGCCAGAAATCTTGGTGTAATCTTTGACGACCAATTGACATTTAAAGACCACATAGCTAAAACTGCTCGATCTTGCAGGTTTGAATTGCACAACATCAGAAAGATCAGGCCCTTCCTAACAGAGCATGGAGCACAACTCCTTGTCCAGGCCCTGGTTATTTCCAGGCTGGACTACTGCAATGCTCTTTTAGCCGGTCTTCCAGCATGTACAATCAAACCTCTACAAATGATTCAGAATGCAGCAGCACAACTGGTCTTCAATGAGCCCAAAAAGGCCAATGTCACACCTCTCGGAAGTCTGATCCTCTAGTGAAAGATGCCTCATTGTACCACCACAGAGAGGCATGAAATCACTTTCCAGAACATTCTTGTTCAACGTTCCTGCCTGGTGGAATGATCTTCCCACCGCTATCCGGAATGCAGACTCCTTAACAGCTTTCAAACGACTGCTGAAAACCTATATTTAAAAAAATAAAAATAAAAAAAATTTGTGATCTTCCCTTTCTAGCCTATACTCTTCTAACAACACCTGATATATGGTATTTTTGAGCACTTCATATGTTGATCTGCCTCCTTAGGATGAATCACTTGCGGTATTCCCAATTTGTAAGTCACTTTGGATAAAAGCGTCTGCTAAATGAATAAATGTATATGTAAAGTCCATAAAAGTAAACAGATATTACAACATTAAATTGAGATCAACTAAACAATAAGCTAAAATACACTTAAAATCAATGGGAACAAGTCATTTTGTTTAGTTTGTCAATTTATTTATATCTTCCAGTTACATTGTTGCTTTTCCCAGAAAGGTAAAAGTCTGTCTCATATTTTGATTAAGAGAAATCAACACATGGATAAAGTGACATACTCTTCATAGTCACAATTTGAGGGAATCTGCTGTAAACACTTAATATTTGAAATTACAGTAAAGCAGATGATCAGGTATGGCCACAGTACAAAAAAAGCCTTATGGTGAAACAAAAAGAGATGAAGGATGCATGAAGTGATCAAATGTATCCCACAGTCAGCTCTGGTGTGAACATAGCCTTGATTTCACAAACCTTTTTTCTTGTTACACTCTTGAACAAAAAACACAGACAAAGTCTGACATTTGCATGATTTTTCACATGTATCTGTAAGTCTGTTGGAAAATAATGTTTTTATTACTTTGACTATAATTGAATGTCTTTCAAAATGAATGTGTTGATGATTGTAGAAATTGCCCCTTTTTCTAAACCTCATCTTGCATTGAAGAAAACAGCAGTTTCTTTCCAGAATGAGTTTGCAAATGACGTTTCATGGTGCTTAGACATGTGAAACTCTTTTCACACTGAAGACACTTGTACGATTTCTCTCCAGTGTGAACTCTCATGTGAATCTTAAGGTTTACTTTATGCGTGAAACCCTTTCCACACTGTTCACAGGTGTAAGGTTTCACTCCAGTGTGAATGCCCAAGTGAACCGAGGTTTCCTTCTCTTGAAAAACTCTTTCCACAGTGATGACACATGAAAGGCTTTTCTCCCATGTGAATTACTACATGATTCTTAAGATGTTCCCTCTCTGTGAAACTCCTTTTGCACTGATGACATTTAAAACTCTTCTTTCTTGAGGGAATCCTCATGTGATTATTAAGGTTTACACTTTGTCTGAAACTCTTCCCACATTGATCAATATAGTTTCTCTCCAGTGTGACTTCTTATGTGAGCCTTGAGATTTCCTTTATACGTGAAATTCTTTCCACACTGAGGGCAGGTAAAAGGTTTGTCTCCAGTGTGAATTCTCATGTGGACAGTAAGCGTACTTTTCTGTGTAAAACTCTTTCCACACTGAGGACATATGAACGGCTTCAATTTGGTGTGAATGTTCATGTGAGTCTTAAGAACTCCACTTCGTGAGAAACTCTTCTCACACAGTTTGCAGGAGTAAGGTCTCTCTCCAGTATGATTTCTCATGTGGATATTAAGATGATTTTTTAGAGTAAAACTCTTTCCACATTGATCACATTGGAATGGATTCTCTCCAGTGTGACTTCTTAGGTGAGTCTTAAGTTTTTCATTCCATGTGAAACTCTTTCCACACAGTTTGCAGATGAAAGGCTTCTCTCCAGTGTGAATTCTCATGTGGTCAGTATGGGTTTTTTTCCGTGTAAATCTCTTTTCACACTGAGGGCAGGCATAAGGCTTCTCTCCAGTGTGAATTCTCATGTGGACATTAAGGTTATTTTTCTGCGTAAAACACTTTTCACACTGAGAGCAGGTAAATGGCTTCTCTCCAGTGTGAGTTTTCATGTGGACAGTAAGGTTTTTTTTCTTTGTAAAACTCTTTCCACACTGAGGGCATATTAACGGCTTCTTTTCAATGTGAATTTTCATGTGACTCTTAAGATCTCCATTTCGTGAGAAACTCTTCCCACACTGTTGGCAGCTGTAAGGTCTCTCTCCAGTGTGAATTCTCATGTTAGAATAAAGATTTGTACTTTGTGTTTTTTTATTTATTTCTGGTAAGGAAGTATTTTTTATCTGTGAGCAACTGATTGATTTTTCTTCAGTTTTTAAATAATGTTTCTCACTTTGATCTTTCTCTTCTGTTTCATTGAGTTCTTGACTCTCCTCTTTCAGGGCCATCAGGTCTGAGGTGAAATAAGAAAAATGTAAGTTAACAACAGTTTAATGGCACAAAGCAACAGACATCAAAACATTCAGACTAGTGCTGCCAATCAATTTAAAAAGTAACAATTTGACATTGAATTCACATTGAATCTCCAAATAAATGTAATGTACCAATGTAACAAAGATTGTACATTTAAAATATGTGGCTTCTTGGCATCATTTAACAAAGTAGCCTATTGTTAATGAACACCAGTCTCATTGATATGAATACGTCTGATGATGTGTCTATGAAATGCATTTCCTTCCAATTTTAGCCATTATTATAGCCATAATTAAGTAACATTATATATTGTTGTGCTTTTATCACAACCACCATATAATGATAAAAAACCAACAGCTCCTAAAAAAAAAAAAAAAAAAAAAAAAAAACATTAATCATAAGTGTTGTCTCAGATCAAGCCACTCACAGAATCTGTACAATGAATTTGACGCCACATTGTAGAGGCCCCATCCAAGACTGTTGACAGACACAGCTGTCTTAAGCAGGGACCGAAATTAAGTTTTTGACAAAAATCCACCGGCCAAGCTTATTTTTTACCTGCCAAAATTCTAAACGATTTAACACAGATATATCGAAAGCATGTTATTCTGTATATTATGTGTGCTCCGGAAAGAGAGGAGTGACAAATAAAACATCAATAAGAAATAACTTTTTGGTCATTTTAGATTTTTTATTATAACTTGGAAATGTTTTTAATGAACTATCTGATCTAGTCAGACTACTCGTTTTCTTTGTCCATGAAATCTGGCCTCCTGCTTCTGACGCAGTCTTTGTGCCACAGCACAACGCTAAGGAATTTTTCTACTCTCCCGATCGGGCCAGTGGTTCAGATTTTTACTTGCCCTGCCAAAATTTTTACTGGCCCCACCAAAAAGAAAAATTAATATTTATTTCTTAGCCACATATTTTAATTTGTGTCAAAAGCCAAATATAACTATACATACACTTTTTATTCAGCATAACTTTTCTTTAAATACAATTGATAATTTAAAGAATTAAAGATGTATTTAAGATTTCAATAACTTAAAATATATGCCAGCAGGTGGCGGCACGAAACTGAAATTGATCACTGAATCATATTCATTTGATTCGTTTGAATGCATGGTTCATTCAAGAATAAAGCAAGTGACTCTCTTTATGAATGGGAAATTGAATCATTTCACTAGATTTGTTTAAAAACACATGTTCACTTATAAACGAAACACCGCTGTGTTTGAATGGAGACGCGCAGAGCCGTTGCACATCTACAATCAAACACAGCAGTGTGACTTGGTCCAGAATAATTTTGACGACAGAAAATCAGCCATAGTGTTATTGTCAGACAATGCAAGTCACTTAATAATAACTTCTTGTTTATTTAACTGCTGTATTAAATCAATATCTCATTTACAAACTCCCATAAAAAATATTAAAAGCTCATCTTTGTTTCCGATATCACAAAGCTTTATTATAATCAACAACGCTCTCTGTACCGCAAGATCAATCTCTTATTTACACTATCTCTACACTTTGTTTAAAGAAGAACTCTTGAGATATATGAACCCAGACACGTCGGCATTTGGCTTTCTGGTGTATTTAGGACTTAAACAACAGGTACAAAGCAGCGATCGTATTTATCTCTGCCATGGTTGATCGCGCCTTCTTGTTATTCGCGCTAGTGACGGGAAAAACTACAGCGAGTGACGCGATGCGCATATTCGCTTGGCTTTCGGTGTGAACGCACCATTAGACTGTATTTTCGCACGGCAAATTAAACTTTAGTGACAAGGCAGCACTGGCTCGATCGGGGGAGCATCACAGAGATCCGTGAGACTGATACTGATTAACATTACTGGGGAAAAGATTTACTCGCCATGTGGCGGATGGCGCTTCAAATTTAACTCGCCAGACAGAGAATTTGCTCGCATTTGGCGAGTGGCGAGTGTTAATTTCGGACCCTGGTCTTAAGTGAGCCATGTTTATCTTCATGCCAGAGAAGCAGCATTCATTCATCTTCTAATTAAAACCACAGAAGTTACGATGAGTGATTTTCAGTTTATATTTTATTGTTTGGCTCCAGGGTTGGTGAGTAATACATGTAACGTCATTTCGTATTTAAAATACAAAATATGAGTAACTATCTAATTAGTTACCTGCAGAGTGCAGACACTAGTCAGGACTCCCAGGAGTAAATCAAAAAGCCTAGCATCATGGAAATACAAACAGCATTACTTAAGAAAAGTTATGTAACATCGTAGTACAATGGAATTTTTAGTTTACTTGCAACAAAACTTGTCTCTTAAATCGGCTTTAAGGCACAATCTAATCTTGAAAAAGCATCTTAAAGTAAGTAATTCTCAATCTTTGAAAACCAGTGCTGTCAACACTGTTCTTGATGTTCTATATTATAACATAATGTATAGTTAAGCAATATTCATCGAGGAAGTAGAGTGCTGATTTCCTGAATATTAGAACGATTGCAGATGTGATACTGATTTTATGAAATTCAAAACACCTTAGACTTCCTGAAAAAAGGGGCATAACAGGTCTTTAGCTCTCACCATAGCACAAAGATTGTGCTTATTAAAGTTGCATTTGTATTCTACTGCTTTTAGATGTTTAGGACAAGATATTAGCACCGTTTAGTTCTTGACCATCTGACCACTAACACTCAGTGTTCACTCCTCAGCTTTTCTCATTGCATATGATTCCCTTGAAAGACATCACAATGTAACTATAGCTGATCATACTCTAAATTTCTTCACAACTATATATATTAAAAAAACCTAACAAGCAAAAAGAACAATGACCGAAAACCTCTACCCATCTAGATCTTGATAGAGGGATGTACCGTTGTTATTTTTCCACAATTAAGAACCAATTTGCATTTTTTAAATAACTATATACCTTCTTCCATCTAATACAAATTTTAATTATACCTGACAAAATGAACACAAGGATTGTATGGTTAATATCAGTGTAACTGACAGTGTAAAAGGAAATACGGGACATCTGTCCTCCAACCTAAAATGAGTTAGACATTCATTCCCCCACTGACAATCCCTGCCGGACCTCAAACTCAAACCCGCAACCTTCGGGTTACAAGTTTGACTCACTAACCATTCTAGATCAACTTCTGATAATTCTATTACAGAGGATGACAAATGGTGTGAAAGTCACAATGCACTACTCAGGTGTTTGATATCAACTGTTTCATTTTTTCATATGCTGCAGTTCAATATAAAGTTACTGATCACTGACTGTATTATTTGCTCACCAAAGATCTTTAAATAAAGAACAAAAACATGCAGTGCAGCATGCAGTGACTCAAACAGGAAAAATGTTTTGTTTTAGAAGTAGGCTATTTTTCTGAAATACTATTTACTGCTTGTTGTAATGAACAATCACTGCTATTTACATTTTAATGTAGCAGAAAAAAATGTACAACTTAAATGTCAGGTTAAAAACTGAAGTGTTATTGTTTTCTTCAAGCAAAATTATTATTTTTTTGTCAGATACTGTTTTCTAATCAGAAGTAGGTACTGTGTTTAATGTTACACAAAATAACTGTTTCCTGTAGAGCTGGACATTTTAATAAGAATCAAATGAGTGAGTTCAGCTTTGAGAATGAAAACCAACCTGTTTGTTCCTCAGTATCTTCATGTTTGACTCTGAATGTTTCTTCAATCTTCATGTCTTCACTCTCCTCTTTAATAAACACCATCTTTGTTTGTGTCTCAGTATCTTCAAGTTTGATGAATGTTTCTTCAATCCTCATGTCTTCACTTTCCTCTTTAATAAACTCCATCTTTATAATTGTGTGTCACGTAGATCTCAGTTGCTTCAGCAGGAGTTTTTCTATGGGTTTGGTAGAAAAAAAATGTAAATCAAAACTCTGGGTGCGTCTCAATCAGCTCAATAGTTTAGTAGTCAGCACACTGGTAAGGGGGTCAGTCAGACTGAGTGTTAATGGACTTAATAAAAGAACACAAATTATACACAAGGTTCACATTTGTATTAATATTGCTATGTAGTATTTGCGTATTTGGTAGATTCGACTTTCATGAAAACATTTGTTGTTTGTAGACGTTGTCATTACACGTTTGTGTTGTTCTCGCATTTACACTGTCACACTGTTTTGAGCAGCAGATGTCGTCAGCGAGCGGCGATTCAAAACAGTGAATCATTTTGTGAAGCAATTGATTCAGTTAATTCGGAATTTCGAAAAGATCCGTTTCTATCTACACTACAATGTCCGAATTCTTTAGGAACAAATTATTCACTATATAGGAACTACAGTGCCACTAAATAGAGCATTACGGAGTTGTATTGGCTAACAATTAATTTCACAGTGTTGTATGCAATTCTCTAAACGAGTTGTACTGATTTAAACACTTTAAATTGTTAAAAGCACACACCTTTCTTCAGTTGAATCCCAGATGCAGGAGTGTGGCGCAGCCTTATGACGTCACATACCCAGAACAAAATAATAGTCTTGTTTGTTAAAATCAACATTTTTTTTTTTTATAGAAAACAAGTATAATACTTTACAGCTGTACCTATCTAGGATAAATCTATCAAATCTATCTATCTATCAAAAGTTTAAAGCTATTGCTATCGCTATTATCTAATTTATTTATCTAATACACCATAACATTTGTGATATTCTCAACCAAGAATAAAGTCCAGTATCTTGGTCTGAAATTACAGGACTGGAAAGAACTTTTGAATATTTCAAACTAAATTAAGAGTTTTTTAATTTCTTTAAAATCAAAATTAAATTTGTGTTTGCAGAAAGATTTAACTATTATTAACTGTAACGGAATCCTGTAATGTATTCATTTTATCACAATTCTCCTCAGAACATAAAGACAGTAAATCAGATTTTAGCTTTATGTACTTTAAGTGTTTTTTTTTATTTATTATTATTAAAGGTCCATGACTGTAAAATATTACATTGACTGGGTTTTAGAACATTTGATTTTGACTGTCTGAATAAAAAATCTTTAATTAAAATGGTTTAAATAATTTATTTTTAATTGTTAAAGCGCACTACCTACTCCTAAGCTGCGGGTGGCGCTAACCTCATTGTTGTCTTCTACTTCACACGCGTTACTTTCGTTTCACAGTCTATGTTTTTTATTTTTATTATTTTTTTTTTATTCAAAGAACAACAACATATAACATGTTATCAGAAATAAGAAAAGGAAAAGAAAGAAAGACAAATAACAAACAAAAATACTTGCCAGGGAGAGGAAAGTATTAAAAACAATAAAAACAAAATACATATACATACATATATATATATATATATATATATATATATATATATATATATATACACACACACACACACACACACACACACATACACACACATATACATATATATATATATATATATATATATATATATATATATATATATATATATATATATACACACACGCACATGTATGCATATACAAAATCAAATGAATATATTGTAAAATTCACAAGCTTTCAAAGTTCTTAAAGCTTTCTTATTCATAGAGTCTCGAATACTATCAATATAAATACCTATTTCTGTTAACAAAACCATAAAATTGGGTTTTTTATTAGTAAATTTACACTTATGAATGTGAAATTTGGTCAATAGAATGAGTAAGTTAATTAAGTAAAAGTACTGTTCCTCTTTGTCAGGATAGTCAGTAAATCCAAAGAGTACATTTTCCCATAAGAGTGAACAAGGTCTTGAACATTGGATATTTTCACTAATACATTTTTGGACCTTATACCACAGTGTAACTGAGTATGTACAGTGCCAAAATAAGTGCAAGGCAGTTTCCTCATGTTCGTTACAAAACATACAATTTATATTTATTCCTTTTTTAAGTTTTTGTAAATAATGATTTGCTGGATAAAATCTGTGAATAAGCTTATAAGAAACTTCTTTAATCTTATTTCTAAGATGACATTTCTGTGGTAACAACCATATTTTCTCCAGCAAATCAATTTTCCATTCAATGAAGAGACCCAATGAGACAAAATATAAGGTACAGTAACAATTTCTCTTTGGAAAAGGGTACGAATAGCTCTATTATTATTCTTGAGGTTTGAAGAAAAACATATTTTACCAATATAAGATTTAGTAACATCAAAAGACACTGAATCGAGAGAAGAGTCTCTATCAATACCTCTAAATAGCATATTAGTGCCTAAAGGGATTTAACCAAAAACAATTGCAAATTCTTTTTGAGTTACTGGTATTTTATGATTAGAAAGGAATTCATCATAAGAAAAGAGTGTTCCTTCTTTATTATATAACTGACTAACCAATTTAATATTGTTGTCAAACCAATTCTTAAAAAAAAAAGAGATTTGTGTTTGTAAAGAATATTTCTGTTATTCCAAATGAAATAGCAATGAGGAGAAAAATTATGCTTGTATATTAATGACCAAGATAAGAGCACTTGTTTGTGGAAGGCAGATAACTTAGCTGGAATTTTATCTATATTATAATTACACATCAAAACAAAATTAAGACCACCGATATTTGAAAAAACATAATTAGGAATAAAGTTCCAGATAGAAGTGGGGTTTTTTTAAGTGATGCTTAATCCAATTAATCTTAAAAGTATGGTTCATAGTAGTGAAATCTAAGAAATTGAGGCCACCATTCTCATATGTATTCATAATTACAGTCTTTTTGACATAGTGTGTTCGATTTTTCCATAGGAAATCAAATAGCATTTTATCAATATTTCTACTAGTAGGGTTATTCAGATACAAAGATAAGGAGGCATATGTCAGTCGGGCTATACCTTCAGCCTTCGTAAGGAGAACTCTTTAAAGCCAAAAGTTGAATTTTTTTTTAGTTTTATGAATTATTGTGTTAAAGTTCAAGGAGCATCTTTTCAGATGGTCTTTAACAATAAGGATACCCAAATATGTAATCTTTAACAGGAATGTTACAGATACTTGTTAAATCACAGTCTTTAACAGCCACCAATTCATACTTGCTAATATTGAGATAGAGACCAGAGGCACTAGAAAAATTATTAATAACATTAACTGCAACTGGAATTTGGTCACTATTTTTTAAAAAAAGGGTTGTATCATCGGCTAACTGATTTATAATAATTTCTCTATTTGCAATTGAAATACCCTTAAGAGTACTTTTTTTTAACATGCACAGATAATAATTGGGTTACAAGCAGAAAAAGATACGGAGAGATAGGACAACCCTGTCTAATACCTCTTTTTAAAACAAATCTAGAGGTAGTTCCATGTTTGAGTTTGATTGAGCAATTTGCATTATTATACAAGGTTTCAATTGCTGCACAAAAGAATTCACCAAACCCAAAAACCTTTAAAGAAGAAAATAAAAAATTATGTTCCACAGTATCAAAAGCTTTGTGAAAATCTAGGAATAAAATAAAACTATTTTCATCAATTAAATATGAATAATCCAATATATCTAAAACCAACCTTATATTATTTGAAATGTGCCTATTTTTCATAAAACCTGATTGAGTTTCATCTATAATATCATCTCATACATTCTTAATTCTTTTAGCAAATATAGAGGCAATTCATTTATAATCGTTATTTAAAAGACTAATTGGCCGCCAATTATCAATAATGGTCAAATCTTTTTTAGGTTTAGGAATAAGGGTAATTAACCCCTGAGTCATGGTAGATGGGAGGTTGGATTTAGACAAACTTTCATAAAAAACTAAAAGAAGAAAGGGGGCTAGTTGCTCAGCAAATAACTTATAAAATTCTGAGGTTAGACCGTCAATTCCGGGAGACTTATTATTTTTTAAGTTATGAATTGAACTGGTTATTTCTTCTAAACTAATAGGTTGGCCACACATAGCTTTTTCCATGCTATCTATTTTTTTAATCTCTCCCACTGACTTTAAAAAATCATCTGATGCTTTAGCATCATATTGTGATGCATATAGTTTACGGTAAAAGGTGGAGCAATACTCTGAAATCTCTTTAGGGTCCTTTGATATTTTATCATTAATTTTCAACTGATGAATGGTATTTAATGTAGCCTGATTTTTTTCTAGCCTAAAGAAGTAGGAGGTATTCTGCTCACCTTCCTCCAACCATCTTTTCCTAGACCTTATAAAGGCTCCTTCAGCCTTTTTTTTTATAGATGTTGTCTAATTTGTTTTGTAATTCTTCCATATTTGTTTTATCTATATCTGAAAAGCTATTAGACCCTTTATTTAGGAGTGAAGTAATGCCAAATATAATTTTATCTTCCTGTTCTTTATGAACTTTAGCAAGATGACTGCCAACATGTCTTAAATATTTAGAAGCTTCAAATTTAAAAAGTTCCCAATTAGTGCAATAAAATTTTTCTGTATTAGCCTTTTTAAAGAAATATTTTATGAGGCGTGAAATCTCTATTTTTACTGATTCGGATTTCAATAAAGAATTATTAAGTTTCCAATGAGATGATTTTGTTGAACGATAAGCGGATATCTGCATATTGAGGAAAATTGCTTTGTGGTCAGTAAGGGGGGTTGGAAATACATCAACAAAAATATTATGTAAATCAACATTCCTAGATATAAGCAAAAAATCTATTCTTGATTGCCTGGAAAAATCATTATTACACCAAGTATATGTTTTTTTATTTGGATATTTTTGCCTCCAGATGTCTATTAAGTAATATTTCTCCATAAAGGTTTTTAGTAACAAGTTATATGGAACTTTCTTTGGTGGCATACGATCTATCGTATTATCAGGAGCAATGTTAAAGTCTCCTCCCATACAAATGATGCCAGATGGATATTAGTTTAGCCAAAAGAGAATTTTGTTTTCAATCACTTCAAACAGAGCCCTGTTTTCATTTGAAGAATTGTAACCATACATGTTAATCAAACAAAAAGAAAATATTATTAGTGTAAAGAACCAAAAAATAAAATGCCCGTAAGGGTCACAGTAATAATGTAGAACATCACCAACAAACTTATTCTTTAGTGTTAAAACACCTGCCGAACGTTCAGATCCATGAGAAAACCACGTATCACCTCCCCACTGTGATTTCCAGAATTTACAGTCATTAACAGTTGAGTGAGACTCTTGAAAGAAACAAAAATCAGTATTATATTTCTTCCCAAAAAGAAAAAGAGCTTTACGCTTCACAGAATCTCTCAAACCCCTGGCATTAAGAGAGATAACAGAGATAGAAATAATGAACAAGTAAATTAAAAGTTACAGAAAGTGCAAAAAGAGCACAACAAGTAGTAAATATAAACCTGAAAAACATAGCTCAGCTGAACATACTGAGAGAAAATCCTGTCAAAGCATTACAACTGGTTACCGAAATAAAGTACATTACGAAAAACACGAGCCATAACAATACAGAAGCATCGTCCGTAGATGTGAATGTAGCTGGTATTCGAAACTTCAGTAAAGTTTAAGTTCGTTAGACGAAACCTATTTCGCAAAATAGAATTATGCTCGTAAAATAAAGTCTGACTTTCCGTTTTTTTTTTTGGTCTAGCTATTTTTAATTATTTACGCATGCAAACGAATCTCAATGCCACCAATGAAGGCGCGTGCACCCACGTAGTAAGCAGCTTTTCCAGCCGTGCGTGCTTCTTCTACCATAGGCCACAACTTCTTTCGTCTTTCTCTGTCCAGTGGAGTGAGGTCTTCCATAAACCGCATCCCATTGCCCTTCAAATAAGCCGAAGACTTAGCTGCCTTCCACACAGAATCCCTGACAACGCGCGATGTAAACTGTACTATGACAGCTCGAGGGACAGACTTGCTGGCAATTTGATTCTGCTTTTTCCCCCAATCTGTGAGAAAGGAGAATTTGCTCTTCCCTTCAGGATATGTTTGCTCACATATGCGGATGACTTCATCTCTGATGTTCTCCTTCTCGTTTTCTGGAACCCCTCTCAGCCGAAGGTTCCAGCGTCTCGAATATTTCTCCAGGTCAGCTAAGCGATTTTCACACGTCTCAATTCGCTGCTCCCCGACTTGCAACCGAGAAGTTAGGTGGTCAACTTTCCCTTTCACATCTTTAACTTCAGCAGAGGCAAAGTCCACAGTCTTTTTCAAGCCCTCAATTTTCATAGCGTTGGAGCTCACCAACTTTTCAAGAGAATCAGAGCGCTCGTTGATCAGTGATGAAATGGAGGATAACATCGCGACTACATCTTCCAAAGTTTCCATTTTCCCTTTCTTAGAAGCAGGTTTAGTTGGTGTCGGGAAGATGAGTTGAGCAAAGAGCATCCAAATTATTACCCAAACCAGGGTCAGCAACAGCAGAAAGTGCGTAGTCGTGTATCTACAGATACATCCATCAGATTTTTCGCTCGTCCTTTACGTTTTTCAGCACTTTTTTTGACATATTTATGCCACAATTACATTCTTAATGAAAAAGCGTAATGTAGCCAGTTAAAGGCAGATGATTTGCGTAAGTTATAATATTTTTTGTCAGCAGAGCTACAAAAAGTTATATTAACACGTCGCCATCTTGGAGCCTCCTCCCCGTTTCACAGTCTATGTTGTTTATGTTCACACACCTCACATTGTTGTCTGACTTTCAAGAGCGATGATTTTGAACTGATTTTGTGGAGTAGTATTCTATTTGCAGTTCATCTACTGCAGAGGATGTGTGACCATTACCTCTTAATAAGATGCAAATTGTATTTTCAAAATGTGACCAATTTTGTATGAAATAAACTTTTTTAAAACCGTGAATAGGCTTATTGGCCTTATTACAATTAATCTGATTGCACTTTGTAGATGCAGTAACTGTTATATTTGCTGTTCTATTTGCAGTGCATTGAGCACTACTGCTTTAGTGTAACATACACATTATGTGAATAGAATACTGTTTCTGTATTCTCAATAAAAGGCAAATTATTTACTATTTTTGTTGATTTATTTGAAACTTAATAGATATCATGTAAAAATGTCTAGTATTGAATCGCATCAGATCGAATCGCATCGTATCACAGGGAATTCTGAAGTATCGAAAATAATCGAATCGCTTGCTTAAGAAATCGGTATCGTATCGAATCGTCTTGAAGGCTCCGATTTACACCCCTTATTATAGCCTGCTGTAAAATGTGATTATAATATAAACAAGTTATCAATTAAGCTGTCAGATTTCACTTACTGCAAAATGATTTACAAACAATTCAATTCAGGTTTATATGTATATCGTGTTTCACAATACAAATCCTTCCACAAAAGCTTTGCAGTAAATTTAAGTTTCTACAATATATTTCATAGTAGCTTATCAGTACCAACACTGAAAAAAATAACTTGTAACATTTACTTAATAAAATCCTCGTAACAATTTGCACTAGTAGATTTTAAGTAAAAAAAATTTCATTATCAGTTAAAATCTACTTAATAAAGTAACACTTATAAAGAAATAAAGTAAAAGTTACTTAATTATCTTTAATTTACAATTAAGATTTATTTAAAGTAATCAATTAAAGTTAATTTATTGTTGTATCAGCAAGAAACCTTGTTTTTATGAAATTATTAAGTAAATCTTACTATTTAATTTTTTTTTATTTTACTTATTTTTATCAATGTATATTACTCATAATAAAATGCACATTGCTAATTTATTTCACAAATCACACAACTAAATTATAATTTAACAATTTATTTATCCAACACTGCCAAATACAAAAAAAGAAATTCACAATACAGGTTTTTAATAAAATGCACCGTTGAATTTTGCATCAATTGGAACACACATGCTTGTCTGAATGTTAGATATAAGATAGTTAGATATAAAATATGCCAAATGATACATAAAACTTCTCAAAACCAGGTTATTGACAAAACTACAAACAATAAGATTAGTCCTTTTTAGACCATATATTATTTAAACCTAATAGCCCTCTGACACAGTAAATGTACAACATTCAAATCAGCACTCTGAACAAGTGCACTTAAAAGTATGCTTCTAAAACCTTAATGCAGTAAAACACTATAATCAACAGCTGAACATGTAAGGAGTTGTAGTCAAGGCATATCAATAGCATTTAAGATGATAACTTCATCTTTAAAGCTTGCACTTTTGAGGATAGCTTGATTCCATCAAGTTCTAAGGACTAATATCTCAAATGTGTACCGCAGAGCTCGGGGGTATGCAAGGTTAAGGGCATAAATTAGCCCCATGAGCAGTCCACATGCTTTTGCAGTATTGCCGCATCCTTGCAAGACTTTCTGTCCTTCAAGAAGAATGTACACATCAACTGGTTTTTCCCCATCAACTGCATGGACGAGGATTTTATGAATGTGCAAACCGGCATCACTTCGTCTGTCCTCCTGCATACAATGTTAAAGAAACGTAATTATTATTAGACAATTATTTTGAAAAAAAAATTAAAAAGAATTTGCAAAATATGAATCTTTAACCCCCAAAAGCTCAAATCCTCATTTTTGTTCAGAAAATTAATAATTGTCTTATTTTTGGAACAGTTTGATCAGTTAATGGCAATTTTCATTTTTGTGTGAATTGATTCTTTAATTAGAATAAGATAGATATCTAGTTTATTACTCTATAACAACTTTAGACATTTACTCTGTATTCTTTTTGCCATCACTGAGTATAACATGTCCACCTCTTTATCTACCTTCCCACTTTTTGTTAAAGGTTAACTTGTATAAAATTTTTAACATTTTAAACTGTATCATTTAGAAATAAACCATACTTTACCAAGCAATCATCGAAAAGATCCTCTTCTTTCTCACCAAGGTAGATAATGAGGCTGCAGATGACAGATTCACGTCTCCCTTCAATGATTTGATTCTGTGAAAATATAACGTATTTATGTAATTTTTATTCATACAACTACATTTAGTAAATTTTTTCTCTTTTGAAAATGTGCCTTTCTCCAAAGCAACTTTAAAAGAGGAAGACATCAAGCATGCCAAGAAGTGCTACTAAAACAGTTTCTTGTATTGTTAGAAAAATATATATTAACATTGGGGGAGGGATTAAAGAATAAGTGATTAAAGATAAGTGAATAAGTGATAAGTAATCAGCAATTTACAAATTTAAATGTTCAGTTAGGTTTTACAATTATTAACTTCTGTATTTAATTTAGCCTCAAATGAATACTCTTCTTTGGACAAAAAAAAAAAAGCATTCTGATACATTTAATCATGACAACAGGTACATTTAAGTTAGTTTAGCATAGCATCTAATGTAAACAACTATTTAGATTATTAAGGTTGACCTTTGGTCCGTAATCAAAAAATATTACTATGTACGTTAAGTTATGCTCACTCTAAATTGTAAGTCTAGCCTAATAATAACGTATATGATCCCGTGCGGCTCATTACAGAACGACATATAATGTTTAAGTTACATTAAATTTAACGTTAAAAGTTTAAAGACTAACATTACATCGATTAACACTTTGTAGCATTTCAAATACAAATTATTCTAATGGAAATACCCGAAATGGCGTCGAGAACATGAAACTTATTTTGATAAGCGATCGCCTTTCTCCATACAAGGAATTTTTTTACACGATAACG